>NC_041393.1:352071501-352156398 GCF_002162155.2 Triticum dicoccoides
CCGTCGGCCCTCGCCTCCCTCCCCTGCTTCCTCCCCTCCCAACCTCGGTCGTTGTTGGGCCTGCCTCCTCGCCCCTGCACCCTCTGTAACCCCCCCCTCTCTGCTAGGGTTCTTCAGTTAATTTACTTAGGTTTTAGTTAGGGCAGTATGTTAATTAGGTTATCTATTTAGTTATGAATTTAGCTAGGTGTCACATCCCTAGTTCTGGTATGACCTAGACTAGCTAGTCATTTGTGCATCATGTTTAAATTCCATTTAAATTTGAAATGAGGATTTGTGAAACCCTCAGAATCATTTTTTGGAAATGACCCAAATAAAAATTGCTCCAAAAAGGTCCAAGAAAATGCTCATGTTGCTCTCCGAAAATATTGGACAGAGATAAAAATTAAACCAATATTTTTAAGAGCCCATAAGTATTTATTTTGGGCATTTGGAATTAATGCATAAATATTTGCATTGGATATATATTTGTTATATATATAATATATGTCCAAAAATTATGCCATTTGTTGAGGAGCTCTGGAATAATACCACTAGTTCCTACAAAAATTGGCATAAGTAAATAAAATGATTTAGTATTTTTATTAAATCAAAACAAATGTCAGAAAATAGAAAAGAAAATAGGAAAAGGGAACCTACCTAGCGCTTACCTCCCTGTGCAGCCCGTTACTGTGCAGCCCAGCAGCAGCCCAGCCCGCCTCCTCCTCTGTCGTCTTCCTCCCCCTCGCCCAAGCAGCTGCGTGTCGCGCCATAGCCGGCCGCGGCCACGCGCCCGGTCACCTCCTGCTTCCTTCTCGTCACTCTGGATGACCCGGACGACGCCACGTGACGCCCCGCACCTCTCTCCCTCTCTCTCATTCCTCCCCCTCCCCTGGTCTCTCTCCCACGCGCACGGCCGAACGCCACCGTCGCCGCTGCTCGCCGTCACTGTAGCCACCGTGTCAGGACCCCGACTCAATGCCACATCGATCTAGCATGTAACACCTCATATCACTTTGCGGCCTCACGCATGGTATTCCCACGGGTGTCGCCTTACCTTAGCCCGGGACCGTTTGCGCCTTTTGGCACACGTATATGACAGTGTCGCTAGCATCCATATGATAAGGAGCCCGGGCTGACATGGCTAGTCGTAAACCCAAAGTGGCACAGACTTACAGGGACAGGCATCCATGACCCAGCATCGAACGTGTCGGTCATCAGCGAGTGAAACCAGGCTGTAGCACTGGGCTAGCAGGACTCCGGTGAACCGGGCTGTAGCGGGCTAACAGGACTCCGGTATTCATCGCGTGACATTTCCCCGAAGGGACAGACACAGGAACGAAGAAGGACACATGCCGGCCAGCCTAAGTGTTCCGGAGTAGTAGCAAGCTACCATGGCTCGGTGGAAACACTAGGAGACATTTCCCCGTAAGAGAGGCTACTAAAGATAAACAACTAGATGGTCAGATCCGACACATACCAAGCATTTCAATAACATACACACAATATGCTCGATATGTGCAACTACAACATGGCATCACAACATGACTCTACGACTCAAGTAATTTATTCAATAGGCTCCGAGGAGCGAGATATTACAAACAGGGGTCTCACGACCCAACATTCAGAGCATACAAGTCAAAACACAAGCGGAAGCTATCATGTCTGAGTACAGACATCTATAAATGAAAAAGGCTGAGAAGCCTGACTATCTATCAGATCCTGCCGAGGGCACAAGATCGCAGCTGAGGTAACAAGCTAAACGTCGAAGTCCACGCGAAACTACTAGCGAGACCGAAGTCTCTCTGCAAAAACATAAAATAGGCAAACGTGAGTACAAATGTACCCAGCAAGACTTACATCAGAACTAACTACATATGCATCATTATCAACAAAGGGGTGGTGGGTTTTAACTGCAGCAAGCCAGCTTTGACTCGGTGGCTATCCTAAACTACGACTGCGAGTAACTCTTTTGAGGTGGCGCACACGAGTCCACATATTCACCATATCAATACACCACTATGGATCCGCTCCCGTCTCCCTACGAGAACGCCATCCATAGCACTCACGCTTATCTTGCGTATTTTAGAGTATCCACTTTCACTTGTCTATGAACTGATATAAGCAACCCAGAAGTCCTTTTCCGCGGACACGGCTATTCGAATAGATGATGTTAACCCTGCAGGGGTGTACTTCTTCACACACGCTCTCACCACTTACCGCCATTTACACGACATGTACTCGGCAACCTTCAAGCGGAAGCCCAACGTGGGTGTCGGCCACGACCTACCTAATCACCTAAGTCTCTAGTCCAGGTTTATCGCCTATTCGGGTTCCATCCATGAGGAGATCCGGCCGGAGTTTCGCTCACAGCCCCAAACGATGTGAACAGGGTTCCCGAGACACCAAACGGGCGCCCGGTACACCGTGCCACGTGCCTACCGCATCACAGCCCACCCCTACGGTCAGCGCTGCCCACGGCCTCCAGCATACTACAAACACCAGAAACTACTTGCAACTCCTGGACAGAGGACAAGGGTGATCAAGAAGCCAAGAGGGTCCATTGGTTTCGGGCCCAATGCGTGGTAGTAGCTGAATCATGGATCACAAACATAGAACTCAGTTCCTGAGGACGGCTGCAATGAGACAACCCACCATGTACTCCTACATGGCCTCTCACCGCTACCTTTACCAAAACGTGTTCACACACTTAGCTCACACACAGTAGGACATGTTCACACGCCTCTGATTCATCCCTGATGAATCAGACCTGACTCAACTCTAAGCAGTAGCAGGCATGACAAACAAGCAAGAATGAGTAGGCACAACAGGGCTCAAACAACTCCTACCCATGCTAGTGGGTTTCATCTATTTACTGTGGAATGACAGGTCATGCAAAGGATAAAGGGGTTCAGCTACCGCAGCAAGTAACAGATGAATCGTTGTTGTCCTAATGCAGTAAAAGAGAGCAGGAGCGAGAGAGTGGGATTGTATCGGAATGAACAAGGGGGTTTTGCTTGCCTGGCACTTCTGAAGATAACATTGAGTCTTCATCAGTGTCAACGATCACATCATCGGTATCGCGTCTATCGAGAGGGGACAAATACCGGCAACACAGAAAGGAACACAATCAATGCAATGCACAATATGATGCATGCTCATGACATGGCAATATGAATGTGTTTTGAGCTAATGCAACTAGCAACAGATTAAATGAAGTTGGTTTGAATATAAAATTCAAATTCAAACTCCATATGTGATTAAATAAATGCCCTTTATATGATTTGTGCTAAACAGCAGCTATAAGTTGTTCTAACATGCATGAAAATGGTACAGATGGATTCCTTGAATTTTTCTGATAATTTTTCATATATAATTTATTTAATTTGGAGTTACGGTTAATTTTCTATGATTTATTGAAGTTTTAGCTATTTTCTGGAAATAATAAATCATTTTTGATTTATTTTAATTCCAGAAACAAATACTGCGTCAGCATGACGTATTAGTGACGTCAGCAGGTCAACGTGGCTGGTCCAGGTCAAACCTGACGGCTGGGACCCGCACGTCAGTGTAACAGGCAGGGACAGAGGCTGACTGGTGGGTCCGGTCAATGCTGACATGGCAAAGTCAACGGTGACAGGCGGGGCCCTCTGAGATTAGTGCTAATCTAACAGAGAGGTTAAACTAATTAATTATGCACGGGGGCCCACTTGGCAGTGGCTCTAGTGGGTGATTAGCGGGGTGTTTACGCCCTAATTAAATGGCCACGTCGGCGAGTGACGCCGGCGACCACGGGGACGGCGAGACCTCGCCGGAGTTGCTCGGGACCCGTGGCTGGTCGCGCTGAGGGCACCAGGAGTGAGCCCGTGCTCCCGCGCATCTAGGGGGACCCACGAGAGGGCGTGGGGTGGCCGGAGTTCATGCCGGCGACGAGCTTTGGCGGTGGTGGTGGTCGGTGATGCACGGGCGAGTCGCTACGGTGCGTCGGTGAGCAAAAGGAGAGGCTGGGCAGCACCTGCTAGGCACGGGGAGCACCACGAGCAGCATGGTGAGGCCAGAGGGGCATGGAGGCTATGCGTGCAGCAGCAATGGCGGACGGCGGCTTCAGTGCTCGTGGGGAACGGCGCTACAGCACGGGGCGAGCACAAGGAGTTAGGGGATAGGTAAGTGGCTCACGGCGAGTCAGACGGTGCAGACGGCGGGGCCGGGGAGGCTCTGGACGCGGCGAATCAAGCGACGGAGATCGCCGGCACCGAGGTTGAAGAAGACGTCCGGGGCGGCGATGCAGCGCTCCCCTGGTTGCTTGGCTCGGGGTGGACGAGGAGGACGACGATGCGGAGCTCGGGGATACGAAGAGGGAGCGAGGGAGTGGCTGTGGCTGCGGCGGTGACGAACGGCGGCGACGATGGCGTTCGGCCGTTCGCGGGAGAGGGAAACAGAGGAGGGGGAGGAGCACAGGGAGAATGAGAGGGGCCAGGGGGTGCGTGGCGTCTCCGTGGCGCAGGTCAGGATGAGGGAGGGCAAGCAGGAGGTGGCAGGAGGACGTGGCCGCGGTCGCTCGCGTGCGGGCACGCAGCTGCTTCGGGGCGAGGGGAGGAAGACGACGGAGGGGCTGCGGTGGTGGGCTGGGCCAGTTGGCCAGGCCGCCTGCTGGGCCGGCCAGGTGGGCTGCCAGGTAGGTCCAGGTGAGTTCTCTCTCTCTCCTCTATTTTATTTCTATTTCAGTTCTGTTTTCTTTTTTTTAATTCTTTTGCCACTGTTTTGAATTAAAATAATAATTCAAACAATGCCAAAGCTCCTCTGAATATTTTATATTGCTAGATGGACTTTTCCAAAAGCTTATAAAATATTTCAGGGGGTATTTGAAATTATATTCTAATTATATGAATATAATTCAAATTCAAATAGCTAATGAATTAAATCCAAAGTCCCAAAAATAAATCCTTAAAAATGTTCAATATTTTGGTTGGGACCAGAACCCTTACCAAAAATTATCAAACATTTAAGAAGAGCCTTTTGGAGCAATGAATGAGATTTCTAGGGTTTTTGCCCCTCTTTTATTTAGGGTTTTGAGGCTTCCAATATTCCTCAATTCAAGTTTCAAAAATATAGACATGATGCACACATGAAGCTAGCCTAGAGCAATGCCAGAAGCTAGGGATGTGACAACTCACCCCCACTAAACAAGAATCTCGTCTCGAGATTCAAGCGTAGGGTAGGATGAAGGGGAAACGCAAACTAGTACAATCTTCACGATCCAGGGTGCACTTCAGTTGAACGTTGATTCATTCACCATCATTGTCTTGATGTCTTGTTCTGAGAACTCCAGTTATTATGACAATGAGAGGAGAAGGAGACTCTAGAAGGATCGATCTTCTTGAAGGTCGAACAACTCAGGATTAACTCACAGAATGAGACATAGCAACATCTCTCGAGCTGAGAGACGAAGCACGCACCCATAGGAATGGAGTGAAGCAGATGACAAGGGTTCACTAGGTAGACAACAATTCCACACCTAAGAGGGTGGTGAACGGTTGTCAACGTAGCGAGGAGTTGAGTTGCCATGATACCACAACGAGACACCTTCGGAACCGTGACTCGTAAATATCTCCCCTTAAGTGGCAAAAGAATTACCTTTGATTCAGAGATCATTGAAACTCTTTATACCAGCTTAAGGCACTATGACTCTATGACAACATGGCATCACAACATGACTCTATGACTCAAGTAATCTATTCAATAGGCTCCGAGGAGCGAGATATTACAAACATGGGTCTCATGACCCAACATTCAGAGCATACAAATCAAGCACAAGCGGAAGCTATCATGTCTGAGTACAGACATCTATAAATGAAAAAGGCTGAGAAGCCTGACTATCTACCAAATCCTGCCGAGGCACAAGATCGTAGCTGAGGTAACAAGCTAAACGTCGAAGACCACGCGGAAATACTAGTGAGACTGAAGTCTCTCTGCAAAAACATAAAATAGGCAAACGTGAGTACAAATGTACCCAGCAAGACTTACATCAGAACTATCTACGTATGCATCATTATCAACAAAGGGGATGGTGGGGTTTAACTGCAGCAAGCCAGCTTTGACTCGGTGGCTATCCTGAACTACAACTGCAAGTAACTCTTTTGAGGTGGCGCACACGAGTCCACATATTCACCATATCAATACACCACTATGGATCCGCTCCCGTCTCCCTACGAGAACGCCATCCATAGCACTCACGCTTATCTTGCGCATTTTAAAGTATCCACTTTCACTTGTCTATGAACTGATATAAGCAACCCAGAAGTCCTTTACCGCGGACACGGCTATTCGAATAGATCATATTAACCCTGCAGGGGTGTACTTCTTCACACACGCTCTCACCACTTACCGCCGTTTACACGACATGTACTCGGCAACCTTCAAGCGGAAGCCCAACGTGGGTGTCGGCCACGGCCTACCTAAACACTCGAGTCTCTAGTCCAGGTTTATCGCCTATTCGGGTTCCATCCATGAGGAGATCCGGCCGGAGTTTCGCTCACAGCCCCAAACGATGTGAACAGGGTTCCCGAGACACCAAACGGGCGCCCGGTACACCGTGCCACGTGCCTACCGCATCACAGCCCACCCCTACGGTCAGCGCTGCCCACGGCCTCCAGCATACTACAAACACCAGAAACTACTTGCAACTCCTGGACAAAGGACAAGGGTGATTAAGAAGCCGAGAGGGTCCATTGGTTTCGGGCCCAATGCATGGTAGTAGCTGAATCATGGATCACAAACACAGAACTCAGTTCCTGAGGACGGCTGCAATGAGACAACCCACCATGTACTCCTACATGGCCTCTCACCGCTACCTTTACCAAATCGTGTTCACACACTTAGCTCACACACAATAGGACATGTTCACACACCTCTGATTCATCCCCGATGAATCAGACCTGACTCAACTCTAAGTAGTAGCAGGCATGACAAACAAGCATGAATGAGTAGGCACAACAGGGCTCAAACAACTCCTACTCATGCTAGTGGGTTTCATCTATTTACTGTGGCAATGACAGGTCATGCAAAGGATAAAGGGGTTCAGCTACCGCAGCAAGTAACAGTTGAATCGATGTTATCCTAATGCAGTAAAAGAGAGCAAGAGCGAGAGAGTGGGATATTATCGGAATGAACAAGGGGGTTTTGCTTGCCTGGCACTTCTGAAGATAACATTGAGTCTTCATCAGTGTCAACGATCACATCATCGGTATCAGGTCTATCGAGAGGGGACAAATACCGGCAACACAGAAGGGAACACAATCAATGCAATGCACAGTATGATGCATGATCATGACATGGCAAAATGAATGTGTTTTGGGCTAATGCAACTAGCAACAGATTAAATGAAGTTGGTTTGAATACAAGATTCAAATTCAAACTCCATATGTGATTATTCAAATGCCATTTAATTGATTTGTGCTAAACAGCATCTATAAGTTGTTCTAACATGCATGAAAATGGTACAGATGGATTCCTTGAATTTTTCTGATAATTTTTCATATATAATTTATTTAATTTGGAGTTAAGGTTAATTTTCTATGATTTATTGAAGTTTTAGGCATTTTCTGGAATTTCCTGATTATTTTTAAATCCAGAAAATACTTATTGCGTCAGCCCCACGTCACAGTGACGTCAGCAGGGTCAACTGGGCGCCCCAGGTCAAACCTGACGTGTGGGGGCCACACGTCAGTGACACAGGAGCTAATCCCGGTCAAACCCAGCGCTAACTGAGGTTTGACCAGGGGTGGGGCCCACAGTCAGTGGCCTAGGGGGTTGATTAGGGCGTCATTAGCGCTAATTAAGCGTGCCACATCGGCAGTCGCCGGAGTATCACCGGCGGCGACCATTCCGCACGGCGGCGCGGCTCGGATTCGAGCTAGGGGCGATGGTTTGGCGCGCGGTTTGGCTCAATGGAACGTCCGCGACGCGGCGCATCCAGCGGTGGCTGTGGCCGCGGCTGGGGTGGCCGGTAGCAGCAACTACGGCGAGCGAGGCGGCGGCCGGAGCTCGGGCCAGCACGACGCGGTGGCTGCAGCGCGTTAGCCGGAGAGCAGAGGAGCGCGTCGGGACCCTGGGAACCTGGAGAGCACGCGGGAGCTACTGGAGCGAGCGGAAGAGCTCCGGGGCGCGAGGTTCGCCGGCCATGGCGATGGCCGGAGCTCGGTGCTTGCGGGGACGGCAGCTACGTCACGAGAACGAGCAGGGGGTCAGAGGGGAAACATAGAGGAGCTCACAGGGGTTGCGACGGTGGCCTCGGGGAGCTCGGGGAGGCGTCGGAGGCGGCGAATCGACAGCGGCGGTCCTCAGTGGCCGAGGAGGGGGAAAACGTCGGGACGGCGCTTCGGGGCTTCTCCGGTCGCGTGAGCCGATAGGGAGGTCGAGGGAGGCACTGCGGAGCTCAGGAGCGCGTCGGGGAGGAGAGGGGGGGTGGCGGTGGCCGCGAGGGAGCTCGTCGGTGGCGGCGGCTCCGTTCGGTCCGGGCGAGAGAGAGGGAACAGAGGAGAGAGGGGATGCAGCGGGGGAGGAAGAGGAGCGAGCGGACACGAGGCCTCGTCGTGGCGTTGCTAGGGAGGCCTGGGGAAGCAGGAGGTGGCCGGGAAGCAGGAGGTGGCCGAGGCTTCTCGGGCGCGCGCCACGCCTCGCCTCTGTTCGTCCTCCTGGCAGAGGAGGAAGAGGACAAGGGGGAGGAGGTGGGCTGGGCCGGCCAGATGGAGCTGGGCCAGGTAAGTGGCCCAGTGGCTTTCTGCTCTGTTTTATTTTTTTCTTCTGTTTTATTTTATTTAATTTATTTTGCCACTGTTTTGAATTTAAAATAATTCAAACAATGCCAAAAACTCCTCTGAATATTTTATATTGCTAGATGGACTTTTCCAAAAGCTTATAAAATATTTCAGGGGTATTTGAAATTATATTCTAATTATATGAATATAATTCAAATTCAAATAGCTAATGAATTAAATCCAAAGTCCCAAAAATAAATCCTTAAAAATGTTCAATATTTTGGTTGGGACCAGAACCCTTACCAAAAATTATCAAACATTTAAGAAGAGCATTTTGGAGCAATGAATGAGATTTCTAGGGTTTTTTCCCCTCTTTTATTTAAGTTTTTTGAGGCTTCCAAAATTCCTCAGTTCAGGTTTCAATAATTTAAACATGATGCACACATGAAGCTAGCCTAGAGCACTACCAGCAGCTAGGGATGTGACAACTCACCCCCACTAAACAAGAATCTCGTCTCGAGATTCAAGCGTAGGGTAGGATGAAGGGAAAACGGAAACTAGTACAATCTTCACGATCCAGGTTGCACTTCAAATGAACGTTGATTTGAACACCATCTTTGCCTTGTCGTCTTGCTCTGAGAAATCCTGCCAACATGACCTGGAGGGAAGGAGACTCTAGAAGGGTCGATCTTCTTGAAGATCGAACAACTCACGGAATGAGACATAGCAACATCTCTTGAGCTGGGAGACGAAGCACAGATCTGAAGAAATGGAGTGAGACAGATGACGAGGGTTCACTAGGTAGACAACAACTTCACGCTTAAGGTGGTAATCGGTTGTCAACGTAGCGAGGAGTTGAATTGCCATGATACCATAACGATACACCTTAGGGAAGGTGACTCATAGATATACCCCCTTAAGTGGCAAACAGAATTACCTTTGATTCAAAGATCATTGAAACTCTTTATACCAGCCTAAGGCAATCACAAGCGATCATTTGGAGGGGGTCGGTAGAATGGCATACTCGGACTTGGATGATGTGGATTACCTTGTTGAAGACAACGTAATGGATGAATTCGCTTATCACCAGAAATGGAAGAGACCCATGGTAGAATGGCACATTGGCGGTGCAAGCTGGGAACAAAATGCAAATGATGGGAATGATTCTGGTAACTGGGGAAGAACCCAACAATAGAGAGTGAATTCACTGTTTGAATAGATCATAGCATAACCGAGGAAACTGAGAGGAATCCTAGTTAGAGCCGATGGTAACACGTAGCGCTTTGTGCGTGCTCTCAAGAACTTGAGCATTTCCATATTCATCAGGATTCTACCAATATCCGTGTCAAGGATCCTGGCAACACAACTTGCTACCATGATGAATGATGATGGATGATGCAGATGCAAAGGAAGATAACACCTTCTCAGATTACACCTTAGCGAGGCCAAGGAAACAAAATCTGGATGATCGACCGAGAGACATTTAGCACTCCGCTTCTAATGTTCTCCTTGATGTGCTAGTGTAACCCATTCATAGATATGGTCTGATATCTAGATCATCAAGTAAAAAGGTCGGACTTCGGGAGCTCAAGAATCCATAGGGAGTAACTTATTGGGGTAAAACCCTACGAAATCCTTATGGGGAGGTGACCAACTGCTTCAATCAAGATACCACAATAATAGGTCCTTCGGCTGGGTGGTGCTGGCCACGACATCCACTTTACCAGTTATCGAGGGATCAGTATTATAGTTCTTGGGAAAATGTTCCAAACCATCATATCTGCCTGAGATTCAGATCTGGTTGGTGTCAGGATATTCCAGACTCATCGAGTCTAGGAAGAAAAATGAAAGGTTGCAACACAAATCGACGAGATGACGTTGCGGGATTCTCGGGAGATGAACTACGATAGCAAGCTCCAAAACATGAGCTGGTTCTGCTACAAACATGTGAACACGTTCTCCAAGACAAGCATGACCACAAAGTAGTCTTATAATAAAACACTACCGAGTTCAGGAGGGGGAACCATCGACGAGGATATAAAATCCTTGCATAAGGCATGCTCTTAAGAAGGAACTTCTTCTCCTTGAACAAATCAATCAGTGGCTTGGTGTGCTCGGAACACATATGGAATGAAGGTTGCAAGTCTCCAGACCACAGAATACTTCGCACGTATGCATGACTGACTTGGGATGATTCCAGAGGAAGCAAAACTAACTTTCTCAAATCCACGGCGGCAACTTTCACCAAATGCACGTGTACAGGAGGAAGTCACTCCTTTCATCAAACAAATACTTCATGAGCTAGCATGAAGAAAATGCTTTCAAAAGTTTCCAACACTAGCTTAATGTCCAACAAAATCATGGAGGAGATAAGGATGTTGTCAATGGGCTCAACAACAATTCATCTGGGTTTCCTTTTAAAAGGAATTCCATAGTTAAGTGAACAAGTGATAGCATTGGTCAGGCCAAAGATGTAATGGTGTATGCTCGAGGAAAAACCACGAGTAAGACAACATTACGAATATCGTTGGTTCTGATTTGATTTGACGATAGCCCACACTCAAATCAAAGGATTGATAAGACAATAGGTCCAGCAACTGATCATAGGGACCAATCGATGAAGATATCATCTTTCTTCAACACACACACACACACACACAGGATATCCCTTAAGATGAACTAAATCGGACAAGCTTCTATCTTCCAACTCTCCAAGTTGATGCATAGCTTAACCAACTAGCTCAGGGGTATCCAACACGGATTCTTGGAGAAAGGGTGGTTTACAGGATAAACCAACTTGATCACGAGCTTAACATAACAGTCAGGTGACAACCTGGTGATACTTTCGAGAAGATATTCGGAAAATCACGAACCACCGATATGTTACTAAGATCGAGAACAATCTTGCTTTTCAGGGCAAGATGATATGATCAAATGAGTGAGGACTTGACACAATCCTAACTCATTGATCGAAGGGTGCACCGGAAATAAGGACTAGATAGCACGATCAGTCTTAGAATGATGATTCAATAACCAACATACTAGGAATAAGATTATTGTCCATTAACTACCAAGCAATGGGGTTGCTAGGAGTATTGAGTTCACACATCCTGATTCACTTGTCGGCACTCCGGCTGCAACAACACGGAACCGAGGAATGAAAAAGGATGGCGAGAAGTATCACTATGTCAAGAATTCACAAGAGGTGGTGCAATTCTCATGAAATTCCTGTCATAAAGAAGGTAATACTTCAGGGTAGAGCAGACCAGAAGCTGGATTGTAACTTGATCTGCGGAACACAACTACTTTGACCCAATCCTAAATATGGATGAGGTACTGGAGTTTGTTTCTCCAAGTCATTCAGGACAGAATGGCTTGACGGACCACAAGAGTAATAAGCATTGATAAACGAACGCACGCATACTCTTGACTATCAATTGATAGACGAGGGTCAGAATGCAACTAAAGAGAACAACTCAAAGGATCATATAATTTTCTGAGTTGTGGACGCATAGATTAGTATGTCGAACCAAGTTCAACATGTTTCTTCCGGATAACCCATGCAGAAAGGTAGAACTGGCAGAGTCACAATTTATGAATGGAGAACTCCTCAAGAATAATCCTGTTGTGATATTTCAGTTCAACGAGGAACTTCTGCCATAAGTAGTTCATGGTATTTGGAAGAAGAAGATACCACGGACTTCAAGGACTATCGCAAAGGTTACTAATATCCTAAAGGCATAAGCAATTACTATCAACATGAAGTAGGTAGAGTGAATCTCGTGTTCAAGAACCCAGGAAGAGAATACCTATTACTAAATAGCATCACGGGATGCTTTCGAAAAGGATGGCCAGAATCATCACACTGGAAACACAATTCATGGCTAGACCACTAGATGATCCCCTGAGACACCTAGGGTCATAATAATTATTCCAACATAAAGGTCGAGGCAGTAGATTACCTCAACTCAACAATTAGTGTGATTGAGCTGGCATGAAGGAGCATCGAAACCAGAGGGAAAGGATTTTGCAAGTGCATCAGACTATTTAGAAACCTAGAATGACTCGGACAGCATAACGGCTGTAAATGCTCAGAAAAGATTTGAGACATTCACAAAAATGGTGGCATAACCACTCAGAAGCACAATATCAAGGTTTCGAGATCAACAATTAACATACGGAAGTAGTAGGAACTGAACTGAGACTTAAATCCAACAATCTTATAAGTCTACGGATTAGTAACACGTGATCCTGATAGAAAGAAGAGAAAACCTAGTTCTTAATCCCCGTAGAAGAGAAGATGATGACTCAGATCAGAAGGGTATAAGGTATAAGGAGTAAAAGAGCCTTACGTTCCATCCCACAATCAATTCCCTTATATAACTAAAGAATTTCTAGACTCAACTTCGACCAGTTTGGCTTGGTAATCCTACAGGCAGTCAAGCTCTGATACCAACGCTGTCATGACCCCGACTCAATGCCACATCGATCTAGCATGTAACACCTCATATCACTTTGCGGCCTCACGCACGGTATTCCCACGGGTGTCGCCTTACCTTAGCCCGGGACTGTTTGCGCCTTTTGGCACACGTATATGACAGTGTCGCTAGCATCCATATGATAAGGAGCCCGGGCTGACATGGCTAGTCGTAAACCCAAAGTGGCACAGACTTACAGGGACAGGCATCCATGACCCAGCATCGAACGTCTCGGTCATCAGCGAGTGAAACCAGGCTGTAGCACTGGGCTAGCAGGACTCCGGTGAACCGGGCTGTAGCGGGCTAACAGGACTCCGGTATTCATCGCGTGACATTTCCCCGAAGGGACAGACACAGGAACGAAGAAGGACACATGCCGGCCAGCCTAAGTGTTCCGGAGCAGTAGCAAGCTACCATGGCTCGGTGGAAACACTAGGAGACATTTCCCCGTAAGAGAGGCTACTAAAGATAAACAACTAGATGGTCAGATCCCACACATACCAAGCATTTCAATAACATACACACAATATGCTCGATATGTGCAACTACAACATGGCATCACAACATGACTCTACGACTCAAGTAATTTATTCAATAGGCTCCGAGGAGCAAGATATTACAAACAGGGGTCTCATGACCCAACATTCAGAGCATACAAGTCAAAACACAAGCGGAAGCTATCATGTCTGAGTACAGACATCTATAAATGAAAAAGGCTGAGAAGCCTGACTATCTATCAGATCCTGCCGAGGGCACAAGATCGTAGCTGAGGTAACAAGCTAAACGTCGAAGTCCACGCGAAACTACTAGCGAGACCGAAGTCTCTCTGCAAAAACATAAAATAGGCAAACGTGAGTACAAATGTACCCAGCAAGACTTACATCAGAACTAACTACATATGCATCATTATCAACAAAGGGGTGGTGGGTTTTAACTGCAGCAAGCCAGCTTTGACTCGGTGGCTATCCTAAACTACGACTGCGAGTAACTCTTTTGAGGTGGCGCACACGAGTCCACATATTCACCATATCAATACACCACTATGGATCCGCTCCCGTCTCCCTACGAGAACGCCATCCATAGCACTCACGCTTATCTTGCGTATTTTAGAGTATCCACTTTCACTTGTCTATGAACTGATATAAGCAACCCAGAAGTCCTTTTCCGCGGACACGGCTATTCGAATAGATGATGTTAACCCTGCAGGGGTGTACTTCTTCACACACGCTCTCACCACTTACCGCCGTTTACATGACATGTACTCGGCAACCTTCAAGCGGAAGCCCAACGTGGGTGTCGGCCACGGCCTGCCTAAACACTCGAGTCTCTAGTCCAGGTTTATCGCCTATTCGGGTTCCATCCATGAGGAGATCCGGCCGGAGTTTCGCTCACAGCCCCAAACGATGTGAACAGGGTTCCGTGACACCAAACGGGCGCCCGGTTTACCCGGCCACGTGCCTACCGCATCACAGCCCACCCCTACGGTCAGCGTTGCGCACGGCCTCCAGCATACTACAAACACCAGAAACTACTTGCAACTCCTGGACAGAGGACAAGGGTGATTAAGAAGCCGAGAGGGTCCATTGGTTTCGGGCCCAATGCGTGGTAGTAGCTGAATCATGGATCACAAACACAGAACTCAGTTCCTGAGGACGGCTGCAATGAGACAACCCACCATGTACTCCTACATGGCCTCTCACCGCTACCTTTACCAAATCGTGTTCACACACTTAGCTCACACACAGTAGGACATGTTCACACACCTCTGATTCATCCCCGATGAATCAGACCTGACTCAACTCTAAGCAGTAGCAGGCATGACAAACAAGCATGAATGAGTAGGCACAACAGGGCTCAAACAACTCCTACTCATGCTAGTGGGTTTCATCTATTTACTGTGGCAATGACAGGTCATGCAAAGGATAAAGGGGTTCAGCTACCGCAGCAAGTAACAGTTGAAACGATGTTGTCCTAATGCAGTAAAAGAGAGCAGGAGCGAGAGAGTGGGATATTATCGGAATGAACAAGGGGGTTTTGCTTGCCTGGCACTTCTGAAGATAACATTGAGTCTTCATCAGTGTCAACTATCACATCATCGGTATCACGTCTATCGAGAGGGGACAAATACCGGCAACACAGAAGGGAACACAATCAATGCAATGCACAGTATGATGCATGATCATGACATGGCAAAATGAATGTGTTTTGGGCTAATGCAACTAGCAACAGATTAAATGAAGTTGGTTTGAATACAAGATTCAAATTCAAACTCCATATGTGATTATTCAAATGCCATTTAATTGATTTGTGCTAAACAGCATCTATAAGTTGTTCTAACATGCATGAAAATGGAACAGATGGATTCCTTGAATTTTTCTGATAATTTTTCATATATAATTTATTTAATTTGGAGTTACGGTTAATTTTCTATGATTTATTGAAGTTTTAGGCATTTTCTGGAATTTCCTGATTATTTTTAAATCCAGAAAATACTTATTGCGTCAGCCCCACGTCACAGTGACGTCAGCAGGGTCAACTGGGCGCCCCAGGTCAAACCTGACGTGTGGGGGCCACACGTCAGTGACACAGGAGCTAATCCCGGTCAAACCCAGCGCTAACTGAGGTTTGACCAGGGGTGGGGCCCACAGTCAGTGGCCTAGGGGGTTGATTAGGGCGTCATTAGCGCTAATTAAGCGTGCCACGTCGGCAGTCGCTGGAGTATCGCCGGCGGCGACCATTCCGCACGGCGGCGCGTCTCGGATTCGAGCTAGGGGCGATGGTTTGGCGCGCGGTTTGGCTCATTGGAACGTCCGCGACGCGGCGCATCCAGCGGTGGCTGTGGCCGCGGCTGGGGTGGCCGGTAGCAGCAACTACGGCGAGCGAGGCGGCGGCCGGAGCTCGGGCCAGCACGACGCGGTGGCTGCAGCATGTTAGCCAGAGAGCAGAGGAGCGCGTTGGGACCCTGGGAACCTGGAGAGCACGCGGGAGCTACTGGAGCGAGCGGAAGAGCTCCGGGGCGCGAGGTTCGCCGGCCATGGCGATGGCCGGAGCTCGGTGCTTGCGGGGACGGCAGCTACGTCACGAGAACGAGCAGGGGGTCAGAGGGGAAACATAGAGGAGCTCACAGGGGTTGCGACGGTGGCCTCGGGGAGCTCGGGGAGGCGTCGGAGGAGGCGAATCGACAGCGGCGGTCCTCGGTGGCCGAGGAGGGGGAAAACGTCGGGACGGCACTTCGGGGCTTCTCCGGTCGCGTGAGCCGATAGGGAGGTCGAGGGAGGCACTGCGGAGCTCAGGAGCGCGTCGGGGAGGAGAGGGGGGGTGGCGGTGGCCGCGAGGGAGCTCGTCGGTGGCGGCGGCTCCGTTCGGTCCGGGCGAGAGAGAGGGAACAGAGGAGAGAGGGGATGCAGCAGGGGAGGAAGAGGAGCGAGGGGACACGAGGCCTCGTCGTGGCGTTGCTAGGGAGGCCGGGGGAAGCAGGAGGTGGCCGGGAAGCAGGAGGTGGCCGAGGCTTCTCGGGCGCGCGCCACGCCTCGCCTCTGTTCGTCCTCCTGGCAGAGGAGGAAGAGGACAAGGGGGAGGAGGTGGGCTGGGCCGGCCAGATGGAGCTGGGCCAGGTAAGTGGCGCCAGGTAAGTGGCCCAGTGGCTTTCTGCTCTGTTTTATTTTTTTCTTCTGTTTTGTTTTATTTAATTTATTTTGCCACTGTTTTGAATTTAAAATAATTCAAACAATGCCAAAAACTCCTCTGAATATTTTATATTGCTAGATGGACTTTTCCAAAAGCTTATAAAATATTTCAGGGGTATTTGAAATTATATTCTAATTATATGAATATAATTCAAATTCAAATAGCTAATGAATTAAATCCAAAGTCCCAAAAATAAATCCTTAAAAATGTTCAATATTTTGGTTGGGACCAGAACCCTTACCAAAAATTATCAAACATTTAAGAAGAGCATTTTGGAGCAATGAATGAGATTTCTAGGGTTTTTGCCCCTCTTTTATTTAAGTTTTTTGAGGCTTCCAAAATTCCTCAGTTCAGGTTTCAATAATTTAAACATGATGCACACATGAAGCTAGCCTAGAGCACTACCAGCAGCTAGGGATGTGACACACCGCCTCCCCCTCGCCTCTCTGATACGCGCAGCAGCTCCGCCTCCTCGTCCTGAAGCTCTCCGCCGAGCCACGCAAGCCGGACCGCCCCGTGGAGCCGTCGCCATCGCCATCTTCGCCTCCGGTCGCCAGAGATCGTCTTCGCCGCCCGGCCGTCTTCAGCGCGTCCCCGAGCTCGCAGACAAGCCCGTCGAGTCCGCTGTGAGCTTCTGCTCCGTTCCCCTCTCCCCACTCCTCCGTTCTCGCGTCGTAGCCCCCTTTCCCCACCATGGCTGTAATTCCTCGCCGCCGTTCATGTCGCCGCCGTCGCCCTGGCCACCGCAGCCCGCAACCGAGCATGTCATCGTGCTCCTGGTGCCACGAGGGTGCCGCAGAGCCCCTCGAGTGGCCTCCCTGTGCCCTCCAGGCCCTCTGCCGCTCGAGCCCAAGCTCCGGCCGCCACTGCGAGCTCTGCTCCGGCGAGCTCCGGCGCCCCCGCAGCCTCCCACCTGCTCCCCTAGATGCGGGCGAGCGTGAGCTCTCCACTGGTGCCCTCAGCGCGTCGAACCGCTGCCGGAACAGCGTCTCCGACAAACATCCGCCGCGGTTTGAGGTCGTCGCCGGCCAAACTCCAGCGAGGCCGACGTGGCTGCCATTAGCGCCTAATCCTGCAGCCTAAACCACCCCACCAGCCGCTGACCGTGGGCCCCAGGGCCAAGTCAAACCCTGGTCAGTGCGGGTTTGACCCGGGCTTAACCACTGTGTCACTGACGTGTGGCCCCCACACGTCAGGTTTGACCCAGGTTGACTGCTGATGCAGTGCTGACGTCATGCTGACGCAATTATTTATTTTCTGGATTTAAATTTAATCAGGAAATTCCAGAAAATTAGCAAAACTTCAAAAAATCATAGAAATTCAACCGTAACTCAGATTGAAATAATTTATATATGAAAAATTATCAGAAAAATTCAATATATCCATCTGTACTAGTTTCATGCATGACAAACCAACTTATACCTACTGTATAAGTGAAACACTAAAAAGGGCATTTATAAAGAGCTTACTTGGAATTGCATTTGAACCCTTGATTCAAATGGACTTCATCCAAATATAATGCTAGCTGCATTGCACAATCAGCATCACATCTTCATGCCATGTTCATGCATCATATTGTTGCATATGCTTGTGTATTGATTTTTGGCACTGTTCCTTCTCGATAGGTCCTGCTCCGGAGAGTGTTCCAGAGTACCTGTCCAAGGAGCAGTGCCACCCTGTTGATCTATCAGGCAAGCAAACCCCCTTGTTCATTCCGATATAATCCTACTCTCTCGCTCCTGCTCTCAGTTATTGCATTAGGACAACAACGATTCAATTGCTACTTTGTGCTGTGGTAGTTGAACCCATTCCTCTGCATGACCTGTCATTGTCACAGTAAATAGTTGAAACCCACTAGCATGTGTAGGAGTTGATTGAGCCATGTTGTGTTCCTACCATGCCATGTCTGCTATTGCTTAGAGTTGTGTCAGGTCTGATTCATTGGGAATGAATTGGAGTGCAGTCCTATGTTCTGATGCTGAGAGTGAAGTGTGTGAACACGATTTGGTAAAGGTAGCGGTGAGAGGCCATGTAGGAGTACATGGTGGGTTGTCTCACTGGAACCGTCCTTAAGCACTGAGTTCTGTGTATGTTGTCCAATGACTAGCTACTACCAAACATTGGAATGCTTAAGTACCCTTCTCGACTTATTAACCGACTTGATCTCTGTCCAGGAGTCGCAACTAGTTTCTGGTGTTTGTAGGTAGTGCTATTTTTCTACCAAGTGGCACCCGGCAGGGTGGGCTTGGGACAGATTGGGCACACGTGGCCTGGTGTACCGAGTGGCACCTGGATGATGGGCTCGGGAACCCTGCACACATCGTTTGGGGCCGTGAGCGACACCCCGGCCGGATCTCCTTGCGGATGGAACCCGAATAGGCGATAAACCTGGATTAGATTCTTGTGTGGTTAGTCAGGTCGTGGCCGACACCCTCGCCAGGCTTCCGCTTGAAGGTTGCCGAGATACATGACGTGTACATGGCGGTAAGTGGCGAGAGCGTGTGTGAGAAGTACACCCCTGCAGGGTTAACATGATCTATTTGAATAGCCGGGTCGGCGGTTATGGACTTCTTGGATGCTTACATGGTACATAGACAATTTGAAGTGGATACTCTAAAATGCTCAAGACAAAGTGTGAGTGCTATGGATGGCCTTCTTGTAGGGAGACGGGGATGAATCCATAGTAGTGTATTGTGTGGTGATTAGTGGACTCGTGTGCGCCATCTCACCTCAAAGAAGTTCTCGTAGTCGTAGAACAGGATAGCCACTGAGTCAGAGCTGGCTTGCTGCAACTAAACCCCACATTACCCTCTTGATACAAATGCATGTATGATAGGATCTGATGTAAGTCTTGCTGAGTACCTTTGTACTCACGTTGCTTTATTTATGTTTTTGCAGCGGAGACTTCGGTCTTACTAGTGTTCTCGTGGACTTCGACGAGTAGCTTGTACCTCAGCTACGATCTTGATCGGATATTGTAGATAGTCAGGCTCTTCAGCCTTTTTCATTTGTAGATGTCTGTACCCAGACATAGTGCTTCCGCTTGTTGCTTGTATGCTCTGTATGATGGGTCTTGTGACCCCTGTTTGCAATAAATGCTATGATGGCTCTTTGAGACTTATCTATATGAGTTGTTGAGTTATGTTGTGATGCCATGTTGTACAGCACATACTTGCATGTTATGCGTACGTGTAATGTGTATTGCTATGTGTGGGATCTGACTATCTAGTTGTTTATCCTTAGTAGCCTCTCTTACCGGGAAATGTATCCTAGTGCTTCCACTGAGCCATGGTAGCGTGCTACTGCTCCGGAACACTTAGGCTAGCCGGCATGTGTCCTTCTTCGTTCCTGTGTCTGTCCCTTCGGGGAAATGCCACGCGGTGTCTACCGGAGTCCTTTAGCCTGCTACAGCCTGGTTCACCGAAGTCCTGTTAGCCCAGTGCTACAGCCTGGATTCACTCGCTGATGACCGACACGTTCGATGCTGGGTCATGGATGCCTGTCCTTGTAAGTTTGTGCCACTTTGGGTTTACGACTAGCCATGTCATCCCGGGCTCCTTATCATATGGATCCTAGCAACACTATCATATACATGTGCCAAAAGGCGCAAACGGTCCCGGGCAAAGGTAAGGCGACACCCATGGGGATACCGTGCATGAGGCCGCAAAGTGATATGAGGTGTTACATGCTAGATCGATGTGGCATTGAGTCGGGGTCCTGACAGCTTTGGTATCAGAGCCTGACTGCCTGTTGGATTACCAAGCCAAACTGGTTGAAGTTGAGTCTAGAAATTCTTTAGTTATATAAGGGAATTGATTGTGGGTTGGAACGTAAGGCTCTTTTACTCCTTTACCTCATGGCCTTCTGATCTGAGTCATCCTATCTTTCCTACGGGGTTAAGGAACTAGGCTTTCTCTTCCGTGTATCAGGATCACGTGTTACTACTCCGTAGTCCCATAGGATTGGTTGATTAGAGTCATACCCCAGTTTCGAGTACTTCCGGTGTAGCCTGTTTAGTATGATCTCAGAACCTTGAGTGGTGATGTTGAGTTATTGTGTTACCCCATTTTTTGGCAGGATGTCTCATTCTGAACATTTTACTACCGTTATGCTGCTGGAATCTCCCTAGGAGTTCGAGAGATACTAATTTCCTTGTCCTACATTCTACAGTCTATAGTTTATGCTGATCCGTCCTTGGTTTCGTTTCTCAGGATGTCATCAGCTAAGCGAAGTTCTGTTGCTCGTAGCCAGAACCACGGAGATGGTAGGGATGAGGATCCTCCCGACCCGCCGTCGTTGACAGAGTTCATGTTAGAAATGGAGAGGAACAAGCGTGAGTCTAACCGCTTGTTGGCACGTATCGAGGAGAACACCGCACATCAGTTCAAAGGGTCTGTAACCATTCATGACTTCATTCGCTTGCACCCACCTACCTTTCATCATTCCATCGAGCCACTCGATGCAGATGACTGGCTCCGTAGCATCACCCATAAGTTGCGTTCCGCGAACGTAGCCGAAGATGACAAGGTCACCTATGCCACATACCACCTGGAAGGTCCTGCTAGTCTTTGGTGGCAGAACTATGAGGCTATGCTTCCAGCTGGCCAGATTCCTACTTGGAGGGATTTCATTGAGGCTTTTCGCGAGCATCACATTCCCCAGGCCCTCCTTGATCGCAAGAGAGAAGAGTTCTTTAGTTTCACCTAGAGTAAGATGGCTGTTGATGCTTACAGTAGAGAGTTTGAGAACCTCGCCTGCTATGCCACAGAAGAGGTGTCCACGGACGCCAAGAAGCAGGCTAGGTTTCGGAAGGGTCTCAACCCCAGGTTGCGTCGTGATCTCCACCTGCATCATTGTGATACATTCCAAGCTCTTGTGAACAAGGCCATTAATGCAGAGACAGCTCAGCTCACTTACGAGAAGTCTCGTAAGCACACCCGTGATTTGGGATCTTCTTCCAGTTCTGGTCCTCAGAAGCACCGATTTAGATTCCAAACTCCGCTCTTCCTTCCGGATATGCACCGAGGCCATCCCATGTGGTGCCTCCCCCGGCTCAGTCGTATGCTCCACCCAGGCCTACTGGTAGACCGCTTGTCAGTGCGGGTCCACGTCCAACTTCAGGGACTTGCTTCACATGCGGGAAGCCAGGACACTATGCACGTGACTGCCCTCAGGCCAGTTATGCTCCACCCCAGCCCGAGAAGACCGTTGGTTGTGTTAAGCCACCATGCAAGATGATCAGTGTCAAGCCAGCCCCCACTGAACATGGACGTGTGCATCACGTCCCAGCTAAAGACGCTCATGATGATCCCGATGTCGTTCTTGGTACACTCCTTGTCAATTGTCACCCAGCATCGGTTCTATTCGATACTGGAGCATCTCACTCCTTCATTTCTGAAGGCTATGCTCGTTTGCACGACATGTCATTTTGTGACATGCCAACTCCGCTTGAAATCCAAACCCCAGGGTCTAGATGGCAGACCACCAGAATCAGCCATGGTAATGAAATCCTTGTTGATAGACTTGTTTTCCTTGCATCACTTGTAGCCCTCAAGTCTACAGATATTAACATCATCTTGGGTATGGACTGTATGACAGCTCATCATGCAAAGATTGATTGTTACACAAGATCTGTTCAGCTTACACACACATCTGGCAAGATAGTCACTGTCTCCACCAGAGTTGCAAATCGCCAACTCTATTCTCTTAATGCCAGCCCTCTTCCAGACCTTGAAGATATCCCGGTAGTCCGTGACTTTCCGAATGTCTTTCCAGAGGAACTGCCAGGTGTTCCACCTGACAGAGATGTAGAGTTCATCATAGATCTTATCCCAGGAACTGCTCCAATCTCCAGGAGACCTTACAAGATGGCACCCTTAGAGCTAGCCGAGCTTAAGAAACAACTTGATGAGTCCTTGCAAAAGGGTTTCATCCGTCCTAGTTCTTCTCCTTGGGCTTGCCCCGTCCTCTTCGTCAAGAAGAAGGATGGTACGGACCGGATGGTTGTAGATTATCGTCTCGTTAATTTGGTCACAATAAAGAACAAATATCCGCTTCCCAGGATCAACGACCTGTATGATCAGCTCACTGGATCCTCAGTCTTCTCCAAGATGGATTTGAGGTTAGGCTACCACCAAATCAACATCAGAAATGGGGACATTCCTAAGACGGCTTTTGTCACTCATTATGGTCAGTACGAGTACACCGTCATGTCCTTTGGTCTAACCAATGCTCCAGCTACTTTCTCCCGCTTGATGAACTCGATCTTCATGGAGTACTTAGATAAGTTCGTCGTGGTTTACCTCGATGGTATCCTTATTTACTCGAAGAACGAAGAAGAGCATGTCGAACATCTTAGACTTGTGTTAGAAAAACTCAGAGAGCACCGCCTTTATGCCAAGTTCTCCAAGTGCAAATTTTGGTTGCCAGAAGTGACCTACCTAGGCCACGTAATCTCTGGTAAGGGCATTGTTGTCAATCCCGAGAGAGTTAAGGCCGTTCTTGATTGGACTCCACCTGAAACCGTTAAACAAGTTAGGAGTTTCCTTGGTCTAGCCAGCTATTGTCGCCGCTTTGTTGAAAACTTCTCCAAAGTAGCCAAACCCCTCACGGAACTTCTCAAGAAAGATAAAAAGTTTGAGTGGTCCCCACAGTGTGAGCACAGTTTTCAGGAACTGAAAAGACGCCTGACCTCTGCTCCCATACTTGTGCCACCGGATTTCACTAAAGACTTTGTTATCTACTGCGATGCCTCACGATAGGGACTAGGTTGCATTCTTATGCAGGATCGTCATGTGATTGCCTATGCATCTCGACAGTTGCATCCACATGAGGAGAATTATCCTACACATGATCTAGAGCTTGCAGCCGTAGTCTACGCACTCAAGACCTGGCGACATTACCTCCTTGGTAAACGTTGCGAGATCTACACCGATCACCAGAGTCTCAAGTATATCTTCACCCAACCAGATTTGAACCTTAGGCAAAGACGTTGGTTGGAGGTGATCTCAGATTATGATTTAGGGATTACCTACACTCCAGGCAAAGCCAATGTCATGGCTGATGCGCTAAGTCGTAAATCCTATTGCAACAATCTCATGTTGCAGTAGGGCCAACCACTTCTCCATGAGGAATTCTGTAAGCTTAACCTTCACATTGCTCCTCATGGATTCCTTTCTACCTTGGTGGCGAAACCTACCCTCGAGGATCAGATCATTATTGACCAGAAGTTTGATAGGGGTGTTATCCGCATCAAGAGAAACATTAAGAAGGGAGTTGGTGGATGTTTCTCTATGGACGAGCGAGGTGTTATCTTCTTTGAGAATCGTTTGGTGGTTCCCAAGAATCAACATCTGCGACAATTGATTCTTAAGGAGGCGCATGAATCTCCTCTCATGATTCATCCCGGTAGTACTAAGATGTATCAGGACCTAGGCCAGAGGTTCTGGTGGACTAGGATGAAGAGAGAAATCGCTCAGTTTATTGCTAACTATGATGTTTGTCATCGCGTTAAGGCAGAGCATCAAAGACCTGCTGGCACCCTTCAGCCTTTAGCCATTCCTGAATGGAAATGGGATAAAGTTGGTATGGACTTCATCACCGGCTTTCCCAGGACCAAGAAAGGGAATAATGCTATCTTCGTAGTCATTGATCGTCTTTCCAAAGTGGCTCACTTCCTTCCTGTTCGAGAGAGCATCACCGCTAGTCAGCTCGCTGACTTATATATTTCTCGAATAGTATCACTTCATGGTGTTCCACTAGAGATCAATTCAGACCGTGGTAGTCTTTTCACTTCTCATTTCTGGGAGAGTTTCCAAACTGCCATGGGAACCCATCTTTCCTTCAGTACCGCTTTCCACCCTCAGTCGAGTGGTCAGGTGGAAAGGGTCAACCAAATTCTCGAAGACATGCTTAGAGCTTGGGTTATCTCATTCGGTATGGATTGGGAGAAATGTCTTCCTTTTGCCGAGTTTGCTTATAACAATAGCTATCAATCCAGTCTCAAGAAAGCTCCTTTTGAGGTTCTCTATGGACGAAGATGTCGAACACCTTTGAACTGGTCAAAAACTGGTAAAAGACAATTCTTTGGACCGGACATGATCCAGGAGGCAGAAGAGCAAGTTCGCATCATTCATGAGAATTTGAAAACAGCCCAGTCTCGTCAGAAGAGTCAGTATGACCGCCATCATAAGGATATGACTTATGAAATTGGCGACCAAGCTTACCTTCAGGTCACTCCTTTGAAGGGCACCCATCGTTTCGGTATCAAGGGCAAGTTGGCTCCTCGTTACATTGGTCCTTTTCGCATTCTCGCTAAACAAGGAGAGGTTGCCTACTAGTTGGAACTACCCCCACATTTTTCTCGAGCTCATGATGTCTTCCACGTCTCTCAACTCAGGCGTTGCTTCTCGGATCCCATCCGCGGAGTGGACCACGAAATGCTTGATCTCCAAGATAACCTCACATACCGAGAGTACCCGGTTCGCATTCTTGATCAAGCAAAGCGTGTTACCCGACGTCAGAACATCAAGTTTCTCAAGGTTCAGTGGTCTCATCATTCCGAGAGAGAAGCTACTTGGGAGCGAGAAGATCGTCTTCGACTGGAGTACCCCACTTTCTTTATGTCGACCCCTGAATCTCGGGACGAGATTCTTTCAAGTGGGGGCGAGTTGTCACATCCCTAGTTCTGGTATGACCTAGACTAGCTAGTCATTTGTGCATCATGTTTAAATTCCATTTAAATTTGAAATGAGGATTTGTGAAACCCTCAGAATCATTTTTTGGAAATGACCCAAATAAAAATTGCTCCAAAAAGGTCCAAGAAAATGCTCATGTTGCTCTCCGAAAATATTGGACAGAGATAAAAATCAAACCAATATTTTTAAGAGCCCATAAGTATTTATTTTGGGCATTTGGAATTAATGCATAAATATTTGCATTGGATATATATTTGTTATATATATAATATATGTCCAAAAATTATGCCATTTGTTGAGGAGCTCTGGAATAATACCACTAGTTCCTACAAAAATTGGCATAAGTAAATAAAATGATTTAGTATTTTTATTAAATCAAAACAAATGTTAGAAAATAGAAAATAAAATAGGAAAAGGGAACCTACCTAGCGCTTACCTCCCTGTGTACCCCATTACTGTGCAGCCCAGCAGCAGCCCAGCCCGCCTCCTCCTCTGTCGTCTTCCTCCCCCTCGCCCAAGCAGCTGCGTGTCGCGCCACAGCCGGCCGCAGCCACGTGCCCGGCCACCTCCTGCTTCCTTCTCGTCGCTCTGGATGACCCGGACGATGCCACGCGACGCCCCGCACCTCTCTCCCTCTCTCTCATTCCTCCCCCTCCCCTGGTCTCTCTCCCACGCGCACGGCCGAACGCCACCATCGCCGCTGCTCGTCGTCACCATAGCCACCGCCTCCCCCTCGCCTCTCTGATACGCGCAGCAGCTCCGCCTCCTCGTCCTGAAGCTCTCCGCCGAGCCACGCAAGCCGGAGCGCCCCGTGGAGCCGTCGCCGTGGCCATCTTCGCCTCCGGTCGCCGGAGATCGTCTTCGCCGCCCCGCCGTCTTCAGCGCGTCCCCGAGCTTGCCGACAAGCCCGTCGAGTCCGCTGTGAGCTTCTGCTCCGTTCCCCTCTCCCTACTCCTCTGTTCTCGCGCCTTAGCCCCCTTTCCCCGCCATGGCCGTAGCTCCTCGCCGCCGTTCATGTCGCCGCCATTGCCCTAGCCACCGCAGCCCGCAACCGAGCGTGTCATCATGCTCCTGGTGCCACGAGGGTGCCACAGAGCCCCTCGGGTGGCCTCCCCGTGCCCTCCAGGCATTCTGCCGCTCGAGCCCGAGCTCCGGCCGTCGCCGCGAGCTCTGCTCCGGCGAGCTCCGGCGCCCCCGCAGCCTCCCACCTGCTCCCCTAGATGCGGGCGAGCGTGAGCTCTCCACTGGTGCCCTCAGCGCGTCGAACCGCTGCCGGAACAGCGTCTCCGGCAAACATCCGCCGCGGTTTGAGGTCGTCGCCGGCCAAACTCCGGCGAGGCCGATGTGGCTGTCATTAGTGCCTAATCCTGCAGCCTAAACCACCCCACCAGCCGCTGACCATGGGCCCAGGGCCTAGTCAAACCCTGGTCAGTGCGGGTTTGACCCGGGCTTAACCACTATGTCACTGACGTGTGGCCCCCACACGTCAGGTTTGACCCAGGTTGACTGCTGATGTAGTGCTGACGTCATGCTGACGCAATTATTTATTCTCTGCATTTAAATTTAATCAGGAAATTCTAGAAAATTAGCAAAACTTCACTAAATCATAGAAATTCAACCGTAACTCAGATTGAAATAATTTATATATGAAAAATTATCAGAAAAATTCAATCTATCCATCTGTACTAGTTTCATGCATGACAAACCAACTTATACCTACTGTATAAGTGAAACACTAAAAAGGGCATTTATAAAGAGCTTACTTGGAATTGCATTTGAATCCTTGATTCAAATGGACTTCATCCAAATATAATGCTAGCTGCATTGCACAATCAGCATCACATCTTCATGCCATGTTCATGCATCATATTGTTGCATATGCTTGTGTATTGATTGTTGGCACCATTCCTTCTCGATAGGTCCTGCTCCGGAGAGTGTTCCAGAGTACCTGTCCAAGGAGCAATGCCACCCTGTTGATCTATCAGGCAAGAAAACCCCCTTGTTCATTCCGATATAATCCTACTCTCTCGCTCCTGCTCTCAGTTATTGCATTAGGACAACAACGATTCAATTGCTACTTTGTGCTGCGGTAGTTGAACCCATTCCTCTGCATGACCTGTCATTGCCACAGTAAATAGTTGAAACCCACTAGCATGTGTAGGAGTTGATTGAGACATGTTGTGTTCCTACCATGCCATGTCTGCTATTGCTTAGAGTTGTGTCAGGTCTGATTCATTGGGAATGAATTGGAGTGCAGTCCTATGTTCTAATGCTGAGAGTGAAGTGTGTGAACACGATTTGGTAAAGGTAGCGGTGAGAGGCCATGTAGGAGTACATGGTGGGTTGTCTCACTGGAACCGTCCTTAAGCACTGAGTTCTGTGTATGTTGTCCAATGACTAGCTACTACCACACATTGGAATGCTTAAGTGCCCCTCTCGACTTATTAACCGACTTGATCTCTGTCCAGGAGTCGCAACTAGTTTCTGGAGTTTGTAGGTAGTGCTATTTTTCTACCAAGTGGCACCCGGCAGGGTGGGCTTGGGACATACTAGGCACACGTGGCCTGGTGTACCGAGTAGCACCCGGATGATGGGCTCGGGAACCCTGCCCACATCGTTTGGGGCCGTGAGCGACACCCTGGCCGGATCTCCTTGCGGATGGAACTCGAAAAGGCGATAAACCTGGATTAGAGTCTTGTGTGGTTAGTAAGGTTGTGGCCGACACCCTCGCCAGGCTTCCGCTTGAAGGTTGCCGAGATACATGACGTGTACATGGCGGTAAGTGGCGAGAGCGTGTGTGAAGAAGTACACCCCTGCAGGGTTAACATGATCTATTCGAATAGCCGGGTCCGCGGTTATGGACTTCTTGGATGCTTACATGGTACATAGACAATTTGAAGTGGATACTCTAAAATGCTCAAGACAAACTGTGAGTGCTATGGATGGCCTTCTCGTAGGGAGACGGGGATGAATCCATAGTAGTGTATTGTGTGGTGATTAGTGGACTCGTGTGCGCCATCTCAACTCAAAGAAGTTCTCGTAGTCGTAGAACAGGATAGCCACTGAGTGAGAGCTGGCTTGTTGTAACTAAACCCCACATTACCCTCTTGATACAAATGCATATATGATAGGATCTGATGTAAGTCTTGCTGAGTACCTTTGTACTCGCGTTTCTTTATTTATGTTTTTGCACCGGAGACTTCGGTCTTACTAGTGTTCTCGTGGACTTCGACGAGTAGCTTGTACCTCAGCTACGATCTTGATTGGATATTGTAGATAGTCAGGCTCTTCAGCCTTTTTCATTTGTAGATGTCTGTACCCAGACATAATGCTTCCGCTTGTTGCTTGTATGCTCTGTATGATGGGTCTTGTGACCCCTGTTTGCAATAAATGCTATGATGGCCCTTTGAGCCTTATCTATATGAGTTGTTGAGTTATGCTGTGATGCCATGTTGTACAGCACATACTTGCATGTTATGTGTACGTGTAATGTGTATTGCTATGTGTGGGATCTGACTATCTAGTTGTTTATCCTTAGTAGCCTCTCTTACCAGGAAATGTATCCTAGTGCTTCCACTGAGCCATGGTAGCGTGCTACTGCTCCGGAACACTTAGGCTGGCCGGCATGTGTCCTTCTTTGTTCCTGTGTCTGTCCCTTCGGGGAAATGTCACGCGGTGTCTACCGGAGTCCTGTTAGCCTGCTACAGCCCGGTTCACCGGAGTCCTGTTAGCCCAGTGCTACAGCCTGGATTCACTCGCTGACGACCGACACGTTCGATGCTGGGTCATGGATGCCTGTCCCTGTAAGTTTGTGCCACTTTGGGTTTACGACTAGCCATGTCAGCCCGGGCTCCTTATCATATGGATGCTAGCGACACTATCATATACGTGTGCCAAAAGGCGCAAACGGTCCCGGGCAAAGGTAAGGCGACACCCGTGGGGATACCGTGCGTGAGGCCGCAAAGTGATATGAGGTGTTACATGCTAGATCGATGTGGCATTGAGTCGGGGTCCTGACACTAGGTTTCAAAATTAGCTGAATTTATATGCAAACTTGAACTGGACATGTGATATGTGGATATGTCATGTTTTGGACATGTCATGTTTGGAAAATGATCCGAGTGGCCTATGTTACACCGGAATGTTGATTCATTTCCGTTCTGGTGAATTTCAGGCGCTCGATATGTCCATTTTTTAGCAAAGGTCATGCCGAAATTTCCCGTGAATAAAGGCAAGATTTGTGCTGCATAGTTGGCATATCGAGTGCTGGCACATAGATTTCTTTTTATGTCATTTCTCATTTATTCATACTTTTATAAATAAATGAGGACACTTAATCATAGGAAACATGTCGAACAACGAAGAAATTGGGCCTTCTGACCAAGATGCAGACGAGATGGATTATGAGGGTGAACAAGAGTACCTCGACTATTTGACTGCTAAGCAAGGTTTGCAGGTCGGCCTCGATGATGGTACTGACGCCAACATCGACACTAACGGCGCCGGCACCGATGGCGGCGCCGAGAACGGTGGGGAAGGTACCGGCGAGGAAGATACCGGCGGGGAAGGTACCGGCCCCGATGCCGCTACCGAAAAGAGGAAGCATAAGAAGCAGAGGATATGAAAACCTAACAAACTAGGGATTGGATGACTTGTGATCACAAAGATGGCACCTGGCAAGTTTGAGTTGTTAGAGCCGAAAGAACCTCGCAAGTGCTATGGGAACCAAGTAGGATGCATCCTACGGGAATGCGCGAGCAACAACGGTGATGACTTAAGGACTAAAGAACATTTAACGCAGTTGCTCCTAACGAAGTTACACAAGAGATTCAAGTTCCCCGACCGAGATGATAACATAGAACAACTGTGGGATGATCCGAAGATGAAAAAGATTAACAATCACGCCATGGGCATGTTCAGCAATGATTTGGCCTCCTGGAAAGGGAGGGTGAAACGAGCTATTGAGGCTGATGAACCCCTATCCAAGATTCTGGAGGAAAATCAGACACTTACGGAAGAGCAGTTCGAAAAGTTCAAGGACACTTGCGCTACCGAGGCAGCCAAGGCTAAGGCTGCGAAATTCAAGAGCCTTTAGAAAAGGAACACGGGGAAGCATCGCCTCGGAAGCCGTGGCTACCTCGGTAAAAGGCCCATATGGGATAAGGAGGACGCGGAACGTGAAGCTGTGGGTCTCCCAAACCCCTTCGTGAAGTTCACCAACCCCTTGGAGCATGACTTCATCAGGGCCCGCTACAAGTGGGACAAGGAGAAAAAGGTTTTTTACACGGACAAGATCACGAGGAAATTTATTAGACTACTGGAGAAGCAACACCAGCTTGCAGCCGAAAGCCCTACTTCTCTGATGAGGCCCAAGTGGGACACCCCTCTCAACTGGGCCTTGAACGAACTTAAGGGACTCCCTTTGGGCCAGCGGCCGCAATATGGTCGTGTGCACGGTGCTGGAGACGGCGCCACATGGAAGGTGTTTTACAAAGAGGGCCCGGAGGCCAAGAAGCAGAAAAAGAAGTTTAGTCAGGCGGACATCGACGCGAAGGTGAATCTTGCGGTCGAGAAAAAGCAGCTGAGGACGCAGAAAAAACAGCCGAGGAGAAAAATGAGTTGCTACAGCAGGCAGTCAATGCAGCTGTAACTCCCTGCAGAAATGATTTTGCTACTAACTTGGTTCCAGCTATCATCAACCGGACGAAGGAAAATCCAGACAAGACGGTACATGATTTCCTGAAGCCCAGTTTCGTCGGGAGCAACTCCATGAACAACAACACCATCGCACCATCACTTGCTCACGCAACCGGGCCTCCTCTCGCAGCCACTCCCGCTCATAGCAGCCCGTCCTCAGTCTCAGGCGCGCTAGGTGGGCCTTCATCTTTGGCTGAGCTCGACGCCGTCACAGTAATTACATGTCGCACCAACATATATATATATATAATATTCCACTTTTGTTGCCTTTCGGTTGTTTTACACCACAGACATATGTGTTTGCAGGCGAAAGAAACCCCGTGCACCATACTCTACTTGATCAAAGGACAGAAGGTGGATGTGGGAAAGGGGATGATAATGGACCCCTCGCAACCCACGTTCCACAACCAGCCGATCCCGCTGGGCACTTCAGGGTTAGCTTGTTCAGTGGGAATCGGGGCACGAGGATTTGCCTCCTCCAGTACAGCATGTGGGAGCGGACGACGAGACCCTGCCGCGGATTGGAAGCTGCAAGGGTTGGGTGCTGCTATGGCCGAAGAATCTTATTCGTCTGGAGCCGGCCGAGAGCACACCAATAACCACACATCAACAAGCATGTGCGGAGACCACCGCCACGCCTATGCAATTACCAGCTCCTGTAGTGCTGGGTGAGAGTGGCGGACGACATGATGAAGGGGGTGCAATAGTACTGGCTGATGTAATTTCTCCTGTAGAACAGAGAATGGATGATGAGACGGAGGTCGACCCTATGGATTTCCTCAATACAAACGCGTATGACTGTGACATAGATATGATGAGTCAACCATATGACGAATCAGGCTATAAGCTTGCTAATGAGGATATGGATGATATGCCCGGGCAGGGTCATAGCACGGATTGCAAAAAGTCTCTCTTCATGAAATCCTCACAGGACACGCCTGAAGATGCCGCCTCAACACAGGCTCAACTAGCCGGGCATGAGGGTCGTACAGTACTTAGCCCGGGAACACTGGGGCAGGGGTTAAGGAAGGGTCTAGAAGGTGTGCCCAAGAAAAAGGAGAGGAAGAGATCGGGGAAGATAACTGCCTCCAAACAAGCCAGAGCTTATAGCAGCCAGACGATGCATTCTGAAGAGCGTGTACCCGTGAAAGGTGCGGTCATGTTCCATCTCACGGGCGAGCCGATGCTACCGGCGAAACCGCTGGAGGCACTATCAGGGGATCTCAGGAGACTGCACGACCATGTGATGTTGACTGAGAAAAGCCTACTAGCCTCAAAGGATCCAGAATATCCGACATACGCGGCTCGTGTGCCTGAGGGGAAGTGCTACGTCGAGACACGGCCCGCGGAGGTGTTCTTCCTGCGGTTTGACCATATCTTTGAGATGTTTCTAACAAGGCGGCTCGATTTTACAATCGTCTGCCTTTTTGCGCTACATATGAGCTCCGTCATGAAGAGTGAAGAAGTCTCGCAAATCTGTGTGGCGGATCCGTACTACATGCACGATTCTTTCTTGAGTCTCGGCGACTTTGAGCGTGAAACTGCTAGGGAGTACCTCCAAAACTTCATGGTACAGAATAAGGACCGGGAAATTGTCCTCGTGCCTTATCATCCAAAGTAAGTTAGTTCTGGACAACCCTTTCGTACATTTCAATCATTCCTTCTCTCTCATATGGGGAATAATTTGAGGTGTCTTTCCCCTGCAGGAACGGGCGTGCCATCCTTATCGTTCTTTACCCGCAAGTCTCCCATGCCGTGTATTTTGACCCTTCCAGAGACTACGAGAAAAAAGACTACACCCACATAATGAATATTCTAGATGATGCTCTCTAAGGCTTCAGCTTTAGAGGTGGCCATGTGTAGATCAGGAAACAAAGGAACAAGAAGATGGGTTTCACGGATAAAACTAACTTCTCCTGCATCCATGTCCCAAAACCAAGCAAGAAGGATGGATTCTACATCGTCCATCTCATGATTCAGTTCAACACGGATCACCAAAAGCTTCGCATGAGAAGCAGAAATGATGATCATATCCACAAGTGGCTAGAATCTCATGGAGAAGCGGATTACAAACTTAGAGATGACTTCTTTCGCATCCAAAGCGACATTGCGACGATCATCATGAAAGAAGTCGTCGATGAGAAGGGGATGTTCCACCACGGCCCTATATCGCGAGCTGACGTCCGAACTCGCATAGGCATGCAATGTCTAGACCTCACACCGTTCAAGAAGCTAGGGTTCATCCTTGATGATATGGAAGGATGGAACTTCTAGTGATTTATGATGCCGATGATGATGATATGTGTCGGTTGAACTTGTATACTTTTTGTAGCGATGAAACTTTGTGATGTCCACGGTCCCTACCGAACTTGCGTAACGCTACTTTATTAGTTTGCGTACGATGACCTACGTACCTCTAGTTAATTAATTTGCATACTGTATGTTGCATCTAGTTGCTAACCCTTTCTTTTTCGGTGTTGCTCTAGTATATTTTGTTGCATATATATGATTGTACATCCTCTTCATGAACATGCATCTCTAACAGGTACCTAGTTTCTTGATGGCGAGATGGAATTGCTATGTCGTGTACAAAGGGAAGGTTGCGGGGGTGTACAACGAGTGGCATGAGTGTCCGGCGCAAGTGAATGGGTTCATGGGCGCCAGCCATAAAGGCTTCAAAAGCAGACAAGAAGGAGAAGCTAGTTACTTGAGGTTCACGCTAGCATGAGAGAGGACTCCTAACCGCCACCTCATGTACTGCATAGTTCCGCTCTCACTCAAAGTGATAGCTCTTCTTGCGTATACCTTTGTTTAGATGGATGACGTTGTTGTAGTTGCAAGTATTCGAGACTTGCATGTATTGCTATTTTCGAGATGATGACAAGATACCACTTTGTGTTGGATGATGATTATGATGAGACTATTTGTATGTATATGCTATTATTACATTTGTGGTCTAGCAGGAATTTGTATGTGTATCATGATGACATTTTTATGTGCTAAAGATTCTTCTATAAGCCTGTTCAAATACAAAACAAATATGTCGAACAAAAAAAAACAAAAAACTACTTAAATTAGCAGTAGCGAGTGTATAAAAGTTAGCAGCAGCGCTACGATAGCAGTAGCGCGTCCAGGCAAAGCGCGCTAGAGCTACTAGCAGTAGCGAGCTTCCACTAACCGCGTTGCTGCTACACTTGTGTAGCAGTAGCTCCCGTGAGCACGCGCTACTGCTATGTGTTAGCTGTAGCGCCTCCCCCCGCACTACTGATACACCTAAAACCTGCGCTGCTGCTATCCTTTTCTCTAGTAGTGCCCCCCTCCTCCTCTCACCCTCTCCTTCGCGGCCATGGTCGTTGTGGATCGTTCCCGTGGGTCCTCGAGCAAGGCCTTTTCGGGCTAGAAGTGGCGGCGGGAGGGTATCGGTGATGGGGAGGTGGATCTGGAGCTCGGGGCGTCCCTCCGCTCAAACCTTGAGGCCGAGTAGGCGGCTCGGTCGCAAGTGGCCCGCGACCGTGAGGCCTGGGCAGCGGGGCCCGAGTGGCTTTAGAGGTACCAGCGCGCTCGGTTGGCAGCGGCGGTGGCTTCTGGGTTGAAGGCCCCCGGATCAGGCGAATCGGGGGCCGACCCCTAGGAGGTCGTGGCGGCTGCTGGCGGCGCCGGTCCTGCTGCTCATCCTCCTCCTCCGCCTCCTTCGCACGGCCCTCTTTCTCTGGCTCGCGGGGGCGGCCAAGCTGCTGGCGCCTCGTCGGGTACCGGCGGCCGCTAGAAGAGTCGCGGGGGCGCTGGATCTGGCTCTTTCGGTCATCGTTCTCCAGTTTTCGGTCCTGGCTCCTCCTCTGCTGCCTTGGGAGATGGGATCCTGCCCCCTCCCCCTCCTTCGTTGGCTCGTCCGCCCCCTTCACTTTCCCAACCACCAAACCCTAACCTCACGTGCTTCGCGTGCCATCAGCCCGGCCACTTTTAGTCTCGCTGCCTCAACCCACCCTTCTGTATGATCTGCAGAGAAGATGGCCATCTCATGGTTGATTCTCAGAACCGCCACAAGCCTGCTTCCTTCATGCTTTTCGCTCAAGGTCTCCCTGGATGTTTTTTTATGCGCTCCATGGTGAGACCCTCAGGTGGCGGTGGCCCCTGCGCTCTCTAATGCTGCCATCATTTCCATCAAAGACCACAAAATATCCTCCCGGACCCTCCTGGATGAACTCAAACTTTGGGATGACGGAGGCTGGGACTGGCAGATTCGGCAGCTCTCTGACTTCGACTTTGTTGTGGTCTTCCCCTCCAAGAGCAGCCTCAAGATGATCTCCTCTTGCTCCAGCTTTACCTTACCTCTCAACCAACTCGTGGTGTCTGTGAAGGCAGCTTCCAATGGTGCTAAACCTATCCCCTCTCTCTCGGAAACCTGGATCCTCATTGATGACATCCCTCCCACTCTACGATCTGCTAATTTCGTCATGGCCTTTGGGGTTCAGATTGGCAAGCCCATCATGGTGGACATGGAGTCTCTGTCTATCCTTGGCCTTGTCCGTCTCAAGATCTGGGCGGTGGATCCCCTTTGCATTCATGGTTCAGTTCATATTTTCCCCTCGTCTGACAGGTTTCGGCTGTCCGCATGGAGGGTGGCGCCAACCCCAACATCCCTTCCCCTCCCCCACCCCCACCGACGGAGAACTGTGGTGGGGGCGGCGATGATGCTGCCAACCGGAGCGGGGACTCCCGTCCTCGCTTTACCTCTTCGGAATGGGATGTCATGGGATCGGAATCCAAGGATCTCTTCATGGACAGTGCGCCGCAGGGCAAGGAAGATGGAAAGGATACCATGGCTAATAAAGCGTCTGATCCAGTTACTCCGACTGTTCCCCCTGCTGGTACCCCTGTCTCTCGGGTCTGCTCCAACCTGCCGGTTCGTCAGGGCACTCCTTCTCTGTCGGGCATCGAAGATTTCCCCGCCTCCCCTCCGCGTGCCTCGGCTGGCACCATCCCCAAGCGCAAGTCCTCTATCTGGAAGTTCTCAGCTCGTAGCCGGGCCTCCTCGGGCACCAAGCTTTCAGCGGTTGGGCTTTATCGTCGTCTTGATGATGATTTGGGTGATGTGGCGGGCCAGGCTTCCCCGGTGGCAGCACGCTCTACTCTGATTCGCTCTCCTTCCTCTACAGCGTGCAAGAGTGGTCAGCTTCGCGACTCTGGGATGCGGGTGGCTGACAAGGCCGCCCGTCGTGTGGTGACTCGTGATCTTATGGCTTCAGGTACTCTTCCAGCCCACCCTTCGCCAGTCCCTTCTTATCCTCTTTCCTCCCCTGTTAGGCTTGTTCTGCCTTCGTATTCGGATGATCACTTGACTAAAGTTCTTTCGGATGTGGGTATTTCGCTTGATGACAATGTTGGGTCTCCTTCGTCCCTTCTTCCTTTAATTCGGGCCAATGAGGTGGCCCAGGCTATGATTGCCAAAGCTAAAGAGCTTGTGGCGGCTCCTCCTACTCCTCCGGTTGTGGCTGGGGGGGTTCTTGCTAGTTCTGCTACCCCCCCCCCCCAAGTCGTTAAAAAGAAGGGTGTCCCTAAACATGCTAAAACCTGCTTGGCACCCTGCAGGTCGAGCTTGCGTATTAAGAACTTGTCCTTCAAAATGAAAGCGCTTTTCTGGAATGTTAGAGGTTTCGGGGCTCGGAGGCGCCGGGACCAAATCAAAGACATCATCAGGGGTGCGAATATTGACCTGATCGGTTTAGTTGAAACCTTTAAACCCTCCTTCTCTCCTCGGGAACTTTCTACAGTTACGGGCGTCGGCCGTTTTGACTGGAATTGTCTCCCCTCTTCGGGCCACTCGGGTGGTATTCTTATTGGTTCCAAACGTGACGTCTTTGATTTTGTTACCTTCGACCATGGTATTTTCTGGGCTAGCTCGGTTGTGTTTCACCACCAACTTAATACACTTTGGGAAGTGGTGGTAGTATACGGCCCGGCGGATCATTCTCTTTCCCCCTAATTCATGGATGAAATATCTAATAAGGTCAAATCCTGCACCCTTTCCCTTCTAATTGGTGGTGACTTCAACCTGCTGCGGTACCCTACTGATAAGAACTCTAATAACTTCTCCTGGGCTTTGGCTGATGCTTTTAATGACTTCATTAGTGCTTGCGCTCTTCGTGAAATGCCTAGGGTGGGATCTAGGTTTACTTGGACTAATCATCAGATTTCTCCTATTCGTTCTATCTTGGACCGTGTTCTGATTTGCTCGAGTTGGGATTCTCTCTTTCCCCTTGCGTCTCTCAAATCTAAGGCTATAGTTGGCTCGGATCATGCTCCACTCATTCTTGATGTGGGGCTGCACTGCGTGTCCTCTCCCCTCGGTTCCAGTTTGATGCTTCCTGGCTCCTAGTCGACAGTTTCCGTGATCTCCATGGTTCTAGAATCGTCGCTCTTCTCTCGACTGATCATCGCTCTTTCGGTCCCATGGATGAATGGCACTTCTGCTCATACTCTTTATGCAAGTTTCTGCGAGGCTTGTCTCGTAATCACGCGGTGCAAGATCGAAGAGACAAAGTGCTTCTCGTGGCTTAGATAGAGGCTTTAGACGCTCGGCCTGATTCCTCTGGTGTGTCTGAGTCAGATTGGTCCTTGCACTTCTCCCTTGAGCAATCTCTGGTGCAGTTGCACCGTCTCGCGGAAGCTTACTAGCGTCAGAGGGGCACGATCAGCAGGATGCTTAAAGGAGACTCTCATATCGCTTATTTTTTTGCCATTGCAAATGGTAGGTGGCGTAGATGCCTGATTGATAGTTTATTGATTGATGGGGTCGGGGTTTCGGACCAAGGTATCATCATGAATCACATAGTCCAATTTTTCTCCTCCCTCCTCTCTGCCAAACCTGATCAGGGATTCAGGTTAGCTCCTACCTTTTGGGATCAAGGGGACAGGGTATCCCCGGAGAAAAACCATGACCTTATGGTTCCTTTCTCTGAAGAGGATATCTTTACCTCCATCATTAAAGCTACCCCTAACTCTGCCTCCGTCCCGGACGGCTTTTCAATCCCTTTCTTCAAATGTTTCTGGCCCCAACTTAAAAATCTAATCTGTGCAGTTATCCAAGGGTTTTGTTTGGGGATGGTGGACATCTCTAGGCTCAATTATGCGGTTATCTCCCTCATTCCTAAGATTAAGGGTCCGGAGCTCATTTCTCAGTTTAGGCCTATTGCGCTTATCAATAACTTTGCCAAATTCCCTGCTAAATGCTTGGCCACTCGTCTTACTCCTGTGGCTCATCATACACTCTCGCCTACTCAATCTGCTTTTGTTAAGGGGCATTTTATTCTTGATGGGGTCCTTTTCCTTCACGAGATCGTCCATGATATTCACAAATCTGGTAGTAAGGTTGTCATTCTTAAGCTAGATTTCGAAAAAGCTTACAATTCGGTTAGTTGGGGTTTCTTAAGACAAGTTTCCTTAGCTAAAGGTTTTGATGGTGGTGTGGTTCATCGTATCATGCAGTTGGTCATGGGCGGCCACACAGCAATTTCGGTTAACGGGAAAGTCAGCAATTTTTTTAAAAACTCTAGAGGACTGAGGCAAGGGGACCCGGCCTATCCAATTCTTTTCAATTTTGTTGCGGATGCTCTCGCTAATATCTTTTCTAGGGCAGCGGAGCTAGGCCACATTACTCCTGTTAGCTCCCATCTTATTCCCCAGGGGATCACCCATCTTCAATATTCTGACGACACGATTATTATGGTGGAGCTTAGTGATCATGGCCTTGCCCACCTCAAATTCCTTCTGCTCTGTTTCAAGGCTCTCTCCGGTCTTAAGATTAACTTCTTTAAAAGCAAAGTCATTATTACTGGTGTCCCGGATACCGAGGCGTTGCATGTTGCTCGCCTTTTGAATTGCTCCCTTGGCTCCTTTCCTTTCAAATATCCGGGTCTCCCTATTTCTTCCGACAAACTCCTTGCTAAAGACTTTACTCCCACGGTAGCCAAAGTGGGCAATCGTGTTATGCATTGGAGGGGTAGATACAATACCCAGGCTGGTAAAGTTGCCCTGATTAATGCCTTCCTTTCTTCCCTTCCAATGTTCCTTATGGGATTATATCTTCTTTTGATCGGCACTCACGCTGGGTTTGACAAACATAGAGGTGCCTTTTACTAGAACGCGGCTGATAACAAACGCAAATATCGCATGATCAAGTGGGATTTGATCTGCAAACCCAGAGGCCTAGGGGGTTGGGTATCATTAATACTCTTGTCATGAACAAATGCTTGATCATCAAATGGTGGTGGAAGATCATGACCACCACCTCGGAAAAACCTCTCTGGCTCAACATTCTCAAAGCTAAGTATTTCCCTAACTCTAGCCCTATGTTTGCTCGTGCCTCTGGAGCGTCCCAGTTCTGGAAAGATCTTATTAACCTTAGGCCTACTTTCCAAAGCCTCGTCAAGTTTGTCATTCACAATGGCAGATCCACTAGATTCTGGCTTGATTGGTGGTGTGGCTCGACTACGTTGGCGATCGCTTTTCCTGTTCTTTTTCCTACTATCCTGACCCTGAGATCTCAATCTTTGAGCTCTCTCAAATAATTGCGACTTGCAACTCCGTCGCTCTCTCTCTCTCTCTCCTAAAGAGTTGGTTGACTAGCAGCGCCTTGTTGCCTTCTTCCCTATGCTCCCGGAGGAGGAGGACTCGGTGGTGTGGCCTCATTCTCCTTCTGGTCGTTCTTCGGTGAAATCGTTGTATGGTAAACTTATCTCGGGGTCAACCACTTCCAAATTCAAGTGGATATGGAGGGCTCGTATACCTCCTAAGATCAAGATCTTTCTCTGGCAAGCTTCTCGCGGGCGGCTTCCGACTGGTGACCAGATCCGCAAACGTAATGGGCCTGGGTCTGATCGGTGCGCCCTCTATGGGCTGAGAGAAGACATTATGCATGTTTTATTCTCTTGTGTTCTGGCTAAATTATTCTGGTGCTGCATCAGATCTTGGTTGCATGTCGACTGGAGACCATCTTCCTTCTCGGATCTTCGTCTCTTGGCTAACAATCTGGTTGGGGCCCATAGGAGAATTTTCTGGGTGTGCTTTGCTGCGATGTGCTGGTCTTTATGGACGACTAGTAATAAATTTACTATTGAGCATGTTTTCCCTGCTAAGCCTGCTGACTGCTTGTTTAAAACTTGTGTGTTCTTGCAGCAGTGGAGATTATTGATTAAGGAGGCGGATAGGGATGCACTTGATATGATGATATCCAAGATCCAGGCTTCTGCTATCTCCCTATCTCCAACCCGTGCCAACAGTTAGGTGTTGCTGGCCCTATGTTTGGCGTCTGTAGTCCCTCCGGCCTGCGTGCCGTGTACTGGCCTGGTAGCAATGTATGCTACTTCTTTTGCTCGTTTGTGTTGGGTGATACTCTTAATGCTTTCTCTGATGTCCGTTCAGGTTGTTTAACTCTGCCTGGTGGCTTTATTTATAAAGTCGGGCCTCGGCTTTTATCTAAAAAGATGTTGTTCCACGATAGCATGCCAAGGTTCATGAATTTCAGACGAGTTTTGTATTTACTAGAATTACAAAAGCAAGCACCTCAACGTTTGCTGGAGAGCCACGGTGCCATGGTGTTTGAAATTCATCCCTATTTCTTGAATGGGACATAAGCATCAACCTATGGACACATATATCATTTTTTAACCCATTTTGGTGCACCAGAGCATGTGCATGTAGTTTAATTTCGAATTGTGCACCTGAAATGCCTAGAAAACCAAGTTAATGCATAAAAATGTCCAAACGAACCCTGAATAATTCCAATTTTTTGAACAACACACCTATAGTTGCATGTTCACTACAGATAAAAGTTCTAGCAATTCAAACACCATCCTTTGCAGCTGTGACCCCATTATGTAATTCAAATCAAGATGAAAAATCAAGTAGATCCCACACAGTTTATTATCTCCAACCGTGTGAGATGCAATACAAAATATCCTGGAGCACCGTCGGTGTATACTACGCATACGGCTTACGCGAGAAGGTGCGTCAGCTACAGTCCACAGCCGGCATGTCAAGCACACTAGCTCGCTCCCCAAATATCATTTCACTGTTAATCATCGCTTGTGAAAGATGGGGATGTGGACTCGCTTCGTGAGGGCAACTTCGGTGGCCCACTCCGGAGAGAGCGCGACCGTAGCCGCCAGGTGCGTGCTAACAAGCTTCATGAGCGTGGCCGCAATCTATGACCGGGCGGCCAACGCAGCCCAAACGGCCGCTATTGCTTCCTAGGTGGCGGCAGCAACATCTGCCTCAGGGATAGCAACTGGTGAGAGCGCCACAACAGCTGTCCATTCCGCAGTGGCGGCCTTAGCCCTGTTGGAGGCTGCCCACGACCATGTCGAGGCCACCCACGCCCAACTCATGGCGGTGACTGAGGGAGTCCTGGATAAGGGGGTTTGCGGACAACCAGACTATATTCATTGTCCGGACTATAGAAGCGTCAAGATACAAGACTCAAGACTTCGGCTCGTGTCCGGATGGGACTCTCCTTTGCGTGGAAGACAAGCTTGGCGATTCAGATATTATATTTCCTTCCTTGTAACTGACTCCATGTAAACCCTAGCTCTCCGGTGTCTATATAAACTAGAGAGCATGGTCCTTGGAAGGCCGATCACAATTACAATCATACCATCATAGGCTAGCTCTTAGGGTTTAGCCTCTACGATCTCGTGGTAGATCTACTCTTGTACTACCCATATCTTCAATATTAATCAAGCAGGAAGTAGGGTTTTACCTCCATCGAGAGGGCCCGAACCTGGGTAAACATTGTGTCCCTTGCTTCCTGTTACCATCAGCCTAAGACGCACAGATCGGGACCCCCTACCCGAGATCCGCCGGTTTTGACACCGACATTGGTGCTTTCATTGAGAGTTCCTCTGTGTCGCCGTTGCAAAGGCTCGATGGCTCGTCTCGTTGTCAAGGACGACATCACTTCCGGGGGAGCACTGGCTGTAGGCCAGACTCTCCGACTTGGTGGCATCATTATGACCGCCCCATCGACTGTTGCGCCGACGATGGCCTCTCGGGTCATCACGCATAACCTTCCCATCAATTTGGAGCTTGCCGAATAGATGGATCTGATGGAGCTCTCCTCTCTTAACGAGCTCTTGGATCGCATCGCCGCTTTGGGAGTCGCTACGGACTACGACCGGATTGGGCTTAAACCCGACCAGAGGGACATTTGATCCCCGCCGGCCACCCATGAGATAGCGGTAGTGGACGAACCACACGTGGGTTGCCCCTCAACTTTGAGGACGAATTATTTCCGGATCACCGAACTCAGTGAGTCGAACACCCACCCCAAGGAAGACATGACCCAGGTCCCGGACTTAGAAACGGGCATTGGGCCGAAGGGAATAGGTAATACTCCAGATCCAAAATTGTTGGGCTCGGTGCTTCCCGTGCCCCCGGGCGTCAGATCGGATCAGAATCCGGATTCAGCCAACGACGCCCGCTCGGACATAATCCATCTCTCCCGTGTCCGGCAGGAGCCCCAGGAGACGGTACATCGTTACTGGGCCAGATTTCTCCTTGCTCTTAGTAAGGTCAAGGACTGCCTCAAGGAGGACGTAGTCTCTCTTTTCTGCAGAAACTGCATGAACAAAGGACTCCTTAATGCTATAAGTCGCCGTGACATAGTGCACTTTACAGACTTAGCAACCAAAGTACAGAAGTACTGTGCAATGGAAAGTGCCTGGAAAACCCAAACATAATTTTGGGATAGTACAGCCCTCACTGGAACCTTTTTCCGAACTAAACGGCCGAACTCTCATAAGTTGACCAACTCAATTCCCAAGAAACCAAAACCCGCCCCAGGGCGTGGAACTGTATTGGAAGAATGGCTTAACGGACCATGCAAGCTTCACAGCACGCCGGATGCAACGCCGACCCATAGCCTTAGAGCATGTTGGATACTCAGGCAGGTAGCTAAGAGTGGCGAGGATCTCCTCGAGAGCCATAAAGCAGAACCACATCCCGCCAAGGAACACAAGACGGTGCTGACAGTCTTCGAGACCTTCGCCTCAAACAATAGGCGCAAGCGAGCGCATCGAAGCTCCGATGAAATTTGCCATGTGGCAAAAGTAAATCCGTGGAACGACACTGCTATAACCTTCAATGTCAGTGACGAACCCCAATTCCAGTCCGTCCGGGCGCCGGCCACTCTGGTCCTCAGCCCAATAGTGGATGGCTTTCGGCTCACTAAAGTACTCATGGACGGCGGAAGCGGATTAAACCTAATCTATGAAGAAACACTCAAGAAGATGGAGATTGACAAAAGCCGCATTGAACAAAGTGGCACGACCTTCAGGGGAATTATCCCTAGTCGGGAGGCACGGTGCGTGGGAAAAATCACACTTGATGTGGTATTCGGCACCCCAGAGAATTACAGGTCTGAAGAAATCACCTTCCAAGTGGCTCCTTTCAATAGCGGATACCACGCCCTTCTAGGGCGGGACGCATTTGCGAGCTTTCAAGCCATACCCCATTACGGGTACATGAAGCTTAAAATTCCCGGACCCAATGGAATCATCACTCTAGCTAGTGATCCGGACATCGCACTCCATGGCGAAAACAAAACCGCAGCATTGGCCTTGGAAGCATTATCCGAAGCCCTAGCGGCAGAAGAATTAACTATGCTACGCGCCACCATGGACAGGGACGACGTGATACTCGGCAAGCGACCCAAGTCCACCTCATTCAAACCCGCAGATGAGATCGTCAAATTCCAAGTCCACCCAACGGACCCCATGAAGACAACTTCCATCGGGACACGGTTGAACCCCGCTATGGACGCCGGACTGCGCGACTTCTTACGCGAGAATTGGGATATCTTTGCCTGGCACCCATCGGACATGCCGGGCATCCCACGTGGATTGGCCGAACATAGCCTTAACATACTGAAGGGATACAAACCTGTTAAACAGACCCTAAGGTGATTTTCGGAGCCCAAATGGCAGGCCATGGGGGAGGAGCTAGCCAAGCTACTTGAGGCCGGGTTCATCAAAGATATCAAACATCCGGATTGGCTGGCGAACCTGGTAATGGTACCAAAGAAGGACAAATCCTGGCGCCTGTGCGTCGACTTCAAAGACCTTAACAAGGCTTGCCCCAAGGATCCCTTTCCCCTCCCTCGCATCGATCAAATCATCGATGCCACAGCTGGACACGACTCGCTGTGTTTCCTCGACGCATACTCTGGATACCATCAAATAAAGATGGCAGAGTCCGACCAAGCTGCAACAGCTTTCATAACGCCATATGGCCCTTTCTGCTTCAACACTATGCCTTTCGGGCTTAAGAATGCCGGAGCAACCTATCAACGCATGATTCAAACATGCCTAGAAAAGCAAATCGGCAAAACAGTGGAAGCATATGTGGACGACGTAGTCGTAAAAACAAGACACGTCGAAACCCTAATTGATGACTTGAGGCTTACGTTCGACAACTTGCGAACATACGACATCAAGCTGAATCCGGAGAAATGCATTTTCGGTGTCCCCTCCGGAAAACTGCTGGGCTTCATCATTTCCAAAAGAGGAATTGAAGCTAATCCGGCAAAAATCCGTGCTTTGTCGCAGTTGGCTATACAAACAGACCTCAAACATATCCAGAAACTAGCCGGATGCGTGGCTGCTTTAAGCCGCTTCTCCAGGTTAGGAAAAAATGCATTGCCTCTTTACCGCCTTCTTCGGTGCACCGAACACTTCGTGTGGACGGATGCGGCCGCGGACGGACTCGATGAAATAAAGACCTTATTGGCCAATAATCCAGTCCTAACAGCGCCAAATATCGGCGAACCTATGCTGCTTTACATAGCTGCAACACATCAAGTTGTAAGCGCAGTACTCGTCGTCGAACGAGAGTTTGACGGATTCAAATTCCCGCTGCAGAAGCCGGTTTATTACGTATCCACGGTTATCACCCCATGCAAATCCCGATACCCACACTATCAAAAAATAGCATACGCAGTCTTCATGGCATCCCGAAAGCTACAACACTACTTTCAAGAGTGTTCGATTACGGTGGCCTCCGAAGTACCACTCAGAGATATAATAAATAACCGCGATGCCACGGCCGGATTGCTAAATGGGCCATCGAACTCCTTCCGTTTGTCACAACATACAAGCCTCGGCGGGCTATCAAGTCACAAGTATTAGCCGACTTCGTTGCCGAATGGACGGAAGCCGAACTATCTAAAGAGTACGGCGCGTACTCTAACTGGATCATGCACCTTGACGGCTCTAAAATGTTGGCCGGATTGGGAGCAGGTGTAGTCCTGACTTCTCCCACCGGAGACACGGTCCAATACGTCCTCCAAATATTATACACAGACTCCAACAATGCAGCCGAATATGAGGCTCTGTTGCACGGTCTTCGGATGGCAGTCTCTATGGGCATTCAACGCCTAGAAGTGCGCGGGGATTCAAACCTCACAATATCACAAATAAATGGAGACTTTGATGCCAAGGATCTTAAAATGGCGGCCTATCGCAATGCCGTCCTTAAAATTTCAGCTCGGTTCGAGGGGCTCGAATTCCACCATGTGGCTCGAGAAAACAATCAAGCGGCAGATGTCCTTGCCTGCATCGGCGCTAAACGCGACCCCGTCCCACCTAACATATTCATGGAAAGGTTGTTCAAGCCATCTGTGGTATGGGAAGGGGAGTCCGGCAATACCAGCATGGATCCGAATACATCCCCAGATTCCGAACAGTCAGACATAATCGGAGATTCTACCACCGAAATAACATCGTCAGCCCACGAAATAATGGCTGTCATCGCCCCGTGGACTGAGCCTTTCTTGGCCTACCTAAATAGGCAGGAGCTCCCTGAAGAACAAAATGAAGCACGTTGCATTGTCCGGCGTTCTAAAGCTTACAAAGTCCATGAAGGGGAACTCTATAAGAAAAGCGCCACCGGAGTGCTCCAAAGGTGCATCTCCGAAGAGGAAGGGAGGCAGCTCTTAGCTGAAATCCATGCCGGACTGGGAGGGCACCACGCTGCGGCTCGAGCATTAGTCAGTAAAGCCTTCTGTACAGGTTTCTATTGGCCAATAGCCCAAGCAGACGCACAGGACCTCGTCCAACACTGCGTCGGTTGCCAACTCTTTGCCAATCAGAGTCATATGCCCCCTACCGCTCTCCAAACAATCCCCATAACCTGGCCCTTCGCGGTCTGGGGGTTGGATATGGTTGGACCCCTTAAAGGGGGAAGCCATAAGAAAAAATACTTATTGGTCATGGTTGACAAGTTCACCAAATGGATAGAAGCCAAACCAGTGAAAACGGCCGAGTCCGGACCAGTAATAGACTTTATATCCAGGGTCGTACACCAATGCGGTGTCCCCCACAGCATCATCACCGATAATGGCTCAAATTTCATGGCCGATGAGGTGAAATCTTGGTGCGGTAAAATGGGCATTAAGCTCGACTATGCTTCCGTCTACCATCCTCAAACAAATGGCTAGGTCGAATGGACAAACGGTCTTATCATGAGCGGCATCAAACCCAGACTAGTGCGATCCTTGACAGAGTCGGATACTCAGTGGATCGAGGAGCTCGACTCCGTACTCTGGGGGCTGCGGACCATGCCGAATCGCACCACCGGATATACACCATTTTTATGGTGTACGGCGCGGAAGCAGTACTACCATGCGACATCATACATGATTCGACACACGTACGCATGTACGAAGAGAAGGAAGCCGAGTTAGATCCGCAGGATAATTTGGATGCCCTGGAGGAAGAGCGCGATGTCGCTAAGGCCCGTTCCGCATTCTATCAGCAACAGGCTCGACGATACCAAAGCAGAGAAGTGCGGGCCAAAACTTATAATATTGGTGAACTCGTTCTATGCTTACCGGAGAAGAAGAAGGACAAGCTCAAACCCAAGTGAGAAGGCCCCTTCATCATCGACAAAGTCCTCACCGGAGGAACATACCGCTTACGTAATGCGTCTGATAACAGACTCGAGTCGAACCCATGGAACACGGCCAGACTCCAGAGATTCTACGCCTAGCGCCAAACTCAGTGTTCGTCTCCTTAACCCTCCCTTTTCAATTATGCTCCCTCCCTTTTCCTTTCTCGATCTCTTTCTTTTCACACAAGTATTTCATACAGTATGGACTACCGGATTATTCCGGCCGCACTATGTGTGTAAACTTTACCTAGGGGCTTCGTATACGGAAGCTTAATATAAATTACTTTCAGGGCTTTTTGCCCATCACACATGCGTTTCTTTTTCCATGTGTGCCTTTTCTTCACCATTATATGCATCGATATGACTTAAGACGTGGCCAAGCTAGGTTGCCTGGATCCTGTGTTTATGCCCTACGTTCTCGTTAATTCGGCTAGGGCATAAGGGGAGCACCTCTGCGATTGTTACTGCCGGTTGAGCCGGATGTGTACCTCAGACTGGGTGAAGCCGAAAGCTAGTTTCCTTAAGAGAATATTCAGTCGGTGAACAAAAGATGTCTTTGTTTATTATAACATTAATCCCCAGAAGTTTTGTATCATGCACACTGGTTCGCAATCCGGACATGTGCCTTGACACATGCTTACCCAGGGAAAGGAACCCTTAACGGAACTATTCTCCCTGGAAGATGTTTCTTGCTAACCATGCAATATAACATAACTAGTTGGGTACTTGTCTGTTCAAGCACCTATGACCCCTACGCCTGGTTTCCATGCATACTCAGGTTTTATATAACCGAGCGGGTATTCGGACACACCCCGGACTTTAGGATCCGGGGGCTGAAGCAAAAAGTTCCGCCAAGACAAATGATTTTAATCCGGTTAGGGGCTAATTATGTCCATCGAATTACACAGTCATTTGGACTGATTATATTCATCCTCTATACCATCCAACAGGCTATCTAACTTACAATCCTATTGAGAATACTTTGCGGCTAACGCCACCTGGTCATATACAAGTCTCACGGGAATTTCTTGCCCATCTGGCCCGGCCGGTCCAACTTCGGCCATATGGTTTGGGTCCAGCTTGGTGTAGCGCGTCTTCACCATCGCCCATGCTTCTCTTGCACCTTGCCGGCAGGCTGATATCTTCCACAAACGGAAGCGCTACCGTGCTCCCTGAAGCATGTCCACAAGCCCCACATGCCCTTTGGCAGGGAGCTTGATGGCCACAGAGACCGCGCAATGCCCTTCATCACCTGCCGAGCTTGCTCGTGCAGTTGTGAGAGATCCTGCAGTAAATCAACTGCAGAAGCGGGCATCTCCTCCTCAGGGCGACCCGTCAGCATTCCTGCAAACATAACTTTTTCAATATGCTTCCTTGCCGAACTATACTAAAGTTCGTTTAGGCACTTACGATAAATGCCGCGGCGAAGCCTTTTGTTATCCTTCACGGAGTTCGCCAGCTGTGCGCGGACATCTTTCAATTCCACGTCCAGCCAAACATTGGCATCTTGGAGCATATTCTTATCATGCTTCACTTGCGTCAGAATGCGCTCACCGGCCTTTAGTTGCCTCTGGAGATGCGACTCGTCATCCCCGCCGCCCTCCGGATTAACTCCGGGGTTGTCTACAGAACTTTCTGATAAATTTGTTATACTAGCCAGTTGCCAAATGGTGCATTTTCATATATTTAGATAAATATTACCACATGAGGCCTTCTGGGATTCCTCTAGCTTGGCAAATGTGGCCCTCAGTTGAGTCTTGCACTCCTCTAGCTCCCGAGACAATTGCTCATTCTTATCTACAAGAACCTGCGCATGAATTGATACTTAAAACCGTTGTTTCAACCCTTTCAAGTCTCAGGGGCTACTGCTATATATATGCTCATCAAGTTTTCTTACCCGTATATCTTTGGTATACTGGACTGTCGCCCGAGCGAGTCCACTTTGAGCAGCTCGGATGTATGTGTCTCTCGAATTGAAGGCATTGAATGCCTCTTCGGAAAAGCTGTTGTTGCGAAGCACGGCCCGTTGACGCCGATGATCCATGGCGCTCTCTACCTCCGAATTGGTGGCGGAGAGCATGTCTGCGTCCTCTGTCGGAGGACTATGCGGCGTCGGCCCTACGTCTGCCTCCTCTCTCGAAGTTGGTCTTGGAGCCCGACTGGTGGAGGCGTGGTTGGTAGGATCTCCGGATACTCCTCTTCCTGCCAAGATGTACAAAGGGCATTGTTATACTTCAAACGACAACAAAATTACATGACAGGTGGTTTTCTTACCTCCGTAGAGGCGTGTCGGTTCTAATCGCCTTCCTCTTGAGCCTACCCAATCCGGATGGCTGTGGCTGACGGGTCCCTAGGGGCTCGGCCCTGCGCTCCGAACGTCGCTTCTGCAAAAGCATGACATATCAGGGATAAGGTGTGACATCAGGAAAGAATTATCTTCGGAGGATCGAGGTTTTGGCTTGGATTACACGCGATGAAGGTAACAGTCCGGGATAATCGGTGGTTATAGCCACTGAGGCGCCGTCACGGCTTGCCCGATAAAATATCCCGTCGACAAGCTCCACAGCCGCATCTGGGTCTTCTTCGAGTCCTGGATCCAGGGCCCTTTCGGGGTCCTCTGGCTGCGGAGAAGGGCTGGTGATTCCGTCCAAGTCCCTCCTCAGTTACTGCTTGGAAATATTGACACAGGTAACTTTAGCAAAGAACGCCACAATAAGTGAAGGGATAAAATAAATGACGACTTACCCAGTTTGGGGGATTGTACATGGAGAATCCGTCCCGCGTTTTGATATGGAGGAATTCTTCCTTTTCTCCTTTGTACAGGTCAGACAGTATCCTTGCCAGAGCGGTGGGGGAGTCCGGACCCTTACGACCGCAGTGGGTGGCATCGTCTGTCCCGTTGTAGTGCCACATGGGATTGCTCCGATATTGAAGTGGTTGCACTCCCCGCATTATGCATATTTCCATCACCTCGACTATCGTCAGTCCAGATTTGGCCAATAACTTTATCCTGTTCATTAGGAAATGTACTTCCCTGGAATCCTCTTCTTGGGGGCCTCGGGGGCGCCAGCTTAGACGTGCCCTCGGCAGGGAGTTACTGAACTTGGGGAGTCATGTCCGGACTGGATCCGGAAGGGGAGCGTCGTCAATATAAAACCACTCTGAAGCCCAGTTATCTGGTGCCTTCTTGGAAGTACCGGATAGGTATCCGGTCTCAGCGATACGCCATACTTCGGCCCCGCCCACTTGACATAGGGATTCCCCCTGGTTGCGGGGGACGAGGCAGAACAGCTTCTTCCACAATCTGAAATGAGCCTCGTAGCCTAGAAATAGCTCACAAAGGGCGACGTACCCTGCTATATGCAGTATAGAGGCTAGGGTAAAATTGTTCAACTGGAGGTCGTACAACTCCAGAAGCCCACGAAGGAATGGGTGAATAGGAAACCCGACGCCCCTTAACAGATGCGGAATTAAGCATATTCGCTCCTCTGGAGACGGATTGGGGGATCTCTCCGCTTGTTCCCCGCTGTTGTAGGTGGCCACTCCGGCTCAGACAGGGACCATGAACGCTGGCGGGAGGAGCCCTTGGGTTTTTACTTTACCAAACGGCTATGGGGAACTGAACACTCTCCCCAGTCCCCCGGCTTGGGGCAATGGGAGCGAGCAGAAGAGCTGTGACGACTGGCCATGTTGGAATGGTTTTTTCTAGGTGCTCTGTTGGATGCTTGCTCAAGGAGGGAGAGTGAGGTTTGGATCTGGGAATCCCCGTCTCTTCAAATAGACAGCTAGCCCGAAGGACCGAGGGTGGCAAATGCAAAAATGCCTTGACTCCTCGCATTCGCTCGACACGTGGAAATGGTCATTATTGAAGCACTGAAGCCGAGGAGTACAACATTGATGAAGATGTCGGACACTGTTCGTCATGATGGGAACATTGGAGTATTCGGAGGAGGAACCCGCCTTGCAATGCCGAAGACAAGACTGCGCGCCGGACTCATCGTCATTGAAGCCTGGTTCAGGGGCTACTGAGGAAGTCCTGGATAAGGGGGTATCCGGACAGCCAGACTATATTCATCGTCCGGACTATAGAAGCGTTAAGATACAAGACTCAAGACTTCGGCTCGTGTCCGGATGGGACTCTCATTTGCATGGAAGACAAGCTTGGCGATCCGGATATTATATTTACTTCCTTGTAACCAACTCCATGTAAACCCTAGCTCTCCGGTGTCTATATAAACCGGAGAGCATGGTCCTTAGAAGGCCGATCACAATTACAATCATATCATCATAGGCTAGCTCTTAGGGTTTAGCCTCTAAGATCTCGTGGTAGATCTACTCTTGTACTACCCATATCTTCAATATTAATCAAGTAGGAAGTAGGGTTTTACCTCCATCGAGAGGGCCCGAACCTGGGCAAACATTGTGTCCCTTGCTTCCTGTTACCATCAGCCTTAGACGCACAGATCAGGACCCCCTACCCAAGATCCGCCGGTTTTGACACCAACAGTGACCACACAAATCGAATGAAGCTTCTCCGACAACAGTCGGCAACCCACGACCGAAGACTTGGCAATCGCTGAGAGCGTTCGAGTAGTCGTCCGTTCCTGCGTGGCATTGCCACGACAGAGTCCGCCCAAGCCAAGATCGCGGCTGCCCATGCCAAGCTCGTGGTGGCCAATTCCAAAGATATGGCAGATGCGGATGGCGAGATGCTTGCCGAGTATGGTGTGATGGATGCCACGGAGCCCCTTCCCCAGGAGATCGTCAGGCGCGAGCTGGACATGGAGGAGGCGGCGGAGATCGACGAGCACCAACTATAGTAGTACTCTTTGTTTTGTTTAATTAAGAGCACCGGTCTTTAATTTGTTAGATTAATGTTTAGGTTAGCTAGCTCTGTTTAATTGCTGAAATTGCTCGATTAAGAAGTGTGGGTGTGCTGTAGTCTCCTTTGTGTACGCAAATTATGCAATGACGTGGATAAGGATGGTAATTTTATCCATGGACATGGATACCCATGGATATCCGACCCGAATGGATAGGGTTTGGATATGCTTTTGTGTCCATGGGCGGCGCCCAAACCCGACCCAATTGCTCATGGGTAGGACATGGATATAATCTTGTACCCGTGGATATATCCAAACCCGGCCCGATAGTGTGACTTATTGGGAAAAAATTATGTCCCTACCCCACAGTCACATGTCCCGCTGCAATTTTACACTTTGTTATTTAAAACATGCAAAAGAAATTGCACAATCCCCGTCGTAACTTTTAATAGTTGACATTAAATCACATCCATAACATACTCCAACACCCCTTCTCTTATTTTGATCTCCTTGTTAAATGACTTGTCATTCTTATCTATTAGAAAAAAATCCTAAATGATATTTGGTTGTTAGTGGGTGTTGATTTACCATAAGTTGATGTGAACCGTAAGTGAGGCCTAGCCTGCCACGAGGTGAAGATTGGAAGAGCTTATTGTATTATGTCTTATTTATATGTCTCGAGAGGACCCAATGGACATCCAGTGGGTATGGATATCCGACGGGTTTGGACATGGACACAATTTTTCACCCATGGATATTTTCATGGTTGGGCAAAGACTATCTACATGGATATGGATATGGATTAGATATTGTTCAACCCGGCCCAAACCCGACCCATTGCCATCCTTAGACGTGGATGACCACTGTAACCAGGGAAATTCAAACCAAAATTTTGACGTTCAAACTCATCACATACGGATTAAGCTATCTAAATTGTTTGTGATGTTCACATATCATACACAGTGTTGAATAAGGGACCGTATCTGATGACACTTTGCGCACCAGGTTTTCGCTGAGCTGATTCAAAATTTTCGGCTTCCGTGAAAATATCTACCTCCCCCCCTCCCCTTACCAAAAGCCACATTTCCCCTATTTCCGCCTTCCTTTCTAAGTTGAAACCTTCACTCCTTGCTTGCAGCGCCGCCTCCTCGCCGGCGACCCTCCTTCACGCTGCCCGGCCTCGTCTATCCAGGCAGGTAATCCACACCCGACCCCCATCCTCCTCCTCCTTCCACATCCCACATGCCCCGACCGCCGGCACGACACCTTCCACCCAAATCATGACTCCTCCACCAAATAAGCGCTTCCCTAAGCCATGGTGCACGTAGTATAGCCAGGAGCTCAAGGAGCATTTGGCAGCGGAGAAGCAAATCGCGGTCGTGTGCGCGGATGAGGTCGTGATGATTGCCATTCATGCCGACCCCCAGATCTTGGAGGAGCACCTCGCTGTCGAGGCCACCATCGACGCCTCGTGCACTAATGCCGCGATGCAGTTGGCTACTTTAAATGATAGTTCATGGTGTTTTCTCGAGGCCACCCTCGGTGCCTTTGACGAAGACTACGAGATGTTTTCTCAGCTTCCACGTGCTTACCTCAACTCGAGAGCCAGCAGGTTGGTGCCTGGAGCGGCTCAGGTAACTCACCACTACGACGAGGGCACCCACGATGCGGAGGCCTCGCCCTCTTCCTTGTCCAAGGAGCCAATCATCATCGATATCTCTGACAATGAGGAGTAGCTTGTCTTATTAGCTCACTATAAGGACCCATGTTTAGTTTGCTAGCTACTGCCTTTCCTTAACAAATTCTAGTGAATTGTAATATCTACTTTTACAATGCAATCTGTTGTTCTAGTGTACATGTTCTATATGTCGTGCAATGTGGTTCTCACTTATTAACTGTTTGGTTAATTAGTTGTCATGTTCAGTTAACTGTTTGGTTCAATTCTGCAAATGTGATGTTCAATTCTTCAGGGTGCAATTTTGTATTGTCTTCCATGTGAGACATAAATCAAAGTTTTCTTTACATAATACATGAGAATTAAATACAATTGCAATATCCAGTTGTCAAACATGCTTGGTTTGGTTAACTGTCTAATCTTCTAGTATGTTATACATTGTGCAATGTGGTGCTCGGTTAACGTTTGGTTCATTTGTTGTGGTGTTTAGTTCTGTTTGGTTCAATTCTACAATGCGATGTTCAATTGTTGTTGGTGCATTCTGTTATTGTATACCATGTGAGAAATAAACCGAATTTGGTTGTACTAAATACATGAGAAACAAAATACAATTGCTATATTTCCAAGTTGTTAAGCATGCTTGGTTCGATTAACTGTCTGATCTTCTATTACGAGTATGTTATATTGTGCAATGTGGTGCTCAGTTAATGTTTGGTTCATTTGTTGTGGTGTTTAGTTAACTGCTTGGTTCAATTCTGCAATGCCATGTCCAATTGTTGTGGGTAGAATTTTGTATTGGTGTGCATGTGAGGAATAATCGAATTTGGCTGCACTTAATACATGAGAAACATTAAAAATTGTTATATTTCCTAGTTCTTAATCATGCTTGGTTTGGATAAATGGGTTTTCCATGTGGCTTGAATTAATATGATGAATCTACAATGTGCTTATTTTTCATCAACATATTTTACTAATAGCATGCTAACCCTCACTTAACCTGGTCACTAACTACCTTATATGTGTTGCAGGGAAACAATGGGAAGCACTGAGGTTTACAATCAATGTTTGCACATGCATGGTCCTTTGTGTAATAGCACATTATTGTGCAATTGCAGGTACCATTCTAATACTTAGGTTTTTAACAATTTGGTCTTGCACATGTAGATCCTGCTGTCAGAGATTTTGACCAACTGTTAGACCATTTTTGCATATGGGGAAATGAGTTGTCCATGAATATCAGACAAGTCAAGAAACTCAGAAAGATTGTTAGGATAAAGAAATTAGAGACAAAAAACAACAAGATCTTTGTCTGCACAATGAAGAAGACATCAGTTAACTATAGGATAGTACTAACTATTATACCTTGCCTTTATTATTCCGTTGCCCCATTTCCAATATAGAGAAGATATTTATGCACATCCTTTTATTCCGGACTTTCCAAAGCAGTTCACTAATGATTACCTCACAAACCACCTGTATGGTTAGGAGCTGATCAAGGTATTCATTCAACACCCACGGTTCAATATTGAAGTGTTCCTGAAGAGGATGAAGGATGGACGGTCAATCATCCATAGGCACTGGCCTAAAGTTGCAAAGACCTTCAACATCAGTGAAGGCTCAATATTCGCCTTCTGCTTCAGCAATTTTCCAGATGAGATACATCTGTCTATGTCTCGTCTATGATGCTAATTTCAAAAGTTTATAGATGTTGCATATGAAACTTGGTGTTGGTGCAGTTGTGTAATGGGGTAGCTGAGTGTTGAAGCTATATGATATTGTACTCTGATGTATTTCAATTATGAAAATGAAATATATTGTGTGCTTAATATGAAATGTCAATTAGATTTAGAAACAGATTATTAATAATAGGTTAATCAGTCTGGTAATTGGGTTTTTCTATTGCAAACACTTATTGAGAAAACACCGTGGGTGATGACCTCAGGCAATGCACTCTATTTCTAGGAATAAACCGTGTTTGTCGGATTCCGGGATCCGCAGACCCAAGAAAAGTTTGAACTTAGGGGTATGTGTGAAGAACTCAACCTCTCTAGCCGATCGACTTGCTGCTCTCACGATATAGCTCGATGAACGGGAAGGAAATGGACACGACAGTTTACCCAGGTTCGGGCCACCTTGCGGTGTAAAACCCTAATCCTTCTTTGTGGTGGATTAGCCTCACGGGGCTGAGGATGAACTAGTACAATGGGAAGAACAGCCTCAGGAGGCTAGTTCTTGTGATGAGCTCAAGGGGTTTCGTCTCGGGGGGTCCCATCCCTTCTATGGTGGTGGATAGGCTATATTTATAGTGGCCTCGATCCTCTTCCCTCAAAACTTAGGCGGAAAGGGATCCCACAATGGCCAATTTTGAAAGGGGACAAGTAGTACATATTGTTGGGGAACGTAGTAATTTCAAAAAAATTCCTACGCACACGCAAGATCATGGTGATGCATAGCAACGAGAGGGGAGAGTGTTGTCTACGTACCCTTGTAGACCGTAAGTGGAAGCGTTAGCACAACGCGGTTGATGTAGTCGTACGTCTTCACGATCCGACCGATCAAGTACCGAACGTACAGCACCTCCGAGTTCAGCACACGTTCAGCCTGATGACGTCCCTTGAACTCCGATCCAGCCGAGTGTTGAGGAGAGTTTTGCCAGCACGACGGCGTGGTGACGATGATGATGTTCTACCGACGCAGGGCTTCGCCTAAGCACCGCTACAGTATTATCGAGGTGTACTATGGTGGAGGGGGGCACCGCACACGGCTAAAAGATCAAACGATCAATTGTTGTTTCTATGAGGTGCCCCCTGCCCCCGTATATAAAGGAGCAAGGGGGGTGCGGACAGCCAAGGGAAGAGGCGCGCCGGGAGGAGTCCTACTCCCACCGGGAGTAGGACTCCCCCCCTTTCCTAGTTGGATTAGGACTTGGGAGGGGGGAAAGAGGAGGGAGAGAGGAAGGAAGGGGGGGCGCCGCCCCCCTCTCCTTGTCCTATTCAGACTAGGGGGGAGGGGCCCGCGGCCCAGCCCTGGCTGCCTCTCCTCTTCTTCGTAAAGGCCCACTAAGGCCCATTAACCTCCCGGGGGGTTCCGGTAACCTCCCGGTACTCCGGTAAAATCCCGATTTCACCCGGAACACTTCCGATATCCAACATAGGCTTCCAATATATCAATCTTCATGTTTCGACCATTTCAAGACTCCTTGTCATGTCCGTGATCACATCCGAGACTCCAAACAACCTTCGGTACATCAAAACATATAAACTCATAATATAACTATCATCGTAACGTTAAGCGTGCGGACCCTACGGGTTCGAGAACTATGTAGACATGACCGAGACACGTCTCCGGTCAATAACCAATAGCGGAACCTGGATGCTCATATTGGTTCCCACACATTCTACGAAGATCTTTATCGGTCAGACCGCATGACAACATACGTTGTTCCCTTTGTCATCGGTATGTTACTTGCCCGAGATTCGATCTTCGGTATCTCAATACCTAGTTCAATCTCGTTACCGGCAAGTCTCTTTACTCGTTCCGTAATACATCATCTTGCAACTAACTCATTAGTTATAATGCTTGCAAGGCTTAAGTGATGTGCATTACCGAGAGGGCCCAGAGATACCTCTCCGACAATCGGAGTGACAAATCCTAATCTCGAAATACGCCAACCCAACAAGTACCTTTGGAGACACCTGTAGAGCACGTTTATGATCACCCAGTTACGTTGTGACGTTTGGTAGCACACAAAGTGTTCCTCCGGTAAACAGGAGTTGCATAATCTCATAGTCATAGGAACATGTATAAGTCATGAAGAAAGCAATAGCAACATACTAAACGATCGTGTGCTAAGCTAACGGAATGGGTCATGTCAATCACATCATTCTCCTAATGATGTGATCCCGTTAATCAAATGACAACTCATGTCTATGGCTAGTAAACATAACCATCTTTGATCAACAAGCTAGTCAAGTAGAGGCATAGTAGTGACAATTTGTTTGTCTATGTATTCACACATGTATTATGTTTCCGGTTAATCCAATTCTAGCATGAATAATAAACATTTATCATGATATAAGGAAATAAATAATAACTTTATTATTGCCTCTAGGGCATATTTCCTTCAGTCTCCCACTTGCACTAGAGTCAATAATCTAGTTCACATCACCATGTGATTTAACACCAATATTCACATCTGTATGTGATTAATACCCATAATTCACATCGTCATGTGATCAACACCCAAAGGGTTTACTAGAGTCAATAATCTAGTTCACATTGCTATGTGATTAACACCCAAAGAGTACTAAGGTATGATCATGTTTTGCTCGTGACAGAAGTTTAGTCAATGGGTCTGTCACATTCAGAGCCGTATGTATTTTGCAAATATTCTATGTCTACAATGCTCTGCATGGAGCTACTCTAGCTAATTGCTCCCACTTTCAATATGTATCCAGATTGAGACTTAGAGTCATCTGGATCGGTGTAAAAGCTTGCATCGATGTAACTCTTTATGACGAACTCTTTTATCACCTCCATAATCGAGAAACATCTCCTTAGTACTCATTAAGGATATTCTTGACCGTTGTCCAGTGATCTACTCTTAGATCACAATTGTATTCCTTTTCCAAACTTAGAGCAAGGTATACAAAAGGTCTAGTACACAGCATAGCATACTTTATAGAACCTATGACTGAGGCATAGGGAATGACTTTTCATTCTCTTTCTATTTTCTGCCATGGTCGGGTTTTGAGTCTCACTCAACTTCACACCTTTGCATCACAGGAAAGAACTCTTTCTTTGACTGTTCCATTTTGAACTACTTCAAAATCTTGTCAAGGTATGTACTAATTGAAAATCTTATCAAGCGTCTTGATCTATCTCAATAGATCTTGATGCTCAATATGTAAGTAGCTTTACTGAGGCCTTTCTTTGAAAAACTCCTTTCAGACACTCCTTTATGCTTTGCAGAATAATTCTACATTATTTCCGATCAACAATATGTCATTCACATATACTTATCGGAAATGTTGTAGAGCTCCCACTCACTTTCTTGTAAATACAGGCCTTTCCAAAGGTCTGCATAAAACCATATGCTTTGATCAACTCATCAAAGCGTATATTCCAACTCCGAGATGCTTGCACCAGTCCATTGATGGATTGCTGGAGCTTGCACACTTTGTTAGCACCTTTAGGATTGACAAAACCTTCTGGTTGCATCATATACAACTCTTCTTTAATAAATCCATTAAGGAATGCAGTTTTGACATCCATTTGCCAGATTTCATAAAATGTGGCAATTGCTAACATGATTGGGACAGACTTAAGCATCGATACGAGTGAGAAAATCTCATCGTATTCAACACCTTGAACTTGTCGAAAACCTTTCGCAACAAGTCGAGCTTAGTAGATAGTAACACTACTATCAGTGTCCATCTTCCTCTTGAAGATCCATTTATTTAACATGGCTTGCTGATCATCGAGCAAGTCAACCAAAGTCCATACTTTGTTCTCATACATGGATCCTATCTTAGATTTTAAGGCCTCAAGCCATTTCACGGAATATGGGCTCATCATCGCTTCCTCATAGTTCGTAGGTTCATCATGGTCTAGTAACATGACTTCCAGAAATGGATTACCGTACCACTCTGGTGCGGATCTTACTTTGGAAGACCTACGAGGTTTGGTAGCAACTTGATCTGAAGTTTCATGATCATCATCATTAGGTTCCTCACTAATTGGTGTAGGAATCAACTGATTTCTGTGATGAACTACTTCCAATAAGGGAGAAGGTACAGTTACCTCATCAAGTTCTACTTTCCTCCCACTCACTTCTTTTGAGAGAAACTTCTTCTCTAGAAAGGATCCATTTCTAGCAACCAATCTTGATTTTGGATCTGTGATAGAAGGTGTACCCAACAGTTTCCTTTGGGTATCCTATGAAGACACACTTCTCCGATTTGGGTTCAAGCTTATCAGGTTGAAATTTTTCACATAAGCATCATAGCACCAAACTTTTATGAAACGACAACTTTGGTTTCTTGCCAAACCACAGTTCATAAGGCGTCGTCTCAACGGATTTTGATGGTGCCCTATTTAAAGTGAATGTTGCTGTCTCTAATACATAACCCCAAAACAATAGTGGTAAACCGATAAGAGACATCATAGATCACACCATATCCAATAAAGTACGGTTACGACATTCGGACACACCATAATGTTGTGGTGTTCCAGGTGGCGTGAGATGTGAAACTATTCCACATTGTTTTAAATTGAAGACCAAACTCATAACTCAAATATTTGTCTTCGCGATCAAATCGCAGAAACTTTATTTTCTTGTTACGATGATTCTCCACTTCACTCTGAAATTCTTTGAACTTTTCAAATGTTTTAGACTTGTGCTTTATTAAGTAGATATACTCATATCTGCTCAAATCATCTTGTGAAGGTCAGAAAATAACGATACCCGCCACGAGCATCAACACTCATTGGACTGCATACATCGGTATGTATTCTTTCCAACAAATCAGTAGCTCGTTTCATTGTTCCGGAGAATGGAGTTTTAGTCATCTTGCCCATAAGGCACGGTTCGCAAACATCAAATGATTCATAATCAAGTGATTCTAAAAGTCCATCTTTATGGAGTTTCTTCATTCGCTTTACACCGGTATGACCCAAACGGCAGTGCCACAAATTAGTTGCACTATCTCTACTCCTGATGGACGAATTGGTTGAATAGTCCCCCCCCCACTTTCAACCGGTTTTTTTAACCTGTTTTTCTTCGTCCCACCTCCCACCACCCCCCTCCCACCGGTTTTTCTCTTTCTCGTCTGGCCGACAATACCCAACGTATTTATGGTAATCAATCACAATTAATCCACGTATGGTAAGGCTATAAACTTAGAAATCTCAAATATGATAATTATAGTAATAAATCAATCCATGTATGGTAAGGCTATCACTAAGGAAATTTCGAATATGGTAATTATCACCAGAATCAAAGCTTTCCAAAAAAGTTCTTCTTGCCATACCCTTCAATCGCGCCCTGCTCCATTCCGATCTCCTTCCCTCAACCGCTCCAGCTGATTTACTCTTTCCAAACCTAACCCCTGCCTGATCTAGATAAAGAGGCTCTCTCCTGCCCGTCTCATCCCTCCCTTGTGCCAACCATGGAAGAGAGGAGGGAGAGCACAAGGAGCGCGCCGGCGATGCGCCGATGCTCGCTGGTTGAGGCATGGTCGGCGTGTGAGTCAAGAGGATCCCTGCATCTCTGGTGGTAGGCGATCCAAGGAAGAGTAGTCGAACATGAAAGCGATGGGAGGGACAACACCCTGCTGCCGGGCTCGTCCGCCTCTTCGTGGCCGACGACCGCGTTGGATGTGGCCGAGGGCGGCGATGGTGGAGGGAGCCGCTGGCGCTGGCCAGGCTCCCGACCGAGTCGCTGCTCCTCAGTGCCAGCCCTTTCCGCCGCGCCGGATCGCTCGTCATCTTGGGGACCCCGAAGGGATGTCGCCGGTGTGGGAGGCGCCCACGACAGTGCGGGCTGGGGACCAAGCGGCGGGGGACGTTACGGGTTCCATTCTAGGGCTAGGTCGGGAAGTCTATCGTGTTTCTGTCGGAAAATCTTGTGATCAATGGGTTTACTAAATTAATTTTGGGTCTATATTAAGAGGCACCGTCTATTCTTGTCATTCGAATTTGCATTCTTGCATCAGAAGTTCAAGAGAACTGTCATGAATAGCACAATGCCTTTCAGTTTGTAGACTGATAACTGTAATAATATAAATAGAGAGCATTTCCTATCAGATAAATAAACTGAACATCACATCTTTTGATTTCTGTTTGGCCTCCTGGGAACGTAGACTAATTTAACACGTCATCTTTCGGTTTATGGTAATCAATCACAATTAATCCACGTATGGTAAGGCTATAAACTTAGAAATCTCAAATATGATAATTATAGTAATAAATCAATTCATGTATGGTAAGGCTATAACTAAGGAAATTTCGAATATGGTAATTATCACCAGAATCAAAGCTTTCCAAAAAAGTTCTTCTTGCCATACCCTTCAATCGCGCCCTGCTCCATTCCGATCTTCTTCCCTCAATCGCTCCAGCTGATTTACTCTTTCCAAACCTAACCCCTGCCTGATCTAGATAAAGAGGCTCTCTCCTGCCCGTCTCATCCCTCCCTTGTGCCAACCATGGAAGAGAGGAGGGAGAGCACAAGGAGCGTGCCGGCGATGCGCCGATGCTCGCTGGTTGAGGCATGGTCGGCGTGTGAGTCAAGAGGATCCCTGCATCTGTGGTGGTAGGCGATCCAAGGAAGAGTAGTCGAACATGAAAGCGATGGGAGGGACAACACCCTGCTGCCGGGCTCGTCCGCCTCTTCGTGGCCGATGACCGCGTTGGATGTGGCCGAGGGCGGCGATGATGGAGGGAGCCGCTGGCGCTGGCCAGGCTCCCGACCGAGTCGCTGCTCCTCAGTGCCAGCCCTTTCCTCCGCGCCGGATCGCTCGTCATCTTGGGGACCCCGAAGGGATGCCGCCGGTGTGGGAGGCGCCCACGACAGTGCGGGCTGGGGACCGAGCGGCGGGGGACGTTACGGGTTCCGTTCTAGGGCTAGGTCGGGAAGTCTATCGTGTTTCTGTCGGAAAATCTTGTGATCAATGGGTTTACTAAATTAATTTTGGGTCTATATTAAGGGGCACTGTCTATTCTTGTCATTCGAATTTGCATTCTTGCATCAGAAGTTCAAGAGAACTGTCATGAATAGCAGAATGCCTTTCAGTTTGTAGACTGATAACTGTAATAATATAACTAGAGAGCATTTCCTATCAGATAAATAAACTGAACATCAAATCTTTTGATTTCTGTTTGGCCTCCTGGGAACGTAGACTAATTTAACACGTCATTTTTCGGTTTATTGTTCAAAATTGTTTCACTTCACATGATCGTGAACATACATGATGTGTATGTATTTTTTAATTTTGTGTATGGTGACCTCAATTTTTATGCCTTCTACAGGTGAGTTGCTAACAAAATTCTAAATGTACATGCTCCAGGTAAATTTTTGGACATATATATTATATCTATATGTCCTTTCTACGAGGACATAAAATGCATCCCTATTTTCTATCTACCATTTTGTAACCCTTTGCAGAATGGTCTGGGGAGGTTCGCAACATTGTCTACTCATCTGATCGGAAATCTGTATATGTTGTCGATCGTGTGACTCTATGGAACTGATGGGGAGGTACCCTTCTTTGCCTGGGAGTTATATTTGGTTTAGTTCGCTGAATCTGGTTTGGGTTTGCACTAATCTTGCGTACTAAGTTTTTAGTGTATAATCTGTTTGTAGGTCCCACTATTTGATTAGTGAACGCAACTGATGGGGGCATGGAGATGATGGCAAGGCATCACGCTGTGGTGGTGGCGAGGGGGGCATCGATGAAGGCGGCGATGACAGGGGCTGCCTACAAAAGCGGTGCATGGATGGGGGAGGTGAAGTGGCGAGGGCTGGGAAGGTGGAGAACGACAATCGGGGGAGATGGAGTGGTGGCAAGATTGGACGAGCTCACCTCCGGAGTGTGTGGGCAAGATTTCCTTTTCGGGTCGTCTGGCTTTTTTTTAAAGCATGTGCATGCATGAGTTGGGGCTTATTTCCAGCGGTGAACATGCATGGGTAAAACCGTTTTCTTTTGCGAAAGGGGAGGGGAGACAAAAAACGGAGGTGGGAGAAATAGCATGCGAAGTACTCGGACATCCATGATGGTGCAAGTGTCGCTTTTTTTGGGAAACTTACTAAGGACATAGAGTTCCAGCTGTTTATAAGGAATGTATTTGGCCCTTCTTAGAAGGGAAACTAGCTTGCAAACTTTATGGTCCAACTATCATTGAAATACCAACTGATATGTTACGAAATCTTCAACTTATATTCTTTAGGAACTTCATTTAAGTTGTACTGACCTCATGAGATTCCAATCTATGTTTCATAGTTTATACTCCTCACTATCATAAATTCATAGACTCAAAAGTTTGTTGTATATGTTTATTACTCGAGCATTGCAATACACTGCACTCGGATGATTTTGTCCACAGAAAATTTGAAGCTCCATGATTCGGCAAGAGGATTTGTGCAAGAAATCATGTACATCTTAAAGTTTTGCATCTCAAATTTGGTACCTGTGTTGAACAGGAGGAAGCCTAGAATTCGCTTCACAGACGGAACTCGTCAATATAGAAGAGTAACACCTAGATAGAATCAAATCTGGTCAGAGAAGCCAATTGTGCCTTCTTCCCGAGTGCCAAATGTAGATGACTAATGCTGATGACACCACTCGCTTCCTTGTTTTTAAATATCACATGTGCAACACAATGATGCAAATTTCATTGAGGGGGGGATAAGACGTATTTGTGTGGTTGAAGGAGCACATGTAAGTACATATTTTGGTGAGGGTGGAAATTGAAATGCATGCTTGGAGAAACATAGTCATAAGCATGTGATGTACAAACTCCATATAATGATATTATGATATGTGTTTTCATAGATAATTTTATTTTTCAGGGCAACGCACGGTCATTCAACTAGATTTAGATTCCTTGGATTAGGAATAGATCTAGAAGAAGGTGACGCGGTAGGGTTTTTTTGTACCGTCCGAGACAACGAAACAATGACATGGAAGCTACATGCAAAATTAAGGGGCAATAGATTGAGAGGGTGAATGATGTATGGACAGAGAAGGTGATGAACGGCAAGTTTAATGGGAAAGGGCAGCTAGAGGGGTGTGTCATGTTTGTAAGAATAGAGAGAAGAATATGCTTGCATTTGTGTTGTGGTTGAACATTGCGTGCAATATGCTCGTTTCTGGGGAGGAAAATGAGCATTGTTTACACAATTTCATTTGTTGGCCCGTGGCAACGCACGGGCATTCTACTAGTCATTATTAACTTTGCATCTTTTGGCATCAATATTATGCATATGTGTATCACTACGATCGAGATCCAACAAACTATTTTCATTGGGTGTATGACCATTGAAGGTTTTATTCATGTAAACAGAACAACAATTATTCTCTGACTTTTAAATGAATAACCGTATTGCAATAAACATGATCAAATCATATTCATGCTCAATGCAAACGCCGAATAACATTTATTTAGGTTCAACACTAATCTCGAAAATATAGGGAGTGTACGATGATGATCATATCAATCTTGGAACCACTTCCAACACACATCGTTACTTCACCCTCAACTAGTCTCTGTTTATTCTGTAACTCCTGTTTCGAGTTACTAATCTTAGCAACCAAACAAGTATCAAATACTCAGGGGCTACTATAAACACTAGTAAGGTACACATCAATAACTTGTATATCAAATATACCCTTGTTCACTTTGCCATCCTTCTTATCCACCAAATATTCAGGGCATTTCCGCTTCCATTAAGCATTTCCTTTGCAGTAGAAGCACTTAGTTTCAGGCTTTGGTCCAGCTTTGGGCTTCTTCACGGGAGTGACAACTTGCTTGCCATTCTTCTTGAAGTTCCCTTTCTTTCCCTTTGCCCTTTTCTTGAAACTAGTGATCTTGTCAATCATCAACACTTGATGCTCTTTTCTTGATTTCTACCTTCGTCGATTTCAGCATCACGAAGAGCTCGGGAATCATTTTCGTCATCCCTTGCATTATAGTTCATCACGAAGTTCCAGTAACTTGTTGATGGTGACTTAGAGAACTCTGCCAATCACTATATTATCTGGAAGATTAACTCCCACTTGATTCAAGCGATTGTAGTACTCAGACAATCTAAGAACTTGCTCACTAGTTGAGCAATTCTCCTCCATGTTTTTAGCTATAGAACTTGTTGGAGACTTCATATCTCTCAACTCGGGTATTTGCTTGAAATGTTAACTTCAACTCCTGGAACATCTCATATGGTCCATGACGTTCAAAACGTCTTTGAAGTCCCGATTCTAAGCTGTTAAGCATGGTGCACTAAACTATCAAGTAGTCATCATATTGAGCTAGCCAAACGTTCATAACGTCTGCATCTGCTCCTGCAATAGGTCTATCACCTAGCGGTGCATCAAGGACATAATTCTTCTATGCAGCAATGAGGACAATCCTCAGATCACGGATCCAATCCGCATCATTGCTACTAACATCTTTCAACACAGTTTTCTCTAGGAACATATCAAAATTAACATATGAAAACAACAACGCGAGCTATTGATCTACAACATAATTTGCAAAATACTACCAGGACTAAGTTCATGATAAATTTAAGTTCAATTAATCATATTACTTAAGAACTCCCACTTAGATAGACATCCCTCTAGTCATCTAAGTGATCATGTGATCCAAATCAACTAAACCATAACCGATCATCACGTGAGATGGAGTAGTTTTCAATGGTGAACATCACTATGTTGATCATATCTACTATATGATTCACGCTCGACCTTTCGGTCTCCAGTGTTCCGAGGCCATATCTGCATATGCTAGGCTCGTCAAGTTTAACCTGAGTATTCCGCGTGTGCAAAACTGGCTTGCACCCGTTGTAGATGGACGTAGAGCTTATCACACCCGATCATCACGTGGTGTCTGGGCACGATGAACTTTTGCAATGGTGCATACTCAGGGAGAACACTTTTATCTTGAAATTTAGTGAGAGATCATCTTATAATGCTACCGTCAATCAAAACAAAATAAGATGTATAAAAGATAAACATCATATGCAATCAAAAATATGTGACATGATATGGCCATCATCATCTTGTGCCTTTGATCTCCATCTCCAAAGCATCGTCATGATCTCCATCGTCACCGGCATGACACCATCATCCCCATCATCTTGATCTATATCAATGTGTCTTCACATGGTCGTCTCACCAACTATTTCTCTTGCAACTATTGCTATCGCATAGCGATAAAGTAAAGCAATTATTTGGCGCTTGCATCTTATGCAATAAAGAGACAACCATAAGGCTTCTGCCAGTTGCCGATAACTTCAACAGAACATGATCATCTCATACAACAACTTATATCTCATCATGTCTTGACCATATCACATCACAACATGCCCTGCAAAAACAAGTTAGACGTCCTCTACTTTGTTGTTGCAAGTTTTACGTGGCTGCTATGGGCTGAGCAAGAACCGTTCTTACCTACGCATCAAAACCACAACGATAGTTCATCAAGTTAGTGTTGTTTTAACCTTCTCAAGGACCGGGTGTAGCCACACTCGGTTCAACTAAAGTTGGAGAAACTGACACCCGCCAGCCACCTGTGTGCAAAGCACGTCGGTAGAACCAGTCTCGCATAAGCGTACGCGTAATGTCGGTCCGGGCCGCTTCATCCAACAATACCGCCGAACCAAAGTATGACATGCTGGTAAGCAGTATGACTTGTATCGCCCACAACTCACTCGTGTTCTACTCGTGCATATAACATCAACGCATAAAACCTAGGCTCGAATGCCACTGTTGGGGAACGTAGTAATTTCAAAAAAAAATCCTACGCACACGCAAGATCATGGTGATGCATAGCAACGAGAGGGGAGAGTGTTGTCTATGTACTCTCGTAGACCATAAGCGGAAGCGTTAGCACAACGCGGTTGATGTAGTCGTACGTCTTCATGATCCGACCGATCAAGTACCGAACGTACGGCACCTCCGACTTCAGCACACGTTCAGCCCGATGACGTCCCTAGAACTCCGATCCAGCCGAGTGTTGAGGGAGAGTTTCGTCAGCACGACGGCGTGGTGACGATGATGATGTTCTACCAACGCAGGGCTTCGCCTAAGCACCGCTACAGTATTATCGAGGTGTACTATGGTGGAGGGGGGCATCGCACACGGCTAAAAGATCAAACGACCAATTGTTGTTTCTATGAGGTGCCCCCCTGCCCCCGTATATAGAGGAGCAAGGGGGGTGCAACCGGTCAAGGGGAGAGGCACGCCGGGAGGAGTCCTACTCCCACCGGGAGAAGGACTCCCCCCTTTCCTAGTTGGATTAGGACTTGGAAGGGGGGAAAGAGGAGGGAGAGAGGAAGGAAGGGGGGCGCCTCCCCCCTCTCCTTGTCCTATTTGGACTAGGGGGAAGGGGCGCGCGGCCCAAACCTGGCCGCCTCTCCTCTTATCCGTAAAGGCCCACTAAGGCCCATTAACCTCCCGGGGGGTTCCGGTAACCTCCCGGTACTCCAGTAAAATCCCGATTTCACCCGGAACACTTCCGATATCCAAACATAGGCTTCCAATATATCAATCTTCATGTCTCGACCATTTCAAGACTCCTCGTCAGGTCTGTGATCACATTCGGGACTACAAACAATCTTCTGTACATCAAAACATATAAACTCATAATATAACTATCATCGTAACGTTAAGCGTGCGGACCCTACGGGTTCGAGAACTATGTAGACATGATCGGGACATGTCTCTGGTCAATAAACAATAGCGGAACCTGGATGCTCATATTGGTTCCCACATATTCTACGAAGATCTTTATCGGTCAGACCGCATAACAACATACATTGTTCCCTTTGTCATCGGTATGTTACTTGCCCGAGATTCGATCGTCGGTATCTCAATACCTAGTGCAATCTCGTTACCGGCAAGTCTCTTTACTCGTTCCGTAATATATCATCTCGCAACTAACTCATTAGTTACAATGCTTGCAAGGCTTAAGTGATGTGCATTACCGAGAGGGCCCAGATATACCTCTCCGACAGTCGGAGCGACAAATCCTAATCTCGAAATACGCCAACCCAACAAGTACCTTTGGAGACACCTGTAGAGAACCTTTATGATCACCCAGTTACGTTGTGATGTTTGGTAGCACACAAAGTGTTCCTCCGGTAAACGTGAGTTGCATAATCTCATAGTCATAGGAACATGTATAAGTCATGAAGAAAGCAATAGCAACATACTAAACGATCGTGTGCTAAGCTAACGGAATGGGTCATGTAAATCACATCATTCTCCTAATGATGTGATCCCGTTAATCAAATGACAACTCATGTCTATGGCTAGGAAACATAACCATCTTTGATCAACGAGCTAGTTAAGTAGAGGCATACTAGTGACAATCTGTTTGTCTATGTATTCACACATGTATTATGTTTCCGGTTAATACAATTCTAGCATGAATAATAAACATTTATCATGATATAAGGAAATAAATAATAACTTTATTATTGCCTCTAGGGCATATTTCCTTCAGTCTCCCACTTGCACTAGAGTCAATAATCTAGTTCACATCACCATGTGATTTAACACCAATATTCACATCTGTATGTGATTAATACCCATAGTTCACATTGTCATGTGATCAACACCCAAAGGGTTTACTAGAGTCAATAATCTAGTTCACATCGCTATGTGATTAACACCCAAAGAGTACTAAGGTATCATCATGTTTTGCTTGTGAGAGAAGTTTAGTCAACGGGTCTATCACATTCAGAGCCGTATGTATTTTGCAAATATTCTATGTCTACAATGCTCTGCACGGAGCTACTCTAGCTAAATGGTCCCACTTTCAATATGTATCCAGATTGAGACTTAGAGTCATCTGGATCGGTGTAAAAGCTTGCATCGATGTAACTCTTTACGACAAACTCTTTTATCACCTCCATAATCGAGAAACATCTCCTTAGTCCTCACTAAGGATATTCTTGACCGCTGTCCAGTGATCTACTCTTAGATCAAAATTGTATTCCTTTGCCAAACTTAGAGCAAGGTATACAATAGTTCTAGTACACAACATAGCATACTTTATAGAATCTATGATTGAGGCATAGGGAATGACTTTTCATTCTCCTTCTATTTTCTGCCATGGTCGGGTTTTGAGTGTCACTCAACTTCACACCTTTGCATCACAGGCAAGAACTCTTTCTTTGACTGTTCCATTTTTAACTAATTCAAAATCTTGTCAAGGTATGTACTAATTGAAAATCTTATCAAGCGTCTTGATCTATCTCAATAGATCTTGATGCTCAATATGTAAGTAGCTTTACTGAGGCCTTTCTTTGAAAAACTCCTTTCAGACACTCCTTTATGCTTTGCAGAATAATTCTACATTATTTCCGATCAACAATATGTCATTCACATATACTTATCGGAAATGTTGTAGAGCTCCCACTCACTTTCTTGTAAATACAGGCCTTTCCAAAGGTCTGCATAAAACCATATGCTTTGATCAACTCATCAAAGCGTATATTCCAACTCCGAGATGCTTGCACCAGTCCATTGATGGATTGCTGGAGCTTGCACACTTTGTTAGCACCTTTAGGATTGACAAAACCTTCTGGTTGCATCATATACAACTCTTCTTTAATAAATCCATTAAGGAATGCAGTTTTGACATCCATTTGCCAGATTTCATAAAATGTGGCAATTGCTAACATGATTGGGACAGACTTAAGCATCGATACGAGTGAGAAAATCTCATCGTATTCAACACCTTGAACTTGTCGAAAACCTTTCGCAACAAGTCGAGCTTAGTAGATAGTAACACTACTATCAGTGTCCATCTTCCTCTTGAAGATCCATTTATTTAACATGGCTTGCTGATCATCGAGCAAGTCAACCAAAGTCCATACTTTGTTCTCATACATGGATCCTATCTTAGATTTTAAGGCCTCAAGCCATTTCACGGAATATGGGCTCATCATCGCTTCCTCATAGTTCGTAGGTTCATCATGGTCTAGTAACATGACTTCCAGAAATGGATTACCGTACCACTCTGGTGCGGATCTTACTTTGGAAGACCTACGAGGTTTGGTAGCAACTTGATCTGAAGTTTCATGATCATCATCATTAGGTTCCTCACTAATTGGTGTAGGAATCAACTGATTTCTGTGATGAACTACTTCCAATAAGGGAGAAGGTACAGTTACCTCATCAAGTTCTACTTTCCTCCCACTCACTTCTTTCGAGAGAAACTTCTTCTCTAGAAAGGATCCATTTCTAGCAACCAATCTTGATTTTGGATCTGTGATAGAAGGTGTACCCAATAGTTTCCTTTGGGTATCCTATGAAGACACACTTCTCCGATTTGGGTTCAAGCTTATCAGGTTGAAATTTTTCACATAAGCATCATAGCACCAAACTTTTATGAAACGACAACTTTGGTTTCTTGCCAAACCACAGTTCATAAGGCGTCGTCTCAACGGATTTTGATGGTGCCCTATTTAAAGTGAATGTTGCTGTCTCTAATACATAACCCCAAAACAATAGTGGTAAACCGATAAGAGACATCATAGATCGCACCATATCCAATAAAGTGCGGTTACGACGTTCGGACACACCATAATGCTGTGGTGTTCCAGGTGGCGTGAGATGTGAAACTATTCCACATTGTTTTAAATTGAAGACCAAACTCGTAACTCAAATATTTGTCTTCGCGATCAAATCGCAAAAACTTTATTTTCTTGTTACGATGATTCTCCACTTCACTCTGAAATTCTTTGAACTTTTCAAATGTTTCAGACTTGTTCTTCATTAAGTAGATATACTCATGTTTGCTCAAATCATCTTGTGAAGGTCAGAAAATAACGATACCCGCCACGAGCATCAACACTCATTGGACTGCATACATCGGTATGTATTCTTTCCAACAAATCAGTAGCTCATTCCATTGTTCCGGAGAACGGAGTTTTACTCATCTTGCCCATAAGGCACGGTTCGGAAACATCAAATGATTCATAATCAAGTGATTCTAAAAGTACATCTTTATGGAGTTTCTTCATGCGCTTTACACCGATATGACCCAAATGGCAGTGCCACAAATAAGTTGCACTATCATTATTAACTTTGCATCTTTTGGCATCAATGTTATGCATATGTGTATCACTATGATCGAGATCCAACAAACTGTTTTCATTGGGTGTATGACCATTGAAGGTTTTATTTATGTAAACAAAACAACAATTATTCTCTGACTTTCGGCGAGGACGCCGCGACCCTCTACATGAGGATCTTCGGGGAGGACGACCCCTACGTAGGGTGCTGCCCGGAGAGCGACAGTGATGACGACGGTGATGATGACGGCAGACGGAACGACAGCGTCGTCATCGGTGACGAGCTCGCCCTTGGAGATGGTCGTGCCACCTCTAGCAGCGGTGGCTCTTCCTCCGCGGAAAGCTCCAGGGATGATGACTCCGATGAGCCACCGCGTCACCGAGCCCGGACCGGGAGGGGAGATGAGTTGCGCCGCCTCCATGCCCTGGTGAAGCGGAAGGAGGACTCCGGGTGAGACGAGCGCTTCTAGGACCGGGCCTCAGGAGCTGCCGTCGTCGCGTACTTGCTTTTGTTCCTCTCTTTCTGCTACGAAAAAAGAATAAGAAGTAGGAGGCCCTACTAGGGCGTGTAATGGACTATGGCGGTTGCGCCGTTATGTTATTGTTTCTATGCTACCTCCTGATATCCGGGTTGCCATTGATTGTGATTGGGATAACTTAGCTTAGGGTTCCTGCAATGAACTTCCGCTCTACGGGAGCGCTCCTTGCCGAGAGGTGACCCGGGGTCGCCTGGCCTCAGGGGGGGCCTTGCAGCTATAGGACTAGAAAGCCCCAGAGGCGCAGTGCCCATGAGCTCGTCCGAGAGCGTCCCGTGAGGACAGATACGCCACAAGACCAGGGACTGAGGCTTTGGCGAGGTGTGTTCGTGGGCAAGCCCGAAGCGCACACACCTGCCAAGCCCCCGCGCGCGAGACGTGCGAGGAGGAGTGATGGGCAACTGCCACTCCTCCTGAGGCAAGGCCGGAGAGAACGAATGAGGCAAGAAGAAAAAAATTCCCAACCCTCGAAAAGAGACGCTGAAACTCCAAATTCCATTCAAGAAGTCGCAAATCAGATACAGAAAGCAAGCAAAAGAACAGCCGAGTCTGGCACCTATGTTAGTCTTCTCACCAGTGCGGAGCAAAGTGCTGCCACTAGGATGAGGGTGGGAGCCCCCGTGAGGCCCAAGGGCGATGCTCAGGAGACTCCGGGGCGTGTACAACCCCAACTCATTATTATGCAAGAGTGTCCTGAGAGGAGACGTTAACAGGCGTGGAGCCTTCTGAGCGGCTAGAACATCCGGAGGTGCTGGATGTTCCAGGCATTCTGGATGGTGACCCCGTCTTGCGTCTCCAGGCTCGTGGTGCGAGGCCTGGAGACACGGGCGATCCTGAACGGGCCCTCCCACATGGGGGAGAACTTGTGAAGCCCTTCCCTGGAGAGCACCCGCCTCAGGACGAGGTCACCCACCTCGAGGGTCCTAGAACGGATGTTGTGGCAGTGGTACCGCCGCAGTGCCTGCTGGTACCTCATAGCTCGGAGCGAGGCTTGGCGGCAGTGTTCCTCCCCCAACACGAGGTCCATCCCCAGCGAGGCATCCCGACATGCGTCATCGAATGCCAAGACCCACGGGAGAGATGCCTGGCCTCGTGAGGGAGGACAGCCTCGACTCCATAGACGAGGAAGAACGGGGTCTTGCCTGTGGGCTTGGTCGTGGTGGTGCGGATGGACCACAACACGGATAGGAGTTCATCGAGCCAGCCCCTGCCGCAGGCCTCAAGCTTTTTCTTGAAGCTCCTTGCCTTGAGGCCCCTCAAGTCCTCCGCGTTGGCACGCTTGGCCTAGCCATTGCTCCGCAGGTGCACCACCGAAGCGTAGCATATCTGCACCCCAAGGTTAGCACAATATGTTTTAAAGAGGTTGCTCGTGAACTAGGAGCCGTTGTCGGTGATGATGCGGTTGGGCACCCCGAAGCGGCTCACGAGGCCCTTGATGAACTTGACCGTGGAGCCGGCCGGGATGGTGTGGACAGCTTCCACCTTCGCCCACTTGGTGAACTTGTCGATGGCGATGTAGAGGTAGCAATAGCCCCTAGGCGCTCTAGGAAACGGGCCCAAGATGTCCAACCCCCAGATCACAAATGGCCACGAGAGTAGGATGGTCTGGAGGCACTGAGCGGGCTGGTAGATCTGTTTAGCATGGATTTGACAGGCTTCACAAGATCTTACCAATTCATCGGTGTCGTTGAGCATTGTGGGCTAGTAGAATCCGTTGTGGAACGCCTTGCCCACAAGGGTGCGTGATGAGGAGTGATGCCCGCAATCCCCACCATGTAAGTCGGCCAGCAGCTCGCACCCCTGCTCCTTGGAGATGCATCATAGGGAGACGTCGTTCGGGTGCCTTCGGTACAACTCGCCGTCGTGGATGCGGTACGCGGTGGCCTGGCGGCGCACCTGCTCTGCGTCTTCTTCCTTCTCTGGCAGGGTGCCCTGAAGCAGGTATGCCTTGAATTCCTTAGTCCAGCACCCCTCCCGAGACTCAAGCGCGAGGAGCAGATGGGCCCCTGACGCCGGGCCACAGGCTGGGGCGCCCATGGTGGCTGTCGCGGGCAGCTCCTCCCGAGGTAGCACTGACTCAAGAACGGGGGGAGCTGCCGACGCCCTGAAGAGCGGCTCCTCAAAGACACCAGGCTCCTTGGGGAGGCGCGGGGACGTCTTATGGGCGATGTTGTCCACTTCCTTGTTCGTGCCGCACGGTACGTGCTGCAACTCCAAACCTAAGAATTGTTTCTCAATTTTGCGTACCTCCTTGAGGTATGCCTCCATGTGCTCGTCCTTTGGCGTGTACTCCTTGTTGGAGAAGTTGACGAGGAGCTAGGAGTCACCCCTGACGGTGAGGCGCCTGACCCCCAGGGCAACTAGGGTCTTAAGCCAGACGATCGGGCCCTCGAATTCGGCGATGTTGTTGGAGACCTTCTTGTCGTGCTGGAAGAAGAGCTACACGGCATAGTAGAGCTTGTCTTGGGTGGGCAAGATGAGCACGGCTCCAGCCCCTGCACTGTGGCGTGCGAATGCGCCATCGAAGTACATGACCCAGCCATCAGGCGCTTTGTCTCCTGCGGCGAGAGAGTGGTCCTCAACTTCTTGGCTTGGTGCGTCAGTCCATTCAGCCACAAAGTCAGCGAGGGTTGCTCCCTTAATGACTCGGGGGTGCTGAATTCCAGCTGGAATACCTGCAACTCAATATTCCATTCAGCGACCCTTCCTGTAGTGTTGGGGCTCCAAAGCACCCTCTCAAGTGGTAGGTTGACATGACCTTGATAGGGTGGCCTTGGAAGTAGTGACACAGCTTCCTAGAAGCGACAAGGAGTGCAAGGAGGAGCTTATGCGTCATGGGGTAATGTGCCCGGGCGTCGCGCAGTACGATGCTGATGAAGTAAACGAGATGCTCGATGTGGGAGGAAGTGTCCTTCGAGCCTTGCTTCTCTTGAGGTGGTCGAGCCTTAGGGGCCTCATCCTCAGGGAGGGCCACTGTTTCCTCAGGGGCCCCGACTTCAGAAGCCCCATCTCCTGATGGTACGACCGAGGCCTTAGGCGCGCCGTCCTAAGATCGTGGCATCTTGGATGGGTGTGTGGCCCCGCGCCTCACACCCTTGGCTACATGCTCTTCGTGGACCGCCACCAGCGCTGCACTAGTTGAGTGAGGCGTGGCTGCCAGGTAATGCACCATAGGTTCAAGAGGGTGAGGCACTACCATCACTGGTGGGCTGGTGAGGTACTTCTTGAGGTCTTGGAAAGCCACGTCGGCCTCTGGAGTCCATTCGAATGGGCCCTTCCTCTTTATAGCTTGAAGAACAGGAGGGCGCGCTCCTCTAGCTTGGATATGAAGCGCCCAAGCTAGGTCACACAGCTCGCCAACTTCTGCATTTCCTTGAGAGTTTGAGGCGGGCTCATCCTTTCTATTGCCTTAACCTTTTCTGGGTTGGCCTCAGTTCCCTTGTGCGACACCAGGAACCCCAACAGCTTGCCGGACGGGACACCGAATACACACTTCTCAGGGTTGAGCTGCAACTTCACCTTGCGCAGGTTGGCGAATGTCTCCTCCAGATCTCCAACAAGGGTTCTTGCCTCCCGGGACTTGACCACTATATCATCGACATAAGCCTCTGTGTTCCTCCCGAGCTGCTTGCCCATGGCAATGTGCATCAACCGTTAGAATGTTGTCCCGGCATTGCGCAACCCAAACGGCATGCAGGTGTAGCAGTACACCCTGCACGGGGTCAAGAAGGCCGTCTTCATTACGTCTTCCACCGCCATCTTGATTTGAGGATAGCCTGAGAAGGCGTCCAGGAAGCACAGTAGATCGCACTCGGCGGTGGAGTCGACGATCTGGTCGATGCGTGGAAGAGGAAATGGGTCCTGAGGGCAGGCTTTGTTCAGGCTCGTGAAGTCAACGCACATGCGCTCCTTCCCACCTTCCTAGAGATGATGATTGGGTTTGGCAACCACTCTAAGTGCCGCACTTCTCGATAACGCCGGCCTCCTGCAGCTTATGGGCCTCCTGGATGATGAACAACTGCTTCTCTGGGGCTTGTCGCCGCGTCTTCTTCTTCACGGGGCATGCGTTGGGGAACAACATGAGGCGGTGCTCGATCACCTCCCGCGGGACACCCACCAGGTCTGTTGCTTTCCACGCAAATACAACCCTGTTCGCTCGGAGGAAGCCGACTAGCGCCTCCTCCTGATCTTGGGGGAGGCCGGTGCCTATGGTGAAGGTAGCTCCCGACTCCCCGCCCTCGTCTACTGGTACTTGCTTCGTCTCGGCCCGGTCTTGAGAGAACAACAGATTCTTCTTTGCCGGGGCAGCCCCCGGGCCCTCTGGAGTGCTCCCCGTGTTTGCCCGTGTGGCCGTTGCAGCCTTAAAGGTGAGCCTGAGGGCTGTCAGCGCATCCCCATTGTCTCCCGCCACGATGAGGACACCGCTGCTTCCTGGCATCTTCATGATGTTATAACACGGACGAGTCGCTGCCATGAACTTGGCGAGGGCCGGGTACCCAAGGATAGCATTGTATGGGAGCCTGATGCACGCGACGTCAAAGTCAATGAGCTCGGTGCGGTAGTTGTGGCGCGTTACTAAGGTGACGGGGAGGCGAATCTGCCTCATGGGGCAGGTGGAGCCGCCGACCACTCCGGAAAATGGCTTGGTGGGGAGGAGCCGGTCATGAGGCACGTGAAGCAGGCCGAACGCCACCACGGAGAGGACGTCGAGGCCGACGTCGCCATCGATGAGGGTCCTGGTGACCGCTACATTGCAGATGGTGGGGGTGCAGAGCATGGGCAGCGTGCCGGCGGCAGCCATGGTCTTGGGGTGATCCCTGGAGTCAAAGGTGAGATCGGCCTTGGGTGCCACTTAGCCCGGAGGGGCCCCACGGGGGGGTGGAGAAGCCCCCATCTGGCGGAAGAACTCCTTGACGTGGCCGCTTGAAATGGGCTCCTGCGACCCGCCGAGGATGGCCACGACGGCGTGGGGCACCAGAGCCGTGAAGCGCGCGATGAACAACTTGCACAGCTCTTCCCAGGAGGCCATCAAAGACTCCGGTAGGTCGAGCAGCCAGGAGTGAGGCACACCTGTGAGTGTCATAGGGAGCCAATTTTCCATGGCCTTGTCGACTCCGCCTGCCGCCCAGATGGCCTCCGCGTACGCTCGGGGGAACTCCGTAGGGTCAACTGCACCGTCATAGCGCGGTGGCAGCTCCGGCCTAAACTTCGAAGGCCACCGCACCTATCGCAAGGCGGGGGAGAAAGCTCGAAGGCCTGCGACACCTCCGAACACGCTCGATGGACCGTCGGATGGGGCGGCGCCCCCCATGGAGACCGAGCGACGAGGGTGAACCGCGGTTGATGAAGAGGCCGACCTTCGACCTACCCCTACCTGGCGTGCCAAATGTCGGATTCCGGGTTCCGCAGACCCAGGAAAGGTTCAAACTCATGGGCGTGTGCGAAGAACTCAACCTCTCTATCTGATCGACTCGCTGCTCTTACAACCTAGCTCGATAAATGGGAAGGAAATGGACACGGCAGTTTACCCAGGTTCGGGCCACCTTGTGGTGAAAAACCCTACTCCTGCTTTGTGGTGGATTAGCCTCGCGGGGGCTGAGGATGAACTAGTACAAGGGGAAGAACAGCTTCAGGTGGCTTGTTCTTGTGATGAGCTCAAGGGATTCGGTCTTGGGGGGTCCGATCCCTTCTATGGTGGTGGCTAGGCTATATTTATAGTGGCCTTGGTCCTCTTCCATCAAAACTTAGGCGGGAAGGGATCCCACAATGGCCATTTTGAAAGGGGACAAGTAGTACATCTGATCCTGACGAAAGGTGGTTTTCGCATGCAAAGCTTCTGATCATGATGTCATGGTGGGCTCGATGATGACATCCATCCCGCCATTTTGGCGGTACTGGTCTTGTTGCACACAAACGACAACCTTTGGCTGATTCCTTGGGGCTCCGCACCTGCGCTTGCCTCCTTAGCACCAAAGAGGAAACCTTTCGCTCTGCACCAGCTGGCGCGTGCCTGGCCTTGGTCGTCATGGATGGCGTCACCGTGACCTCAGGAGGTGAGCGCTTGCATAGAAATTTCCGCCCCTCAAGAGGCCGCCTTGGGAGGCTGCACCTTCAAGAGGTCTTGACGTCATCCGGCTCGCGAGGCTTAGCCCCTTCGCGAGGGTCTTGCCTCGTCGTGGTTGAAGATGGGTCATACCAGGTCGTCGATGGAGCCACATCGTGGGCCGCAGGCAGGCAAGTCTGGGTACCCTGGTTCCCAGAACACCGACAGTGTTGGATTAATGAACAATCACACACGACATCCTCTTCAAAACTATTTGTGTTATGCCACCAGGCGCAAACATTTACCAGATAAAAAGTGTGTGTGATGGACAGCCTTTGCCACACAATTTCTTCTATGCACCGTGTGTGATGCATTCAATAATGCAAACGATAAAATTGTTAATACCGTGTGCAATGGAAACGCTATCACAAACGATTTAACAGGGAAAATTGTGTGTGATGTACCTGCGAATAGAAATGTTTTACTTGGAGCGACTATGTGGGATGAATATACGAACGGAAACGTTTAGCGGGGTCTGACTGTGTGTGATGAACTTACGACTGAAAATGATTTCGCCTTTATAATTGAATTTTTTAGCGCTAATATACATACAATCGTATTTGATCGCTCCCGGTCGCACACGACATCATTTTGCCGAGCGTGTGTGCCAGGAGGGCATATCCCCGACGGTTTCTAGGTCATGTGGGAAGGACCCCCCTACCGCAGTGACGCACTAGGCGACGGTTCCAGATGCCATCGCGGAAAGGGGTTAAAAACCGTTTGTATAGCACCTCACTATACTAGTGAGGCAAATTGTGTTTGAGCAGAGGTCGTTGTTCAAAGAAATTTTTATCTATTTCATTTCTTTCATGCATATGCATATCATTTTCGTGGTCTAGCAAATATTGTACTAGTGGATCAGTAGGAGGCACGACAATAGAAGCAAGACCAATTATTTCATCTTTACTAGGTAATTCTTTCTTATGAGGTTGTCTTCTAAACTTGGAGAAATTAAACTCATGAGACTCATCAACAAAACTAACACCAACAGTTTGTTTATCACAATCTACTTTTGCATTAACGGTGTTCAAGATATGTCTACCAAAAATAGTGGACAAAAATCATCTTGTGGGGAACCAAGCACTAGAAAATTAGTAGGATATTTTACTTTCCCACACAAGACTTCAACATCTCTAACAATCCCAAGTGGTATGATGGTGTCTCTATCAGCAAGTTTAATAGTAACATCTATGTCTTCTATTTCAGCGGGTGCTATGTCATTCATGATTTCTTGATATAAAGTAAAAGGAACATCACTCATGCTAGCACTTAAGTCACATAAGCCATGATAACAACTATATCCTATTTTGACTGAGACAACAGGTATGCCAACAACAGGTCTATGTTTATCTTTTTCATCAGGTTTAGCAATTCTAGCAGCTTCATCACAGAAGTAAATAACATGCCCGTCAATATTTTCTACCAGGAGATCTTTAACCATAGCAACACTAGGTTCTACTTATTTGCTCAGAGGGTTTAGTTGCTTTGATGTTGCTTTTGTGAACGACTGTTGATACCTTAGCATGTTCCTTTATCTTTACAGGGAAAGGTGTTTTTTCAATATAAGCAGTAGGTATAACTAGATCAACATTGTAAATGATAGTTTCATCTTTAGCTTTAATCGGTTCTTTAATTTCTTGTTTAATAGGAGGATGATATTTAAACCACTTCTCCTTAGGGAGATCAACATTAGTCGAAAATGATTCACAAAAAGAGGTTCCTATCTTAGATTCAAGTCCATATTTAGTGCCAAACTTGTGAAACTCATCGGTATTCATAAAATATTTAACACAATAAAACCTAAGCTTAATACCTGACTCTTTACCTTCACCGACTTCCCAATCCTTAGAGTTGCATTTTATTATTTCTAAATTATCCCACCTGCATTCAATAATCTTCTTCATAAAAGAACCAGTACAAGAAGTATCGAGCATGGATCGATCATCATGAGAAAGCCGAGCATAAAAAATCTGAATAATAAATTCTCTTAAGAGATCATGATTACAGCACGAATATAACATTGACTTATGCCTCTCCCAAGCTAGAGTGATACTTTCTCCTTCACGAGGCCAAAAATTATATATATAAGTCCTATCACGATGAACTAGATGCATAGGATAATTTTTTTGGTGAAATTCCTATTTCAATCGATTCCAATTCCAAGATCCAATATTATCGCATAGCCTATACCATGTCAATGCTTTTACCTTCAGAGATAAAGGGAAAACCTTCTTCTTAGCTTCATCTCTGGGTAAACCTACAAGCTTAAAAAATCCACAAATTCCATCGACATATATCAAGTGCATATCAGGATGTTCAGTTCCATCTACTGCATAAGGATTAGCTAGTAGTTGTTCTATCATACCCGAAGGAACTTCATAACCAATATTTTCAGTAGGTGCAGTAGGTTGAGGGGCAACTAATTGTGGTTCTGGTCGAGGTGAAGATACCCCGAACAAACCCCTCAAAGGATGGTTCACCACAGTAACAGGTGACAATAAATTTCAGCACGTAGTATAAATTTTTCCTTACTAATTTCCACTTACCAAGAGCGCTTCACTCCCCGACAATGGTGCCAGAAAAGAGTCTTGATGACCCACAAGTATAGGGGATCAATCATAGTCCTTTCAATAAGTAATAGTGTCGAACCCAACGAGGAGTAGAAGGAAATGACAAGTGGTTTTCAGCAAGGTATTTTCTGCAAGCACTGAAATTGTAGGTAACAGGTAATTTGATAGCAAGATAAAACAACAGCATCTCACACAGTTCTTTCTTATTAAATGTTTGTGATAGTCACCTTACCACACACACTTCAAAATTATTGACTGTTTGTGATGTTGTGCGCATCGCAAACATTTGGTACTTCTTGGATTAACTGTGTGGGTTGTATATACTAAAGGAAACGTATTCCTTGGATGGACTGTGTGGAATGTACATATGAACGGAAATGTTTAGCGGGTATTGACTATGTGGGATGTACTTACGACTGGGAATGATTTCTCCTGTATAATTGTTGCACTACTGTACGTATAACCGTATTTGCTCGCTCGCCGGTCGCACACGACCTCATTTTGCTGAGCGTGTGTTCCAGGAGGGCATATCCCTGACGGTCTCTGGGTTGTGTGGGAAGGGCCGCCCACACTCACTTGGTGACAGTTCCAAATGCCGTCGCAGAAAGGGGTTTAAAACCATTTGTATAGCACAGACGCGTACTAGTGGTTACTGCTAAATTTTCCTGTATTTTTGAAAATGCAGCTTATTGTTGTTGTCTTTGTACAGGTTTTATATGCAGTACTTTCATCATATGATTTTATGACCATGATTAGTTATTATTTATAACAGTGGGTGAAATGAACATGGATTAGATTCAAATGGAGGCAACATGTGGTGCACATCGAAAGTACTACTAGTCCAAACTAGATCAAGTTTGGATTAGTAGTACTTTCGACACGCACCACATGTTGTGTCCACTTGAATCTAATTCACGTTCATTTCACCCACTGATATATATAATAACTCATCATGCTCATATAACAACTTAGCATCATGCATCATCATAATATTAAATAACCCATCATTGGTATCATAATAACAAGTCCTACTCATCATCATCATACAACTTCTACTTGTTATCATGATAACAAGTCATACTCATCATCATCATAGTCATCTAACCAACCCTACTTAATTGTTCTTAGCACATGATCAGGAGTATTAGCTAGGATCTAACTACCCTCTCTAAGGTAGAATAGCATAAAACAAGATAGGCCCTGACTCTCCATTATGGAGAATGGAGATTATCATGTCTCCAATTCTTGCACTTCGAATAATGTTGCTTCCAAGTAGCTCCCTACGATTGACCATACATTTTTTCCCAATCTTTGATTGTCATGTCTTCATCTGTTTTAGAAATCCAGTATGGACAACAGTGATGCCTATTAGGATGACCTGGCCATAAGCTCATAACATCAAGGCGACCTTCCAGAAATATCAGATGAGGCACACAATCCTTCGGGATTTTCTATTGAAAAACATAGTAATAACTTTGTAGTTAGCAATGTAGTTTAGTTTTAGAAGAATTTATGCAAAAGATGTGCGGTCGTAATAGTAAAAAATCTTACCATGCAATCTCCATGGATGTTACCGTAGTTCACACATGCACTAGTGGCACGTATTGACCATAATGTGTAGGAGTTTGATCATAGATATTGTAATTCTCAAGATCACTAATAAATGAGATAAGATGATCTTTCTCCTGATAAGTTAATTCTGCGCCATCAGTGTAGTAGCTTCTGTCTACCATCTTCCGTACTTTTTTTGAAGAATGAAAATAAGCCGTTAATGGAATAAGTTGTCAACTATTTTGAAATAAACAATATAAATTACTTAATAAATATGTTTAAGAAACTCACATAACACTAGAATTGGAAGTGTATCAACAAGGACCCAAATGTCCATATTATCTTCGTCGATGTTAGGATCACCAAGATCAAAGGTAACAAGCATACCCTCATGAAATCATATGCCTTGCAAAGTGCTTCCCAATTCCGGCAACCAAAATGGGATACACTCTTAGAATTGTATAGATTTATAGCAACATCAAAACCATGATGGGTCCTTAGGTGAACTATCTTTGTTTCCATATTTTCATGATCTTCTAAATACATCCTCTCCGAGACATAGTGTCTTGCATGGCATGGGATAAGCTAGTTGAATTGTGGAAGACGAAAATTACACATTGAAGAAGCAGAAGTCGAGCTTAATTACGAAAAAAACACTTTGCGTCGTTGCGTACCGTTTCAACATCGAAGGTCTCCTGGAGCTTAATGCTGAAGCACCGACCTTCTACCAGGTGAGGCCCGTCACAGAAACCCCAGTCGTCGCCGCACCAGTCGCACTACAGGAGACTTTCGTCATCCGACGACATTTCCTATGTTCATAATTCAAAGATTAAACTTCTAAAATTCAGTATATGTACTACAGAAACTAAATTAGATCATTATTATTCATCACGGGTTGACTATCGGTCCGTCGAGTCTTTTTTTGAGAACTCTCAGCTCATGTGGTGTATATATTCGACCATTGGTGAAGGTTGCTCCTCCCTTCATCCCCGAGTGCATTAAACCAAAATGTCTAGCACACAGGAATGAAGGAGAAGCGAGCTCCACAACAACAGTCGGCATTCGTCTTCTCTCATATATGGTGGAGTCTCGACAGACTTAAAGTCAACCTAAAATGTCGTTTAATTATCTTACTAGAAAATCCAGGTCACACGATATTTCCTACATATTCTAGCACAAGTCATGCCAAAATTCACGGAAAAATCCGGCATGACCTTTGCTAAAAAAGGACATATCGAGCGCCTGAAATTTGTCGGAACGGAAATTAATCAACACTCCGACAAAACATAGGCCACTCGAAGGTGTTACCTGCAAACATGGTCGGCCACTTGGGCAAGCACGTATCCTATTTGAGCAACACAAGTTATACATGTTTATATCTACATCATATGATCATTCAAACTTGATGGTCATTGCATTTCAATGGTTGAAAATATGAACAAAAACATTTTAAAAGATCTTATAGGACTCATATTGACACGGAGATTTGGCTGGTCTCACCTCGAGGTCGGAGGGGGTCAGTGACGGGGATGACGGCGGGGATGATGGAGGGGCTCCTTGATTTCTGCAAAAACAAAATATAAACAAAAACATTATTATCCTCATCTTAGGACTTAGTGAAACCCTATAAGCTATCAACTAATCAAATGCATACGCCTTGCATAGTGCTCTCCAATTTGAGCGTTCAAAATAGGAGTGGTTCTCCAATTTGAGCATTCAATAAGCAAAACAAAATCATAAAATAAATTAGTATTCAAATTAGCATGCCTTCAATAAGCAAAACTAAATCATCTCTTGTGTCCATACATCGTCGAATATTATCACTAATACATCTCGAATAGTATCATACATATAACATCACTAATACACCTACAACCCTAGCGAACGACGGGTATCGGCGTGGGCGGTGAACACCCAAAGAGATGGAACCATCACAGGATCATAGCTCCAGAGAGATCCCTGAAGAACCTGCCAGGTATTGTCGAACCTACCCTCCAACACAACCATGTAACGACGGACATGCTCATCCTCCTCGCTGACACGGTGATGTACCACCTCCGCGGGGGATGAAAGCCTCCACACTGTCAGTGGCCCAGGCGACCGCCACCAAAGAAGGTTCGGGTCAACGATGGGTTGGCTCCTCACCAAGTTGCGCCCCCTAGAAGGTAGCACTCCCAATACCAGCCCGGCGAAGCCCAGTCCCGGACATGGCCCCTCTGATCAAGCAGGCCTCCTCCGCCGAGTCGACGACGAGGATGTGAGATAGGCATCATCGACGTCGATGTGGGAATAATTGCTTTAACTAAAGAAATAACAACAAATGTGACATGTTTAAAATATATGTCTACTTCAAAACGAATCAACCTAGTTCTGTTAAATACACCTAAAACACCTAAATTCTATTAACTACACCTAATTAAAAACCTACATTTTGAACATGGTTCGATCATAACTAGCTAGGGTTCATACTACATTATTATATGATTGAACACCTAAGATCATAACCTACTACATTATTCTAAGATTTAACCTACATTTTTCAACTAGCTAGGGTTCAAAATAAACTAGGGAGGAGGAGGAAGGAGGAGTACCTCTCGGTGGAGG
>NC_041393.1:352156927-352159370 GCF_002162155.2 Triticum dicoccoides
GGGCAGCCGGTGGGGGAGAAGGTCGGCGTGGGGGAGGATGGCCGGCGGGGGAGGAGGGCCGGCGCGGGCGAGGGCGGACAACGGGGGAGGACCGGCGCGGGGGACGGCGGGAGGTACCTTGGGGCTGACGGTGGGCGACAGCGCGCGGCGGAGGCGAGTGAGGGTGTGAGGGGGAGAGTGAGGACGCGCGCGGGCCTAAGTGTGGATAAGGTGCCCGTAGTAGTAGCGCTGGATCCTAAACACCACTACTGCTAATAACTATAGCAGTAGCGCTTCCAGGGAATAAGCGCTACTAGTATGTCCGGCCTGCCGTCAATGGCCTAATTGTGGATAAGGTGCCCGTAGTAGTAGCGTGTTTTATAACTACATCGTTACTGGTAACTGCATAGTAGTAGCGCTTTCTACGGCCAAGTGCTACTAATAATTAGTAGCAGCGGTGCCTTTTGAAAAGCGCTACTACTAAGCTCATGTGTATAAGGTTTTTCCTGATAGTGGACGGATGGTTTCGATATTTATAGGAATTTATGGGGGTGGAATCAGGTCAAGGCGGTTCCCATGGGCCCCACGTGGACAGGTGGTGCGGCCACCCCTAGTCGCGCCACGTGTCCATGTGGCTAGCTCGTGGCCCCTCTTGACTTCTCCCGAAGCTTTCAGTGTTTCTTATTGCCCAAAAAAATCGTGTTAAATCAGCAACATATTTTGACCTCCTAGATATTAGTTTCTCACGAAACAAAAAAATAAGCAGAAAACAGGAACGGGAACCGGCACTCTATTAATAGATTGGTCCACAAAAATAATATAAATTGCTATAAAAATATATAAACATGATAATATAATAACATTAAACAATCAAAAACTATAGATACATTTAAGACGTATCAACGACGCAGTTTAAAAAAACGTGTTTCGAAACAAAACCCGAAAAATTGACGTCCACAATAACACTACTAATAAGTTATGAGATTAATCGGTAAATTAGGAATTTCTTTTAGCGCTCGAGATAGCGTCCACCTTCAGTCAAACCGACTTGTGCGGGAAAAATAATTAGCCGAGTCATCGGGCGACAGGTTAGTATTCCTCCATAAGATTTACATTATGTCACTGATTAGCAAAATGTGAAGAATCATACAAACAAGATAACAACAGTTTCTCTCAAAAGAAAGGAGAAAAGGATGAAAGCTTCAGTTACACATACTTAATAGGGTACATACATAAACCATTGTGGAAGGGATCCTTGACGTCCGATATGAACCAAGACTGCAACAATTAGGATACCGTGACTGCCTCCAAAAAAAACGGCTGCTAGTTCTATTACTGTTAGTGTTTTATACTATATCGTTTCCAACCCCCTGGGTTAAGTATGGGTCTCCAGAAGCACGCCCAAGACACAGCTACCCATCCATCAATGATAAACAAGGGCCCGGTATACTTTTCAAAGTCTACGGATTAGGATGAGCAACATCCAGCCTTCTTTACGGCAGAGACATCGTCTTTGGACCCTACGTTGATGGTCTGCCCTCGTGGTGGAGCGGCAGGGTCGTCGCCGATGTCAAGAGCTTTCTTGCTGACCACTCGGTAGATCTGGGTTAACACCTCAGTGAAAGCGTCCTCTACATTCATGGCCTCCAGGGCAGAGGTTTCCATGAAAAAGGTGTATTCCCTCTCCGCAAATGCCTTGGCATCCTCCACAGAGACAGCCCGCAAGTGGCGCAGGTCGGCCTTGTTGCCGACTAGCATGATCACAATGTTAGCATCGGTATGGTCCTTGAGCTCCTTCAGCCACCTCTCCACATTCTCGAAGGTCACATGGCGTGTCACATCATACACAACAAGCGCACCGACAGCTCCTCTGTAATATGCGCTTGTAATTGCACGATATCTGCAAAGGGATTGCAAAAGTTATGTGTTATGCAATTGAAATATTAGCAATGTTGCAACCAGATTACAAAAAACTTCACAATTTGTAGTTGGACTTTCATAAGGAAAAAAAAAACTGTTCTTTATAAAAAACATTACTTCTATATGAGTGGATAGGATGATACAGTGACTTCAGCACATAATGCCTTAACAATAGCAATTACAATACAAGAATTGAGATACAGCCAATGCTGCAATGGGTGAAAAATCAATATAAATAATCACAACAATCCAAATAAAAAAGCTAAAATCTATTATGTCCATTTTCCACTCGAGGACGAAATGCCAACTGCCCAAATTAGCACTTGATTGAGGGCCAATATTGAAGAAAAAATAAAAGTGAAAACCCTTTTATTGCACTAAAAAAGGAACGCACATATATAGGGCCTGTTTGGGACTGCTCCACTTCAGCAAAATCAGTTTTACTCCACCAAATCTACTTTGGAGCAGTTTCATACAGAAGTTGTACCACTATCAAAGAGAATATTTGGCTTCCATCTAGCTCCAGCTTCAAGAATGAGAAATT
>NC_041393.1:352159631-352220656 GCF_002162155.2 Triticum dicoccoides
GGTATCCACTTACTGGTGGCAATGGTGGGTAATTTCCCCCCAACTCCAGCTTCTAGAGTTTTTTGGTGCGCCCCTTGAAGAGCTTCATAAAAAACTGCGAGATGTACCCCAGATTCTAGTTTTTTAGCAGAGCGGCATATCGTGGAACTACCCCGTTTGGCTTGTATTTTCTGGAGCGAAGCTGAATTTTAAGGAGCAAAGCAGTCCCAAACAGGCTCATATTATGGATGCAAAATCAGAGTTCAGACAAGTCTTACAGAAACAAGAATCAGCTTGCAGATACATATAACATATGGCCGGCTTGGATATCAATATTGCTCCAAAGAGACAACTAAGGATTATAAGCTATTAAGTTGAGGCAGTAGAATGCATTGACATATATGTTTCAAGAGACAAGCTAACACCGTTACTCACTTCAGTTCAAGGCAAAAAATAATTAGTATTAGTGCCAAGGAATTTTCGTCGGGTCTTAACAGCATCCTAGAACTAGTACGTGCGATTTGTTGTCAAGAAGTCGTCAGGATACCCGTAGATCTAGAACACAGGTAAAGGGGGACAGACGATTTACACAGGTTCAGACCCACAAGGTGGGTAAAAACCTTCATGTCTTGCTCTTTTCTTATATATGAAGAATATCGATGATTAAAATATCACGGTGTACCCCGCGAGTTAGGGAAACTCGGCAAGCTGTTGGTGATTTTGGCAGGAAGAGCCTAATATCTTCTATGTGGTGCCTAGGCACTAGGTGGAAAAGGAGTGGATCCCCTTCTACATTGCCTCTGTTGCCCTTACATAGCAGTATGGATGGCTTCATGTCGGTGCGTATGGCGTATAGGGGCACGAGTTGGACTGGTGTTGGTTTACAACACATATAGCCTTCCTACGTCGTAGAGAGCTTTCCTTGAAGTTGTGTCCTTGGATGAAAAGTCTCTTCCGTGGTGGGTGGCGCTTCTCTTTGGTATGATAACTTGTCTGTAGATTTAGTGGGTCCCGTTAATACGGTGTTAGGTAATTCCACTTATCATCGGCAAGCCCCCCATCAGTATTCGTAATGGAGCTGGATCCCTGAGTAAGATTGACATAGATACTCGCAATCTTCAGCAGATGCTGCTACTTCCTTTGTCGCAGATGTTACCTCTTGCTCGTCGGGCAGAGTTGATCTTGGTTCTTGTCCTGTGCTTGACTCTTCATGTTCTTCAACGGCTGAGAATTCCTAAGTGTCCACCTGTTGCAGGGACGTGCTTTGGCGTGCTGGACCAGCAATAACTACGGGTGTTGATGTAATGTGGCCTCGTGCTGAGACGCAATTGATTTGATAATGCGCTTCCGCTTCCCTCGGGGCCCGATACGGCACAATACTGCCTTTGACTCAGTGGTTTCCATGTTGAATTAATACGGTTGTGAAAAAAAATTCCCCTGCTTTAGATTGCAATCTAGGAGTTTATTTGCCCTTTTATCCTCTACCCGGCAGCATTATCGTTGCATGTTCTTCTTTCTTTCTCTTGTTCTTCCTGACCTCTATGACGCGACGTGTGGGTGTTAGCTCTCTTGCTAGCGGTGTCGGTTTCTCTTCCAACTCGCGCGGGATGGTGTGGCCCTCTCCTTCCATTACCATGTTTCATCCATTGAGAAGATGCACGAGCTTGGTTGTCTCCCCAGTGACGTTAGTTTCCAAGCGCCTTGCTCGGTCAATGTCCCCTTGGTCGGGTGAAACAGTGGTGATTGCGGATGCTTCTTGTTACGGGATTGCCTTCCTCTTCCCCCCTTCGCTTATCGTTATCGTCTCGGTCAGCTAGGGATTATAGAGATTAATCGGAAATCGGCCAATTAATCGATTTAATCGGTCGACTATTAATCGGATATTTTTTTGCAAATCTCAGGTTCCCAACACTAAAATAGGTTATATTCAACACCAAAACAATATTAGACATAAGTGTCACCTTGATTCCTAGCCTTTGAATCCTCGTATGATGACAAACAAATTAGGACAATAGTACATATTGCGTGACAAGGTCCACAAAAAATAAATAAACATAGTTTTTGCAAACATAGTGCTATGAATAGGTCCGATTTATCGGTAGATTCCTGATAAATCGCTTGTCAGAGCGATAAATTGGTCCAAAAGATAAATGGTGAAGATAAGGCATAATCTTATCGGTCATCCCCCGATTGGCGATTAATCAGAAGATTAATCGTTGAATTGGAAGATTTTTTGAACAGTGGCAAGCGCAAATCCATTGTTGAAGATTACAGCAACCGTGTGAGTCCTTGCTTAAGGATGTTCGGTTGATGTCATCGATGACTATGTTCGCATTGAGATCTCATCCTGGCCAGGGATGCTTAGATCAATTGACTATATGCATTGGACATGGAAGAATTGCCTGGTCACATGGCAAGATCCAACCATCGTTCTTGAGGCAATTGCGTCACATGATCTCTGGATTTGGCACACATACTTCAGGATGTCTGGCTCTCACAATGATCTCAATGTCTTGCAGTGATCTCTTTTTGCAAGGCTCGTTGTCGGTGACAATCCACCTTGCAACTATGTTGTCAATGACCATGAGTAAAACATGGGATACTACCTTGCCTACAGTGGCGGAGCTTCTTGGAGACGAACCTGGGCCATCGCCCCCCCAACGAAAATTGTAAAACTCGAGTAGCATGTAATAACACTGGAACGCATAACCATTTGGCCCATTTAAATAAGGGACTGGGGAGACAAGGAGCGACCAACCACACAACCAGCTTTGCTTTTCGTCCTTGTCGACTCTCTCGTGTACTTGGTGACTGGACGTGGGGGGCTAGGAGGGCAATAGCGTGACCAGAGTCTCACGCCACCACAGCCCACAAATCTCGTCGCGGCCGCGCGGGGGAATCAGCTGACACCGGCGCCACACATTGTTAGCCGGTGATTCCTCTTACCCGCTCATGGACCGAAGCAATGCCCAAATTTGAACATCAAATTCATGAACAAACAATGACGAACAAACTCTAACGAATGAGGTACTAATCCGAAGGACTGCAGACTATTAAAACAAAGTGATTAAAAATGATTTCTAGCCATTAGCTTGATTGTAAACATATATCACGGAGAAGAACAACTATGAATACGTTCCTATGTAATTTGGGAGAGCAAAGAAACTAAGAGCTGGTCTGTAGTGATTAACACAATAATTCCTGGTCAAGTAGTATTTTGGTATTTCTCAAAAAAAATAGTATTTTTGTATTTCTTTTTATTATAAATAGCTTCTATATGTACTTAACATAAAAAAGTATTTCATAAACTAACATGTACAAGATCACTATAATCATTCTAAGTTTCTCAATATTCTACAGAATCTAACTATATAGTCACATGATTCGTATTCAAAGTTTTTTCCTTGGCAGCTTCGCCCCTCCTGAGATTTCGTTCAAGCTCCGCCACTGCTTGCCTATGCCATATATCCTCCATGGGCCATCCACCGCCCTAAAGGCAACAAGAGATCTCACTTTGCAACGTGCCAAGAATCTACTAGAAAGGACATTGAGAGAGTTTTTGGTGTGCTTCAAAGACGTCTTGCGATTGTACATGGCCCTACTGAGTATTGGAAGCTTGAGACCATGTGGAGATCATGGCAACATGTGTTATGGCTACAATGGTGTCCCGATGGAGCCAAAACATAACCTAAACAAGATCGAAACATTCCTCCAAACACACCGTGAGATCGAGAGGCGAGAAGCTCACAACAAACTTCCAAAACATTTTATCGTGTGTTAGAGATATGTTTGGTAGTTAGCAAGATTAGATAGGAATTGTTTCCATCTTATCTTTAGGAGGCGTCTTGCCCTCCAAGTCTTGTACCCAATATATACTCGCCCTCGAGGCTCAATAATATCATCCAACGCATTACATTGATTCCACCAATCCATCTCTATCCCTTCTAACATGGTATAAGCCTAATCTCGATCCAAAACCCTAGCCGTCGTCGCTTCCGCACCGCGCCGCCCCCGGGGCGGTCGGTCTCCATGATCGCCGCCGGGGGCCGCGCCGTCCGTACCTAGGGTTCGTGTGCCGGTCATGTAGATCGGCTGCCCTAGAGAGTCTTTTTCCCGATCCTTGATCCTTGATCCGGGTTTTCTCTCTCACGCCGGTCATCTTGATCGGCGAATCTTTTTTGGTTTTCCGATCTAAGGTCGGTTTGCGTCGCTCCCCGTCGTTCGTCATCTACAATGCATGTCTATTTCATCGACTCCGATGGAATCGGCTGCCACACCACGCATGTGGCCTTACGCGTGTGTCAAGTTCGCAGGTACGGCCGTCAGTCCTGCGCTGACCCGTCGTGCTGGTCGTGTCACCCGCAACCACTCACGCGCCCTGTGTGGCGCGAGGTTAGCTGCAGGCCCATCCGCTGGCCCTTTGATGCATGTCTCATGGCCTTTGTGCAGGTTGTGTTCACATTGGCCGCTCATGCTTCTTGGCTAGCTGTTCGTGCACGTTGGCTTATGTAGGTGAAGGTTGTTCCCGTGCGTCTGCGTCCAGATCAGCCTTCCTGTATATATCATCGTCATCAAGTACGCATTCCTCTCCGTCGATTGAGCAACAGACTGCAGCTGCGTCGTCCCTTCGGACCGCAGCATCGCCATTTCATGGTTCTCCCATAACTGCATCGACCCGCGCGCTGCCGCTGCGTCGCCCCGAGGCCTTCCCCTCCAGGTCGTCCCCGTGGCTCCACTGACCTTCGCACTGCTGCTGCGTCGCCCCATCGGGTCGTAGCGAGCGTGGCACGCGGTCCCTGCCGCTGCCCCGTGGTACCGCTGTGTCGCCCCTTCAGGCCGTAGTGCCATGGCCCGCGGTCTACTTCACCGCCCCGAGGTCGCCGCTCCAAGCCGTCCCCGTGGCGTCACCGACCCTCGCGCTGCCGCTGTGTCGCCCCACCGGGCCATAGTGAGCGTGGCACGCGGTCCCTGCTACCGCCCTGAGGTCTTCCCCGCCGTCGCCCGACTCGCGCGCTGCCGCTGCGTCGCCCCTTCGGGCCGTAGCGTCGTGGGACGCGGTCCACTTCGCCGTCCACGCGCGTCGACTTCCGTGTGGTATGCGCCGCACCGTCTTCCTACGTGCGGGAACGCCACTGTCCACGCCGGTCTTCGTCACGTTGTCAGGTTCTTCCTCACCTACATCAAGCACCGCGGCCACGCTCCTAACCTAGCCGCCGCCGCCGCGCTTCTTCCCGGTCCACGGCGACTACCTCGACACCGGCCACCCCGACTCAGCATCGACCACGGCGTCCCTCACACGGCTACCTCGACCACGACTATACCACCCTACGCTCTCGGCTCCATCGACATCGGCACAAAGGGCTATCACCTCGCTTGAGCAACTCGTCGGCTTCCTCTAAAGTCAACGCGTCCGCAACGCGACACCGTCCACGACGCTCCCGCTACGACTACGGGGGGATGTCAGCCAGTCAGCTGCTATTCTCTCCAGTCTGACCGTCCACGACGCTCCTGTTGTTCGCAACGCTACTGCTACGACTGCGGGGGCATGTTAGAAATATATTTGGTAATTAGAGATTGTCTGGGATTAGATAGAAATTGTTTCCATCTTATCTCTAGTAAGCGTCTTGCCCTCCAAGTCTTGTACCCAATATATACTCGCCCTCGAGGCTCAATAATATCATCCAACGCATTTCATCGATTCCACCAATCCATCTCTATCCCTTCTAACATTGAGCACCATTGGCGACTTCATAGCACTTGATTCTTGTGTTTTTATCATGTTTATTTGAATTCTTAGTTCATTTGGACCGTATGTTGTGTTAGAATTTGGATGGTTAAATTTGAGAATATAAAATTTGATGTGTATTTGACTTTTGAGGTACAGAATTAATATGTTGTGATCAGTTTGGAAACGGTTGGATGAATAGGCAAAAGAAAATTTTGAAGGGATTAAGTTCTAGGCAATCTGCTCAATGAAGAAAAGTTTATAATCCCCTTAAAATCATAAATTTTGGGGATAGGAGATACGTTTTGGCATTATAGGTCAGGGGGGTCTGCTAGAGATGCTCTAACCCAATCACCGTATAAAGTTGAACACAAGCCTGTTGCCGGCAAGCAGCAGCCTGGGGAATTTAAAAATCGAAGCAAAATGCAAATGATTCATCATAATCACGATAAGAGAGGAGAGGAACCTACCTCTCTTGGCCAGCGGTATCCCAGATCTGCGCCTTGACGACCTTATCGTCGACCCTAATGCTCCTGGTAGCGAACTCGACCCCAATTGTGGACTTTGACTCCAGGCTGAACTCGTTGCGCGTGAACCGGGTGAGGAGGTTGGATTTCCCGACGCCCGAGTCGCCGATGAGCACCACCTTGAAGAGGTAGTCGTAGTCGTCATCCGCCCGGTACGCCATTCTTTGGTTTCGCCCGCGGTGGTCACGCGCAGGCCACGCCCTCGTACCTTCGTCGTCCCCTTCGTCCTCGCAGAATCGGTCAAGCCACCCGCTCTTCCCGCGGATGGCAGCTCGGAGGTGGCTTCTGAGGCCGTCGGCGGCGGCGCGCGCTTATCGGAGTTACAGCAACGGGATGGGGTGGTGGGAGGAGGAGGAGGCGCCGCGGAGAACGTTCTTGGAATGGCAAGGGGCAGGAAGGACTGCTCGGACGAGCGAGAGAACGAGCGTTGCTGACACGTCATGACGTGTGGAGCTTCACAAGGCGGACGCAGCTGGACGGCACGGCGGGGCTTGCATGCTGCGCGGATCACCATTTTCTCTACTTTATTTATTATTATCTAAAAGAAATGTAATGTTCCCTCTCCCCCCTTACGTTTCGTCCGGCACCAGCGTATTGCATGTTGTTCGTTGATTGACCTCCACTCGTCAACAGATGGGCCAAAGGCCAAAGCCCACATACAATACATTGCTATACTCCTTTCTCCTCACGACCCCTCCTCTGTCCGCACGCGCTCACCGCCGCCGCCACCGCTGCTCTCTCTCTCTCCATCATGCGCATCCCCACTGAATCGATCCATCCATCCGTACTCCTCGCTCTCTTCCTCCCGTGACTCGTCGGATCTGCACGGGTAGTGGCTCACCCCACCGGATGGTACTCTCTTAGCCATGGTGATCCCTCCTATCTTCTCTCGAGGCAAATGATCGTGCCAGCCCTACCAATGACGCCGCCCTGGGTGATTGCTAATAAACTCCTCCCTGTCCTCTAGGTACCCTTTGGTGTTAGACTGGGCAACACTTGGAGAGAGTCTGCACCGCTGATGGGTGCCCCCTTCAGCCCTTCCACTTCCGTGTCATGCGCAATTCCGGTGACCTCATGTAGCTCGAGCTCGATGCACTCCGCCTACACGAGGGCGGTGCCAAGACGGGCAGCAACAATATGAGCTTGCAACTCTGTAAGATGGACGGTCTCCTCTTCTCTTTTTTGGCAATTTTTAAGTGTACTGCATGGGATAAATTGACTACTGAATACTGATACAGTATGTACATTGCAGATTTGATGCAGTTGGTGCAACATTGAACCATTCTTCTAACTTTGTGGGGATCATGGCAGGAGGTAATATGGTTTTGGCAGTGAAGTTCCAATTGAAGAAAGAACGGAAAGAGGAAACACAACAATCCAAAGCCTATTAAAGTAAAAAACAATTGTTGTCCCAGTCTCCCATCCGAACCATCCATGCATGATGCATAGTCACCATAAAATTAGTGCATGCTCCATGATCATCTAGAGAAATCATGCTGCTGAAATAGTCAGATCTCAGTTTAGATGTATTGTGATTCTGAATTCTTCACAACCTTCGTATCTGAATCTAATTGATGGTCCTGCGTGCATACATGTTCAGAAAATGGTTACTATTTTTTTTTCTATTAAATTCAATGCATATGAAATAAATATTAAATTGTGAGGATACTACAATCAGAGAAAGATCACTAGCATTTTTGTTAAAAGGGAATGATCCAAAGTGGTCGCAATATCTCAGCCAAAACGATAAAGTTTTTAGTTGTTACCACAAAGTATGGCATTGTGCCATTGTCCAAAGGTAAATCTAATTTGTTGTGCCCCGGCTCAGTTGAGAATTGCAAATTATGTGAGCCATGCGAGTTATATGCTTGTATACATTATACTTGAAACTATCAGCATGTTCATAACCAATACTCTTGTTGAATCCTGTGTTTCCAGATAACAGCAAGGTTTCTGAATATTTTGTGCTACACATGACTTCAGAGGATGTGGCGACTATGTAGCTAAGTGTCAGAGAGAAGTGGGTGAAGAGCTAGACAAAGGTTTTTTTCCTGATCTACATGCAATGCATTTCTCTTCAGAAACAAAATTGCCAGCTCCTTGGCCATTAGCTTTTGAAATTAGACATGAGCTTCACTAATTGAATTGCGATGGTATGTATCAATTCTACTTGGTTTGCATATTGGGAGGATATAGATGGTAAAGAGCCTTTTATGTTAAATCGGTTATTATGTAAAGAACTCACTGAAATTTTAGTGACACGTCTATGTGCCCCGTTGCAACGCACGGGCAATTACCTAGTTTTTCATAAAAGTAGGTAATTGTCAATGCGCTGAAACGCGGCATACCTGTTGTAATAGTTCAACACCAAGATCAATTTTATTTTATTTCGTCTTCTTCACCACTACCTTCATTTCTCCGCCTCCCCAATTGAAACTCGCCACCTCTATCAACGATGCATCCGGCTTACAATCCCTCCCTTCACCCCCATTCAAACCCACGCTTAAATTTTTAGGAAGGATTGTTAGAAGGGAGAGAGAGGATTGGTGGAATATTTCGTTGTATTGCTTGAGCCTTGTGGGCATATATATAGGAGTACAATGATCAACTTGGAGTACAAGACAAGCCGGAATAAATCCTAGTCTATCTCGTCTTTCCTAATACAATCACGTTACTCAACATCCCCCCGCAGTCACAACGGTAGCGACGCAGACGGTGAGACTGGAGAAAAATCCGAAGGCAAGCCGGCGGACACCCCCCACAGTCGTAACAGTCGACGCATCGCGGAGTCGTGGCTGGAGTGGAAACCAACGAGGTTGCTCAAGCAGGCGGTAGCCCTTTGTGCCGTTTGTCGATGTAGCCGAGAGCGTGTGTGGTGGAGCCGTGGTCGAGGTAGCCGTGCAAAGAATGCCGTGGTCGATGTCGAGTCGGGGTGGCCGGTGTCGAGGAAGTCGCTGTGGAGCCGCGGGCGCAAGGGGGCGCCGAGTTAGTCGTGGGCGCAGTGGTGTCGAAGTAGTGGTGCGCCAGGACGAACATGATGTTGACGACGCGTCGCGCCGGGGTTGCCAACCCTGGGGACACATCATAGACGAAGGCACGCGTCGGTGTTGCCAGCACCGGGCATGCATAGACGGACGAAGACGAAGTTGACGAAGCGCCGTGCCAGGCTTGCCAGGCCCGGGGACACGTCGTGGACGAAGGCACGCGGCGGTGTTGCCAGCACCGGGCATGCGTAGACTGGGAGCTGCACAAGTTGTACGCCATGTCGAAGAAGTCGGAGAGGCCAGCAGAGAAGGACTCGACGACGGTTGCGGCGCCAATCGGCGCGGGGCCAATGTCGCACGCGGTTGTCGGAGTAGATGAAGCGGTCGGGATAGATGACGGCGACGCTGGCGACGGGCTGGTGCTGGATGAAGACGAACGGGGTGGACGGGCGGCGGCGGCGGCTACGGGGGTAGCAGCGGCGGCGGCCGAAGAAGAGCGGCGGCGGCTAGGTTATGAGTGCGGCGGCGATGCTCGAAGTAGGCGAAGAACCCTGACAGCGTGACGAAGACCGGCGCGGACGGTGGCGTTCCCGCGCCAAGGGAGACGGCGCGGCGCATACCACGGGAGGTCGACGCGCGGTGACGGTGGATTGGACCGCGGGCCGCGGCGCTATGGCCCGAAGGGGCGACGCAGCGGCGGGAGGCAGGTCGGGCGACGGCGGGGACCGCGGACTGCGACACTGCGGCCTGAAGGGGCGACACAACGGTGATTCGCGAGTCGGTGCAACCGCGGGGACGGCCTCGGGACGGCGGCGTGGACCGCGTGCCACGCTTGCTACGGCCCGACGGGGCGACGCAGCGGCGGCGCGAGGGTCGATGCAGCCATGGGACGGCCTAGAGTGGACGCCCTCGGGGCAGCGGGGGACCGTGGGCCGCGGCACTACGGCCCGAAGGGGCGACGCAGCGGTGATGCGGGTCGGTGCAGCCGGGAGAAGAACCACGGGGCGGCGGCGCTGCGGCCCGACGGGGCGGCGCTGCGGCAGCCCGATGCTCAATCGGTGGAGAGGCGCACTGAACTCGGGGACGATCTTCACGGGACCTGCGGATGCGCGCGTAACCGACGGGCCAGGTCGGTCGCGCGGCGTAGATGAGGCGGATCGTGACGGCGAGCGGGTGATCAAGCCGATCGCGCGCGAGGTCGGGGACGCCGCTCGATGGAGGCGTGGTGGCGACGGAGTCCGAGATGAAGCCGACGGCGGCAGGCGGCGGGGCGGTTATGATTGGCCGCCGCATGGCGCGAGGCCGCCGGGTCGGGGTGATGCAGGAGTCCCGGTCGGAGCAGGGCGGTGACGGCCGGCGCAGGGCGACGGGCGGACCGACGCGCGGACGATGGCTGGCCCTGACGGGCCGCCTCGGCGTGCGTGGCCGCCGGGTCGGAGGAGAGGCCGGCGGGTCGTGCCGGAGTCGGAGTAGAGGCGCTCGGGGTCGACGACGGCGGTGGGCGACGCAAACCGGATCACATAGACCGGAAAACCAAAAAGTAGACGCCGATCAAAGCGACTGGCGAGAGAGAGAAACCCCGGATCCAAGGATCGGGAAAAAAAGACTCTCTAGGGCAGCCGGCCAACACGGCCGACGGACGAACCCTAGGTACGGGCGGCGCGGCCCCCGGCGGCGGTCATGGAGGCCGACCGTCCCGGGGGCGGCGCGTAGGTGCGGAAGCGGCGGCGACTAGGGTTTAGGATCAACTTGCGATAGATACCATGTTAGAAGGGAGAGAGAGGATTGATGCAATATTTTGTTGTATTGCTTGAGCCTCGTGGGCATATATATAGGAGTACAATGATCAACTTGGAATACAAGACAAGCCGGAATAAATCTTAGTCTATCTCGTCTTTCCTAATACAATCACGTTACTCAACAAGGATAATGTCTCATATTTGGCTACTATCATTTGGCATCCAATCAACTCATGTCCCCGGCGTATTATCAAGAGATTATAGTGCATTATATTTGCCACCACAATAGATAAAGATAATGTTACATAAATTGATCAATCACATTCACATGACAAATCGATCAATCACAGTCACATAACAAACCATGTAATAGTAGGAGGTTCTCTTACTGTTCAGGTTCAAAAAAAATAGCTTTTGAACCATTTAATCAAGTAAGAATAATTGAATCGTCCTTCCCTTTTTAGCAAAAAGGTATTCGATGTTGTGAGAACCAATGACAAGGACCTTTATCCCTTATATTAAGAGTTAAACATGTTGGAGGTGCCTCAACTTGTCTTGTGTAGTCAATTTAGTGCTAAAGTTGTAAAATACATGAAACTGGTGCTTGAACTTGTTCGGCTGTGCAAATACGGTACCTCCATTTGTATCCAAACGTACATCCAACCCGCATGGCATGCCAACGTGCCCGTGGCCCACCCGGGCGTGAGGATTTTTTTAGAAAACCACCTAATATTTTATTCAATCACATCTGAAAGCCCCACAAATTTACAGATTGTGTTGCGCGCATAGACTGTCCACCAGGCCATACTGTGGTTAGTAGATATAGACTAGGTCAGACTTTATATATTGTGTTACTATGCGAAATGTAATTTTGACGCACCGGCACATTGTGCCCTTTTTTCGAAAGTCAAATAAACGGATTTTACAGCTAAAAAACTTCTGAACTTTTGTGTACATGCTCACATAGAAGTGCAATATATTTGTGTTATTTTTTCTAATCAAAATCTGTACTCGTTTGTGAGATACAGAAAAAGTAAAATACATGCAAAAATCAGCTTATTTTTTTGGCCTGTTTTTTTTCCTTTTTGCAGGGTATAATATAACAAAAATTCAAACAAAACTTGAAAGTCACTTAGAGCACATGCATACATCGAAATTTCAAAATTTTGTATGAAACTTCTAAGTGCTAGTTTTTAAGCTTTCAAGAAAAAACGTGCTGCCATAAACTTCAAGAAAGTGTTAGTGTATTTCAAAAATGTTCAACATGTTTTCGGAAAATGTTTCACATGAATTCACAAAATATAACGCATTTTTCAAAAATGTTTGTCATGCGTTAAAAAAGTTTACAACATATATTTCTAAAAGAGTTCAACATGTGTGAAAAAGTTATTGTGTAAATTATCCTTACATTTATACAAACACGGTTGACATATTTAATTCTTAAATTTAGACAATAATTCCTAGTATAGGTTAAAATATTTAAATCTACATAAATAGAGTTCATGTCTACCTATTCGAAGGACACAATAATGAAAATGGAAAAATATTTAAAATATAAAATAATAGCATATTGATAATTGTCTTTTTCATATGGGAAAATTTATGTGTTATGAAACTTAACAGGGACTTGGAAAAAATAGAAAGGAGAAAACTGCATAGCTTTCTAGGTATGAGTTCAATTCGAAGCATGGTCCAGCCAGCTGGCCAGATCGTGCCATTGTTAAACATGACATGCCAGGTTCGATACCCCTCCATGGAGGTTTTTTATGTTATTTCTCGCTATCATAGAGTGTATTGATGGCTTTTCTATTGATAAAATAAAAATATGAGTTCTTTTTGTGAAAACATCCTCACGCGTGGGCCACCCGGCGCCTCTTAGCCACTGTCGGGTGGGCCACCATCACGTTTGTTCGCCATGTGGGCTGGACGTACGTCCGGATACGAATGGAGACACCGTATTTGCACGGTCGGACAAGTTTGAGCACTAGTTTCATGTATTTTACAACTTTAGCCACTAAACTGACCGCAAAGGACAAGTTGAGGTACCTCCAGTGTATTTCACTCTTTTAACATGATGTTTAGAAAATTAAAGCAAACAACAATTTAAACATTTTTATCATGCATGAAAGCTGGAAATTATTAACCTACATGAAATTCTAAGCATTTTACATATTTAAAACATTTTAATCCGATGCATGATTTGTGTGATATTAAATGCATGAACTCTAGGGACTTTTCTGTAAAACAAGTATTTCTGAGGATAATGGATAAACTCGCCAGACGGGAAAATAAACCACGCGAGCCAAATCTGAGGCAAACTGGGCCTTGGCGATCATGTGTCAAGTTCTCTACAACCAGATATTAAAAATTCTCATCTACCACATAACCGCGGGCATGACTTCCGGAAATATTAAACCCTGCAAGGGTGTCCCAACTTAGTCCATCACAAACTCTCACAATCAGCGAAGGAAAATCCTCCATCCCGGAACAACCCGATCAAGCTCGGAATCCCAGTTCACAAGACATTTCGACAATGGTAAAACAAAACCAGCAAGACCTCCCGACTTGTTGACACCCTGATAGTAGCCGCGTGTATCTCGTCTCAGGCCATGATCGTATGAGCACTACGTACGGCAACCGAAAACCCTAGTTGATGGGGTGGCACTGCAAGTGGCTCTGTTTTGGACCAACACTCATGGGGAGCACTGCCCGGGTTGTTGATTAATTATCCTCGGGTACGGGTAAGTCCCTATGCAAGTTTTAGTTGTCATTAGGCAAATGGTAAAACCAATGGTGGGCCTTGCTAGAAGAGTTTTATTCAAAGCGAACTGTTAAGGGGGGCCCATAAACCCTGACTGTGTTAGGAATGCAAAATCAAGGAACATAACACCGGTATGACGAAAACTAGGGCGACAAGAGTGGAACATAACACCGGGCAAAGGGCCTAGCCTTCCACCCTTTACCAAGTATATAGATGCATTAATCAAATAAGAGATATTGTGATATCCCATGAAATCCATGTTCCAACATGGAACAACCTGCAACTGCACCTGCAACTAGCAATGCTATAAGAGGGGCTGAGAAGCGGTAACATAGCCAAACAATGGTTTGCTGGGGTGGTGCAAAAGGGTTAGAGGCTATTTCATGGCATATTGGGAGGCTTGATAAATAAGTGGTAGGTAGCACGACATAGCGATAGCATCGAGACAACTAGCAAAGCAAAGATAGTAGTGTTATCCAGGGTAACGGTCCTCTTACCCGAAATCCTACTAGGGAGAAGACCAAATCAATGAATAAGAGGAACGGGCGTAGTCGAACGAATCCTCACAATCGCAACGTTATCAGAACTATCAAGAAGAAGCACAATCAGAAAGAAGCAAACAACATGGTAAACGACCATCACATAAACATGGATGATGCACAACCAAGTATGATGCATGTCCGGTTTAATGAGTCATAGCATGGAAAAGTGCAACAAACAATATTACAAATTAAGTGGAGCTCAATATGCAACAAGTTGCATATAGACGAAACACCACATTCAATTATTTAATTCACTCTCGTTTATTTACCCAACCATATTAAATGTTGTTAAACATGGCAGGAGGTGAAGCATATATAAACTATCTATTTAGGCAAGTTTAAATGAGGCCGAAAACAACAAACAACAATTCCGGAAAATCCCCATATGCATATTTCGAATTTGCTATTGTTCTTCCCTAAACCATATTTTAGAGTTGTTAAGTAGTAAAATAAATTGCACCATGTTAATCTATGCATTTTTCTACCCCATTTACATATAAAGCTACGGTTATTTAGTTATGAAATAAAGCATTTTGACATGTTGTTTAGCAAATTAAAGCAAACAACAATTTAAACATTTTTATCATGCATGAAAGTTGGAAATCATTAACCTACATGAAATTCTAAGCATTTTACATATTTAAAACATTTTAATCCGACTTGTGAGATATTAAATGCATGAACTCTAGGGACTTTTCTGTAAAACAAGTTTTTCTGAGGATAATGGATAAACTCGCCAGACAAAAAAATAAACCACGCGGGGCAAGTATGAGGCAAACTAGGTCTCACTAGAGGCGCTAAGCCCATGCGGTGGAGAGGAGGCCGGTAGGGGGCGCGTTGGGCCAAAGCAAGGCTGGGCCTTGGCGATCTGGCAAGGGGAGCCCATGCACATGGCGGGCATGCACTCGAAACAGCGTTGCTGCATCTCGCTGCACAAGAACGGCAGCGGCGCCATGGCGACAGGAGGCAGGGGGTCGCAGGGGCAGCGCTCCTTCCGGCTAGATCATGCCGGATCCCGTGGGAACGGAGCGAGGGCGACCCGATCCACGCACGAGGAGATGAGGCAGAGGCTTGTGGTGGCGAGCTTGAGGCGGCTGTTGTTGCCTGTGACGACCCGATCGAGAGGGGACTGATAGGGGGAAGGAGATCGAGATGTGGGAGAGGGAGCAGGGTAGGTGAGAGCGAGAGAGAGACGCGAGGAAGGGGAAAGTAGTTCATCTATTTCTCAATGTTGTTGCCGGTCCACTCGCTTGGTTACAAGTAAGCCATAGCCGTCGTATCACACACGCATACACCTGACAGGTGGGTCCTAGCCCAGTCTCTTCGTTGACTTGGTCGTTGCAAGTTCAGGCTCTGCACTTGCACTCTTCAGTCCGCTACAGGTTGGTCTGCAGGCGTGACATTTGCCCCCACTTGAGCAGCTTGTTCTTCCTCTATCCAAAGTGACGTGTCCGGGTAACGCTGCCGAAGCACGGAGTAGTCTTCCCAGGTTGTTGTCGATGGTGGCATGGAGTTCCATTGCATCTGAACTTGGACAACTGGGGCGTCCCCTTTCTCCATCATGTGACGGTCCAGAATGGTGAGATATGGTATCTTCAGTAGCTCTGCTAAGACGGTCGTGTAGTCTGGAACGAAGGGATTGAGCTATGAGACATGGAAGACGGGATGGATGCGGCTGTCCGGCGGCAGGTTCAGGCAATATGCAAGCATGCTGATGCACTCCATCATGGTGAAGGGGCCGCAGGACTTGTACGCCAGCTTGCGGTAGGGGCGGTTGGCAACATAGGTTTGAGTGTAAGGTTGAAGCTTGAGGAGGACCTGCTCACCCATGTCGAACGCACGCTCGCCCCGGTGACGATCAACCCCTTTCTTGAAACGCGCATGGGCATGCGCGAGCTGGGCGCGCATCAGCTCTGTGTGTGTCACCCAGTCGATCTCTTCGAGGAGCGCATCCGCGGGTAGGTTGGTGTTGACCGCTGGCATGCCACCGAGGTTGGGTCCCGGCCATACCGGGCCTTGAACGGGGAGCCGTTGAGCGAAGCATGGCCCGAGGAGTTGTGCTAGAACTCTACTGCAGAGAGCCACCGGCGCCATTGCTTGGGTATATGGTGCACAGCGCAATAGAGGTATGTCTCCAAGCATTGGTTGACGTGCTCCATCTGACCATTCGTCTGGGGGTGGTATGCCGTGGAGTACAAGAGCTTGGTGCCCGCAGCGTTGAGCATCTCCCGCCACATGGTGCTGGTGAACACCTTGTCACGATCGGAGATGATGGAGTGCGGCACGCCATGGAGTGTGATGATGTTGTCCCAGAAGGTTCTGGCGACCTGAGCGACGTTGAAGGGGTGGCGGAGAGGGATGAAGTGGCCGTTTTTGGTGAGCCGATCGACGACGACCATGATCGCGTCTTAGCCGTTGGACTTGGGCAGCGCTTCTATGAAATCCATGGTGATCTCCTGCCATTGCTCTTGCGGGATTGTAAGTGGTTGCAGTTTGCCGGTTGGATGTGTTTGCTCGTGTTCGCGTGTTGGCAAATGCTGCACTGCCTGACGAAATCCTCAACATTGCACTTCAAGATTGTCCAGGCGAAGAGTTTGTGCACCGGGTGGTAGGTGGCGGTGGCGCCGGAGTGTCCCCCCATGACGATGTGGTGCAGCGCGGCGATGAGCTTGGTCTGGAGTGCAGTGTTGGCGCCGATCCACAACCGCCCCCGTTGTTGGATCATGCCTTGCTGCAGGGTGTGGCCTTGGTCGTTGGTGTTGCAGAGCGCTAGCTTGGCAAGGAGCTCTTTTGCGTCTGCGTTCGTCTCGTACGAATTGGCCACCTCCTAGAGCCATTGCGGTTGGCACACTGAGAGCGTGTCCTTATATAGCAGGTGCCCCACCCTGGAGAGTGCTTCGGCAGCGCCATTGTCCGTGCCTTTCTTGTAGCGGAACATGAACTGTAAGCCCGCCATCTTGGACATGGCCTTGCACTGGAGATCCGTGACGAGCTGCTGATCCCCCAACGAACACAAGCTCTTGTGGTTAGTGACGATCTCAAAGGTGCGTGCTAGAGGTATGGCTGCCACTTGTTGACGGCCATCATGACCGCCAGGAACTCCTTCTCGTAGGCCGATATCTTTTGGTTGCGCACACCCAGTTCCTTGCTGAGGTACGCAATGGGGTGCCCATCCTAGACCAGGACCACTCCCATGCCGGTGTCGCACGCGTCAGTCTTAATGGCGAACGGGCGCTTGAAGTCTAGAAGGCGGAACACGAGGAAGCCTTTCTTCTTCAACATACGTGTCAGCGGCTTCGCAATGATGTTGTAGTGTGGCACAAACTTGCAATAGTAGTCCATAAGGCCGAGGAAGCCGCGGAGCTCCGTGGGCGTTGTGGGCACAGGCCAGGCGCTCATGGCGCTGGTCTTGCTCGCGTCGGTGGCGACACCGTCCTTGGAGATGACGTGCCCCAAGTACTCGATCTTCTTCTGCGTGAACGAGCACTTGGAAGCCTTGGCGAATAGCTGGTGCTCCCATAGCAGGTTGAGGACAGTGCGCATGTCTTCCTCATGTTCCTGGAGATCGAAACAAAAGACCAAATTTTCATCCAAGAAGATGATGATGAACTTACGAACATGGTGGCCGGACACTAAGTTCATGAGGCATTGGAACGTCGCTGGCGCATTGCAGAGGCCGAACAGCATCACCCGAAAGTGAAAATGCTCATGGTGCATTTTGAATGCAGTCTTCTCCTCGTCCTCCTCGCGCATGCGAATCTGGTGGTAGCCGGCGCATAGATCAATCTTGGAAAAGTATGCTACACACCCCTGTTCATTGAGCATCTCGTCGACCATCGGCAGTAGAAACTTGTTCTTGACAGTGACAGTGTTCAGGCATCGAAAATCGATGCAAAAACGCCAACTACCGTCCTTCTTCTTGACTAGCAGAACCGGTGCGGCATGCAAGCTTAGACTGTGCGCGATAACCCCAGATTGCAGCATTTCTTGTACTTGTTTCTCGATTTATTCTTTCTGAGCTGGTGAATAACTGTAGGGTCTGGTGTTAATCGGGGTAGTGCCCGGTTCCAGGTTGATGGCATGATCATACTGTCTCTTGGGCGATAGGGTTTTAGGTTCAGAGAACACATCCTCATATTCACATAGGAGCTTCTGAATACTAGCAGGGATGGGTTCAGATTCTGGTTTGTCAGTTGTTTCCACAGTAACTAAGGCCGCGGTCCAGATAGCATTTGCAACTTCCATCCTGTGTAGTTCATAAGCATCCAACTCTGAAATTGGCAGCAAGTGAGTAGTACGAACCCCCTGTAGGTGCACTTGCATGCCCATGGTTTCAAATGATATGGTCTTCTGTTGCCAGTGACAATTCATGGGGCTCTGAGCTGATAACCAATCTATGCCCAGAACACCATCGTAGGCATCTAATGGAAGTACTCGAAGATCAGTGTGGAAGGTGTGACCAGGCACGTCCCACTCCAGTCTTCACACTATTTGGTTGCACCGCAGCCTTTGCCCATTTGCAACTCGAACTGAAACCGGGGGAAGTTGTTCTGTCTCAACTTTCAGGCGAGAGAGAAAAGTTCCGCTGATGAAAATGTGTGTGCTCCCGGAATCGACCAAGAGCAGCATAATCTAGTCCCCAACTTGAGCGCAGAGACGAATTGTGGATGGTGTTTCTTCCCCAAAGATTGCTTGTTGCAATAATGAGCAGCATTCCAGTTCTTATGCTTCAGGTGCATCGAGCAGTTGCAGCGTGTGTACGGTGTCGTCAGACAGGATCTCACCAAAATCACCTACCTCGATCATCAAAATTTGGCCGGTGCGCTTGCACTGATGCTCTCTCAAATACTTGTCCCCGCAACAAAAACATAGGACATTCGCCCTTCTGAATACACGTAGCTGGCGCTCTCTTGCATAGTTGTCGGTCCCTTGTCGCGGCGTTGCTACTGCGCGAGCTACTACCATGGTCGTTGATGGTATTGTTGGAGGTGGTGGCCGCCCCACCGGTGCGATGTGCGGGCGTGCGATACACTGCTTCTCTAGCTCCTCCTCCTGAATACGGGTGAACACGGCTGCACAAATGATACTGGTCGGGGCTTGCAGTCGAACTCCCAGTTGCAGTTAATCCTTGAGGGCGATCAGGAACTAAGATATGAAGAATTTGGAGCTGAGACTTGGGTCCAGAGCCAGCAAATGATACATTGTTGTTTCAAATTATTGCCTGTATGTTTGCACACTACTGTTCTGTTGCAACTGAACAAAGTGATGCATCTGAACCTCAAATTCTTCAGGACCAAATTCCTCTTGCACTGCTACTCTGAATATTTGCCAAGTAACCCCTGGGTGTGTTTGGTGATATGCTTGCAGCCACATCACAACAAGTCCATCCATGTAGAGCGCCGCGGTGGTGACCCAATTGTGCGGCAGCACTCGGTACAGCTCAAAAAAGTGGTGTAGCGATCCAACCAGATGCGTGGGGCGTCACTGTCGAACCTGGGGAAGTCATGCTTCGGTGGTTTGATGTAGTGATCACCATGGCGATTGATCTCTGTGGATGATGGCGAGCACGTAGTGAGAAGGAGCGGGTCGTGGTTGACAAGGCGGGTGAAAGGCAGATCTGCTACACCCTGTAGGACCTTGAAGTATGTCTAGAGGGGGGGTGATTAGACTACTTGACCAATTAAAAACTTAACCTTTTCCCAATTTTAGAGTTTGACTTGGATGTCCATATTGGTTCCTAGATAATCTACGAAGATCTTTATCGGTCGAACCTCGATGTCAAGGATTCAAATAATCCCGTATGTAGTTCCCTTTGTCTATCAGTATGTTACTTGCCCAAGATTCGATTGTCGGTATCACCATACCTAGTTCAATCTCGTTACCGAGAAGTCCCTTTACTCGTTCCGTAATACAAGATCCCGCGGCTAACCAATTATTCACATTGCTTGCAAGCTCATTGTGATGATGTATTACCGAGCGGGCCCTAAGACACCTCTCCGTCACACGGAGTGACAAATCCCAGTCTTGATCCATGCCAACTCAACAGACACCCTCAGAGATACTTGTAGAGCACCTTTATAGTCACCCAATTATGTTGTGACATTTGGTAAACACAAGTTACTCCTCTGGTGTCAGTGAGTTGCATGATCTCATGGTCATAGAAACATATACTTGACATGCAAAAAACAATAGCAATAAACTTGACACGATCATATGCTATGTTCATAGTTTGGGTCTTGTCCATCACATCATTCTCCTAATGATGTGATCCCATTATCAAATGACAACTCATGTCTATCGCTAGGAAACCATAGCCATCTTTGATCAACGAGCTAGTCCGGTAGAGGCTAACTAGGGACATGTTGTTGTCTATGTCCACGCATGCATTTGAGTTTCTGGTCAATACAATTATAACATGGATAATAAACGATTATCATGAACAAGGAAATATAATAATAACCACTTAATTATTGCCTCTAGGACATATTTGCAACAGACTCCCACTTGCACTAGAGTAAATAATCTAGTATTACATGGTAATGAATCTAACACCCATAGAGTTCTGGTGTTGACCATGTCTTGCCCGTGGAAGAGGTTTAGTTAATGGATCTACAACATTCAGATCTGTGTGTACTTTGCAAATTTTTATATCCTCCTCCTTGATTGATGGAGTTGAAGCGTTGCTTTATGAGTCTAGTCCTCTTGTGAAACCTTGGTTCCTTGGCTAAAGCAATGGCACCAGTGTTGTCATGGAACATAGTCATTGGGTTCAGTACATTGGGCACAACTCCACGATCTATCATGAACTACTTCATCCACACACCTTCCTTCGCTGCCTCCGAGGCAGCTATGTACTCCGCTTTGCATGTAGAATCAACTACCACACTTTGCTTGGAACTGCACGAGCTTACCGCTCCCCCATTCAGAATGTATACGTATCCGGTTTGAGACTTAGAGTCATCCGGATCAGTGTCAAAGCTTGCATTGACGTAACCCTTTATGATGAGCTCTTGATCACCTCCATAAACGAGAAACATTTCCTTAATCCTTTTCAGGTACTTAAGGATATTCTTCACCGCTGTCCACTGATCCATTCACGGATTACCTTGAAACCTTCTGGTTATACTTATGGCAAGGCTGACATCCGATCTTGCACATAACAGTGCATACATGATAGAGCCAATGGCAGAAGCATAGGGGATGACACTCATCTTTTCTCTATCCTCTGTAATCGTTGGGCATTGAGTCTAACTCAACTTCACACCTTGCAAAAAACATGCAAGAATCCCTTCTTGGATTGATCCATTTTGAACTTCTTCAGAATCTTATCAAGGTATGTGCTTTGTGAAAGTCCTATTAAGCATCTCGATCTATCTCCATAGATCTTGATGCCTAATATGAAAGCAACTTCTCCTAGGTCCTTCATTGCAAAACTCTTGTTCAAATATTCCTTCACGTTTTCCAAATGTTCTATATTGTTTCCAATCAGCAATATGTTATCCACATATAATACTAGTAGAATACCCGTGCGTTGCCACGGGAATCTGAAATAGTCATAGATAGAGACAATATAACACGGTCTCAATTGCATAATAATTGAAGTCCACTTAACTTGTAAAGTAAAGTGATAACAAAATAGCGCATTAAAAATGTATACATATAAAGCGATGATCCAACTAAAAATCTTTTACAAATTATTGAGATCTACTTGATGCACTTAAGAAATTGTCTCACAATATGAGGCAAGTTGTCTTTAGCTTCATTCGCACGATGTTTGACCAAGTATAATAAAAACTGCTTCCTCAACTCATACCCATCCCGCAAAAGCAATATATGTAGTTAGCACGAATACTTCACGTGGAAGGATTAAAAACATGTGTAACACACAATACTCACCACACAAATTGGCTTTGCCAGGTCTTTACTGTTCCACAATAACATAAAATGGAAGAGAAAATAGCTTGACAAATCCCTGCAATTTCCTAAATTGTTACTATATTAAATATGGTGATAACAAAAAATGTTTGTATTCTAAATTTATTAGACGTCTACACTCGTTGGAATACCATTAGGAAATGAACGTTGCCATTTTGATATATCAGAATTCCATCCTAGTTGCTTTATTTCGAGTGCTTCTTTGAATTTCCTTGCAGAACTTTTTAATTTCACTAAGTGCCTCAGAATTTTCATCTCCGACGGGAGTGTTGTATGAATAGGGTCCAGAATAGATACACGACGTGTCTCTTTGTCGATGACGTACAAGATGTATCGACCGATGGATTCATATGGTAGATAAATCTATAAGTGGTAGCTATTACAGACAACAATAAACCATGATAAACAATAGACAAAAGACCGTACTTACCATGTTGCACGATGAGATGATGTTGTCTATCCCAGGCCAGCTATCAAACAAAGTTGCCAAGTTCTGAATAGTTTCCTTATCGCAGAACTTTTGATCTCGTGTTGAATCCGGCATCATGGACTGAGTAAAAAATATTTAGAAATATGTTGATACTAATGATATTGGATGAAGAATTTTTATAACTTAGACAAAATTGTAGATCCATGTAGTGTATAGGAGGGTCTATGAACATTACTCCCTCGTCACATGCCAGTATACGCACAACAATGTTGAAACAATCATTGTCATAGACTGCTCCATGTTAAGTATGCCCTAAAGTTTTTTAAGACTTAAGCCCATTGGACGGGGTGTCGAGCTTCAGACCCATTCCTTCATGAAAATTGGATGGTAAGAATAACAATAATGTATACTGGCACATTACATATTGATAAATGATACTTACTCCAAATGCTTGGCATCATCGATCGACATGATGTAGTTGTAGAGGCCGGCAAGTAATTCACATTGATCCGTGGGCATGATGGAGATTAGGCTAGGACGTTTGTCTCTGACTCCATCAGGTGGATTATCCATGAGCTCGAGATCAAAATTAGATGAACTTTCTTCATTGTCAGATTAATGGTATACCGGACATCCTTTTAGCTTATTCAGTTCCGAATCGAGCAAAATGACAGCTAATTTTCATCGAAAGTGTTTCATATCTTCATGCAAGATATAAAAATACAAAATTGATACAATATATTGATATAAAATGATAATATAATGTATAAAAAGGGAATACCTGGGTCAACTGATCTGGTAATGTGTATGTTGTCCAATATTCCATATAATTTAGCATAAAAAATCCACATGATGCGCTATAATATCATAAAAAATGTTTTAAAATATCACACGGAGGAATCAAATAAAAGGACCATTTAAACAAATAATAGATACACTATGACATTTTACTAGCAATATTTTCTATTATATGATATTTTTATGTTCATGAGTACCTGATGACCCACAAGTGTAGGGGATCTATCGTAGTCCTTTCGATAAGTAAGAGTGTCGAACCCAGCGAGGAGCAGAAGGAAATGATAAGCGGTTTTCGGTAAGGTTTTCTCTGGAAGCACTGAAATTGTAGGTAACAGATAGTTTTGTGATAAGATAAACTGTAACGGGTAACAAGCAATGAAAGTAAATAAAGTGTAGCAAGGTGACCCAATCCTTTTTGTAGCAAAGGACAAGCCTGGACAATTTCTTATAATGAGAAAAGATCTCCCAAGGACACATGGGAATTATCGTCAAGCTAGTTTTCATCACGCTCATATGATTCGCGTTTGGTACTTTAATAATTTGATATGTGGGTGGACTGGTGCTTGGGTACTGCCCTTACTTGGAAAATCATCCCACTTATGATTAACCCCTATTGCAAGCATCCTCAACTACAAAAGAAGTATTAAGGTAAACCTAACCACAACATCAGGCATATGGATCCAAATCAGCCCCTTACAAAAGCAACGCATAAACTAGGGTTTAAGCTTCTGTCACTCTAGCAACCCATCATCTACTTATTACTTCCCAATGCCTTCCTCTAGGCCCAAATAATGGTGAAGTGTCATGTAGTCGACATTCACATAACACCACTAGAGGAAAGACAACATACATCTCATCAAAATATCGAACGAATACCAAATTCACATGACTACTAATAGCAAGACTTCACCCATATCCTCAGGAACAAACGTAACTACTCACAAAGCATATTCATGTTCATAGTCAGAGGAGTAATAATATGCATTAAGGATCTGAACATTTGATATTCCACCAAGTAAACTAATTAGCATCAACTACAAGAAGTAATCAACACTACTAGCAACCCATAGGTACCAATTTGTGGTTTTGAATACAAGATTGGATACAAGAGATGAACTAGGGTTTGAGAGGAGATGGTGATGGTGAAGATGTTGATGGAGATTGACCCCCTCCCGATGAGAGGATCGTTGGTGATGACGATGGTGATGATTTCCCCCTCCCGGAGGGAAGTTTCCCCGGCAGAACGGCTCTGCCGGAGCTCTAGATTGGTTCTGCCAAGGTTCCGCCTCGTGGCGGCAGAGTTTCATCCCGTATGCTTGCCCACGATTTTTCCAGGGTAAAAGCCTTCATATAGCAGAAGATGGACACCGGAGGGCCACCAGGGGGCCCAGGAGACAGGGGGCACGCCCAGTAGGGGTGGGCGCGCCCCCCACCCTCCTGGCCAGGGTGTGGGCCCCCTCTGGTGTTTCTTTAGCTCAATAATTTTTATTAATTCCAAAAGTGACTTCCGTGGAGTTTCAGGATTTTTGGAGCTGTGCAGAATAGGTTTCCAATATTTGCTCCTTTTCCAGCCAGAATTCCAGCTGCCGGCATTCCCCCTCTCCATGGTAAACCTTGTAAAATAAGTGAGAACGGCCATAAGTATTGAGATATAATGTGTAATAACAGCCCATAATGCAATAAATATTGATATAACGCATGATGCAAAATGGACGTATCGACTCCCCCAAGCTTAGACCTCGCTTGTCCTCAAGTGGAAGCCGAAATCGAAAAATATGTCCACATGTTTAGAGACAGATGTGTCGATAAAAATAAAATACGGACATGAGGGCATCATGATCATTCTTATAACAACAACATATACAGATTTTGTCATATGTTATCTTATACTCAAGTAACAATCAATTCACAATGTCAAGTATGGTTCAGAAACTTCATCGGGAACTAACAAACTATATTCTCAGTCATTGAAGCAATTGCAATTTATCATAACATCATAAAGAGTCAAGAATAGAGCTTTTCAGCAAGCCCACATACTCAACTATCATGTAGTCTTCTACAATTGCTAACACTCACGCGGCACTAGTGGTTATAGAGTTTCAACCGGACACTGAGAAAGATAGGGGCTTATTATGTTGCCTCCCAACGTATTCACCTTTAGGTGATGTCAACAATAATAGTTCATGCTAACTTACATCCAATTGGATATATATATCAAGATCTTTCAAACACGAGGAGCTTGCCAAAGGATAAAATCAAAAAGGAAAAGGTGAAGCTCACCTTGACTCAAGCATAAAGTAAAAACATAAAGTAAAAGATAGGCCCTTCGCAGAGGGAAGCAGAGGTTGTCATGTGCTTTTAGGGTTGGATGCATGAAATCTTAATGCAAAAGAACGTCACTTTATATTGCCACTTGTATGTGGACCTTTATTATGCAGTCCGTCGCTTTTATTGCTTCCACAGCAAGATCGTATAAAGCTTATTTTCTCTACACTAATAAGTCATACATATTTAGAGAGCAATTTTTATTGCCTGCAACATGACTACTTACTTGAAGGATCTTACTCAATCCATAGGTAGGTATGGTGGACTCTCATGGCAAAACTGGGTTTAAGGATATTTGGAAGAACAAGTAGTATCTCTACTTGGTGCAAGGAATTTGGCTAGCATGAGGGGGAAAGGCAAGCTCAACATGTTTGGAAGGTCAATGACAATATACTTTAACTGAGATGCGAGAAAACATAAACCATTACGTTGTCTTCCTTGTCCAACAGCAACTCTTTTAGCATGTCATACTTAATGAGTGCTTCACAATCATAAAAGATGTCCAAGATAATATATTTGTATGTGAAACCTCTCTTTCCTTATTACTTCCTATTAATTGCAATGATGGCCAAAACTACGTTTGTCAACTCTCAACAACTTTTATGCCTCATACTTTCTATGTGTGAAGTCATTACTATCCATAAGATCAATATGAACTCTTTTATTCTTTTTATTCTTTCTACTTTCTCAAGATTATAGCAAAATAGCAAAGCCCTTGACTCAACACTAATCTTTATTATAGATAGCTCGCGGACTCGATTACATAAAGAGATCACAAAGCAAAACTCAGAACTACTTGATGCTAAAACTTCAATCTACTAGATCAAGATACTACTAAGAGGATCGAACTAAATAAAACAGTAAAGATAGGAGTGTGATGTTGATACGATACCGGGGCACCTCCCCCAAGCTTGGAAGTTTCCAAGGTGAGTGCCCATACCCATGTGGTTATGTCTCCTTCTTCATAGTTGGTGTTACGATCTTCTTGGCGATGATGCCCCTCAGGATACGATTCTCCTCCTCGAGCTTATTGACTTGTTGTTTGAGGTCCATAATTTCTTTGCAGAGCTTGCCTGTAACGGCTAAAGTTCCCTTCACCCAAGGATGCTGCATAGCTTCTGGAGAACAAGTGAGACTCTTTTTCATATTTTCATAAGAAAGAAATTTAACGTTGGAAGGGATGACCGAATTTGAATAGCCAAGCTATGTAGTTCCCCCATCATCAATCCTGCTTGGAGTCGAGAGGTAACTTCTTGATCTTCCTCCATGGCATCTATCCTTTTCAAGTCGGACTCCATCTCATCCTCCATTGATGGTCCAAAGTGATAAGCATCGCTATTTGCTCCTGAACCTGGTGTCGGGTGAGACACCCGACTCTCCCCGACTGACTCTTGAGAAGACATCTTGCTCTTAAACTGCAATATGAACAAATCAAAACAAAAATAGAGGATATTTGCGTGATACGGTGGTCAAAGCCTTCGGGAGATTATATAATGAATTTTTACCGACCAAAATACGTAACATGCAAGAAAACAGAGTCTGGGAGGCACACGAGGTGGCCACGAGCCAAGGGGGCATGCCCTCTACCCTCGTGGGGGCCTCGTGTCCTTCCCGGACTACTTCTTTCTTTCTAAAATTCTTAAATATTCCAAAACTGATAAAAAATGTCATTAGAATTGTTTTGGAGTCGGTTTACTTACCGTACCACATACCTATTCCTTTTCGGAGTTTGGAACATTCTCGAAAGTGTCGCTTATGTATTCCTCTGGGGTTACGGTTTGAATAATATTAGTTTCAACATTGATAGGGTTACCTGAGATGTAATGTTTAATTATTTGACCGTTCACCACCCTCGGACTTGTGCCTTCGAAGTTGTTGATTTTTATGGCACCGGAATGATAGATATCCTCGATAACGTAAGGACCTTCCCATTTAAAGAGAAGTTTTCCTGCAAAAAAACTTAAATGAGAGTTGAATAATAGCACATAATCACCTACCTTAAACTCACGCTTTTGTATCCTTTTGTCATGCCAACGTTTGACTTTTTCTTTGAATAGCTTGGCATTCTCATAGGCTTGGGTTCTCCATTCATCAAGTGAGCTCATATCAAATAACCTCTTTTCACCGGCAAGTTTGAAGTCATAGTTGAGCTCTTTAATAGCCCAATAAGCTTTATGTTCAAGTTCAAGAGGTAAGTGACAAGCTTTTCCATAAACCATCTTATACGGAGACATACCCATAGGATTATTGTATGCCGTTCTATAGGCCCATAATGCATCATCAAGTTTTTTGGACCAATTCTTTCTAGATCTATTCACAGTCTTTTGCAAAATTAATTTGAGCTCTCTATTGCTCAACTCTACTTGACCACTAGATTGCGGGTGATAAGGAGATGTGATTCTATGATTAACATCATACTTAGCGAGCATCTTACGGAAAGCACCATGAATAAAATGTGAACCACCATCAGTCATAAGATATCTAGGGACTCCAAACCTCGGAAAAATGACTTCTTTAAGCATCTTAATAGAAGTGTTATGATCAGCACTACTAGTTGGAATAGCTTCTACCCATTTAGTAACGTAATCAATAGCAACTAAAATATGTGTGTAACCATTAGACGCAGGAAAAGGTCCCATATAATCAAAGCCCCAAACATCAAACGGTTCAATAACAAAAGAATAATTCATAGGCATTTCTTGACGTCTACTAATATTACCAATTCTTTGACATTCATCACAAGATAAGACAAACTTACGAGCATCTTTGAAGAGAGTAGGCCAATAAAAACTGGATTAAAGTACCTTGTGTGCAGTTCTATCTCCAGCGTGGTGCCCTCCATAGGATTCAGAGTGACACTTGCATAGGATCTGTTCCTGTTCATGCTTTGGTACACAACGTCTAATAACACCATCTACTCCTTCTTTATAAAGGTGTGGGTCATCCCAGAAGTAATGTCTTAAATCATAAAAGAACTTTTTATTTTGCTGGTATGTGAAACTAGGTGGTATAAATTTGGCAACAATGTAATTAGCATAATCAGCATACCAAGGAGCAGTATGAGAAGCATTAACGACCGCTAATTGTTCATCAGGAAAGCTATCATTAATAGGTAGTGGGTCATCAAGAACATTCTCTAACCTAGACAGTTGTCTGGAATGAGGTTCTCAGCTCCCTTTCTATCAATAATATGCAAATAAAATTCTTGGATCAAGAGAACCCATCTAATAAGTCTAGGCTTAGCATCTTTCTTTTCCATAAGATATTTAATAGCAGCATGATCAGTGTGAATAATTACTTTGGAATCAACAATATAAGGTCTAAACTTATCACATGCAAACACAACTGCTAAGAACTCTTTTTCAGTAGTAGCATAATTTCTTTGGGCAGTATCAAGGGTCTTACTAGCGTACTGGATAACATTCAATTTCTTATCAATTCTTTGCCCTAGAACAGCACCTACAACATAATCACTAGCATCACACATAATTTCAAATGGTAAATTCCAATCAGGTGGCTGAACAATAGGTGCAGTGATTAAAGCTCTCTTAAGTATTTCAAATGCTTCTACACAATCATCATCAAAGACAAAAGTAATATCTTTTTGCAATAAATTAGTCAGGGGCCTAGAGATTTTAGAAAAGTCCTTAATGAACCTCCTATAAAACCGGCATGACCAAGGAAACTTCTTATACCTTTTATGTCCTTGGCACATGGCATCTTTTCAATAGCATCAACTTTAGCTCTATCAACTTCAATACCTCTCTCGGTGATCTTGTGCCCCAAGACAATGCCTTCATTAACCATAAAGTGGCACTTTTCCCAATTCAAGACAAGACTAGTGTCTTCGCATCTCTGCAAAACTCGATCAAGGTTGCTCAAGCAATCATCAAAAGAGGATCCATAGACGGAGAAATCATCCATGAACACCTCACAAATCTTTTCACAAAAGTCAGAGAATATAGCCATCATGCATGTTTGAAAGGTAGCAGGTGCATTACATAAACCAAAAGGCATACGTCTATAAGCAAAAGTACCGAAAGGGCAAGTAAAAGTAGTTTTAGATTGATCCTTCGCTAATACAAGTATTCGAGAGAAACCAGAATAACCATCTAGAAAGCAGAAATGTGTGTGTTTGGATAGTCTTTCTAGCATTTGATCAATAAAAGGTAAGGGGTAATGATCTTTCTTCGTAGCTTTATTTAATTTACGGAAATCAATTACCATCCTATAACCTGTAATAATTCTTTGTAGGATCAACTCATCTTTATCATTAGGAACAACGGTAATACCTCCCTTTTTAGGAACACAATGGACATGGCTTACCCAATCACTATCAGCAACGGGATAAATTATACCTTCCTCAAGAAGCTTTAGTATCTCCTTTCTTACCACTTCTTTCATCTTAGGATTCAATCGTCGTTGAGGATCTCTAACTGGTTTGGCATCGTCCTCCAAATTAATTTTGTGTTGGCATAATGTGGGACTAATGTCCTTGAGATCATCCAGAGTATATCCAATAGCAGCAGGTGCTTCTTCAGAGTTTTCAATAATCTTTCTTCTTCTTGCTCTGAAAGGTTAGAACTAATAATAATAGGATATATTTTCTTTTCATCAAGATAAGCATACTTAAGATTATCAGGTAATGGTTTGAGCTCAAACACGGGATCACCCTTGGGTGGAGGGGGATCCCCAAGAATTTCAACAGGTAGGTTGTGTTTCAGAATAGGTTCCTGTTGAAGGAACACTTCATATATTTCCCTTCTTTCTTCCATAAACATATCATTTTCATGGTCTAGCAAATATTGTTCTAACGGATCAGTAGGAGGCATGGCAATAGAAGCAAGACCAGTAATCTCATCCTTACTAGGTGATTCTCTATCACGAGGTTGTCTACGAAACTTAGCAAAATTAAACTCATGAGACATATCCTCTAAGCCAATTGTAACAGTATCCTTTTCACAATCAATTTTAGCATTAACTGTATTCAAGAAGGGTCTACCAAAAATAATGGGACAAAAGTCATCCTGTGGGGAACTGAGAACAAGAAAATCAGCAGGATATTTAACCTTCCCACACAGGACTTCAACATCTCTAACAATCCCAATTGGTGAAATAGTATCTGCATTGGGAGGTTTGATAGTAACATCAATACCTTCCAATTCAAGGGGTGCAATATCATGCATAATTTCTTTATATAAGTGATAGGGTATTGCACTAGAACTAGCACCCATATCACATAAGCCATGATAACAATGATCTCCTATTTTAACAGAAATAACAGGCATGCCTACCACAGGTCTATGTATTTTAGTATCTGGTCTAACAATATTAGCAGTCTCACCACAGAAATAAATAACATGCCCATCTAAATCATCATCCAAGAGATCTTTAACCATAGCAATACTAGGTTCAACTTTGATTTGCTCAGGAGGTGTATAAGTCCTAGTATTACTCTTACGAGTCGAAGTTTTAGCATGATCCTTTATCCTAACAGGAAAAGGAGGTTTCTCAACATAAGTAGTAGGAACAATAGGATCACTATAGGTGATAGTCTTTTCTTCAACTGTAATAGGTGCAACTACTTTTACTTCAACGGGAGGATTATATTTAAACCACTTATCCTTAGGGAGATCAACGTGAGTAGCAAAAGATTCATAGAAAGAAGCTACTATCTCAGAGTCAAGTCCATACTTAGCGCTAAATCCACGAAAAGTATGGGTATCCATAAAAGATTTAACACAATCAAACTTAGGTGTCATACCTGACTCCTTACCATCGTCGGAACCCCAATCTTCAGAGTTGAGTTTAATTCTTTCCAATAAATCCCATTTGAATTCAATAGTCTTCATCATATAAGAACCAACACAGGAAGTATCGAGCATGTTGCGATCATTGGGAGAAAGCCGAGCATAAAATTTTTGAATAATCATTTCTCTGGAGAGCTCATGATTGGGGCATGAATATAACATTGACTTAAGCCCCCCCCTAACTTGAGCGATGCTTTCTCCTTCGCGAGGCCAGAAATTATATATGTAAGTACGATCACGATGAACAAGATGCATATGATAGAACTTCTGGTGAAATTCCAACTTCAATTGTTTATAATTCCAAGATCCCATACCATCACATAGCCTATACCATGTCAATGCACCCCCCTTCAAAGATAAAGGGAAGACCTTCCTTTTGACAACATCATCGGGAATACCTGCAAACTTAAATAATCCACAAACTTCATCCACAAAGATAAGGTGTAAATTGGGATGCAATGTTCCATCTCCTGCAAATGGATTAGCTAGCAGTTTCTCTATCATACCTGAAGGAATCTCAAAGCAAATATTTTCATTAGGTTCAGTAGGTTGAGGAGCAACTATTTGCTCTTCTGGTCGGGGTGAAGATACCCCAAACAAGCCCCTCAAAGGATTAGTTTCCATAGTAACAAGTGACGGAAAATTTCAGCACACTATATAAATGTTTCCTTACCAAGTTCCACTCACCAAAAGCGCTACGCTCCCCGGCAACGACGCGAGAAAAGAGTCTTGATGACCCACAAGTGTAGGGGATCTATCGTAGTCCTTTCGATAAGTAAGAGTGTCAAACCCAACGAGGAGCAGAAGGAAATGGTAAGCGATTTTTAGTAAGGTTTTCTCTGCAAGCACTGAAATTATAGGTAACAGATAGTTTTATGATAAGATAAATTGTAACGGGTAACAAGCAATGAAAGTAAATAAAGTGCAGCAAGGTGGACCAATCCTTTTTGTAGCAAAGGACAAGCCTGGACAATTTCTTATAATGAGAAAAGAGCTCCCGAGGACTCATGGGAATTATCGTCAAGCTAGTTTTCATCACGCTCATATGATTCGCGTTCGGTACTTTGATAATTTGATATGTGGGTGGACCGGTGCTTGGGTACTGCCCTTACTTGGACAAGCATCCCACTTATGATTAACCCCTATTGCAAGCATCTGCAACTACAAAAGAAGTATTAAGGTAAACCTAACCACAACATTAGAGATATGGATCCAAATCAGCCCCTTACAAAGCAACTCATAAACTAGGGTTTAAGCTTCTGTCACTCTAGCAACCCATCATCTACTTATTACTTCCCAATGCCTTCCTCTAGGCCCAAATAATGGTGAAGTGTCATGTAGTCGACATTCACATAACACCACTAGAGGAAAGACAACATACATCTCATCAAAATATCAAACGAATACCAAATTCACATGACTACTAATAGCAAGACTTCACCCATGTCCTCAGGAAAAAACGTAACTACTCACAAAGCATATTCATGTTCATAATCAGAGGAGTAATAATATGCATTAAGGATCTGAACATATGATCTTCCACCAAGTAAACCAATTAGCATCAACTACATGAAGTAATCAACACTACCAACAACCCACATGTACCAATTTGTGGTTTTGAATACAAGATTGGATACAAGAGATGAACTAGGGTTTGAGAGGAGATGATGCTGGTGAAGATGTTGATGGAGATTGACCCCCTCCCGATGAGAGGATTGGTGATGACGATGGTGATGATTTCCCCCTCCCGGAGGGAAGTTTCCCCAGCAGAACAGCTCTGCCGGAGCTCCAGATTGGTTCCGCCAAGGTTCCGCCTCGTGGCGGCGGAGTTTCGTCCCGTAAGCTTGCCCACGATTTTTTCGAGGGTAAAAGCCTTCATATAGCAGAAGATGGACACCGGAGGGCCACCAGGGGGCCCAGGAGACAGGGGGCGTCCAGTAGGGGTGGGCGCGCCCCCCACCCTCCTGGCCAGGGTGTGGGCCCCTTCTGGTGTTTCTTTTGCTCAATAATTTTTATTAATTCCAAAACTGACTTCCGTGGAGTTTCAGGATTTTTGGAGCTGTGCAGAATAGGTTTCCAATATTTGCTCCTTTTCCAGCCAGAATTCCAGCTGCCGACATTCCCCCTCTTCATGGTAAACCTTGTAAAATAAGAGAGAATAGCCATAAGTATTGAGATATAATGTGTAATAACAGCCCATAATGCAATAAATATTGATACAAAAGCATGATGCAAAATGGACGTATCAGTTCCCAACACAATATCATAATGAGACACTAAGTTGTACAGAGTAATATGCAAGAACAAAGTTAAAGATGATGTATCAGTGATGCTTTTGTCCCGTAGCGAGAATATGTCTCCAAACTGTGGGAAGCATGGTGGGCAAATTTTCGACGTTATGCACTGCGCCGACATCCTAACCTCGGTCCTAGCACTTAGTGTGATGACAAAGTCCACGGCAAGATACCAAAAATGTCCATCTGGTATTTCTGTGGGGTTGAACCCAACGCGGTTGAAATCATAGGTCATATCGGTTTGCAGCATGCTATTGAAGCGAATTGCTTGGTTGTTGTACGCAATCGCTTCCATCTTTGTTCCCTAATATTTTTTATGAATCATAACAATAATGAGGAAACAAAACTGTTTATCAAAATTGTATTTTAAAAATGCGGGCTATCAAGTAGTGATGATTAATGGCTTACATGTTGATCGAGTAGTATGCATTGAAGGTATAAGTTTCCCATGTCATTCTCCTTGTTTTGAGCCTTCCACAGGACCCTAGCATGAATGATCTAGCAATTCTGATATATATGCTCCATTTGGACACGATAAAAAGTCAAGTTCCTATGTGTAGAGTAGAAAGAACAAATGAGGTAAATTACTGAGCAATGATGGCAAATAGCCGGAAAGTGATTCTTCTATCTTGCCTGTTCATCAGAAGGGTGATTGGTTGACTGATGACAGGAACCAGCGGTGATGCCATCACCCTCTTAGAGGTGATCGATCCATATGAGATTACCATCATGGAGGAGATAGCTTTTCCTCTATAGAAAGATGGAGATAAATATGGTGCTACGAGCCTTTTTTATAACCATAGTGGGCGGCGGGAAAATGAAATATATTTGAAATTTGTTTTTGGCGGGCTAGGTCCCCACGGGTGACATATCAATATTCAGATCTTTAATATTTGGCAACCTATTAAAAATTGTTTATTAATCAAGGAAACAGACACCTCAAAATCTGTTCGTGATCAACCCAGTTGATTCACAATATATTTAATTAATGCAAATTTGTGATTTAGGTTCACTTGCCTTATGAAAATGTATTTGATTTATCACATAATATATTAAATAGGGGAATTTGACTTTCTTCTTTATGGATATTTCTTAACCTTACTGATATTCACATTAAGTTATTTCTTTTCTCCCTTTTATATTATGTTACTTTCCATTTCAAATTGATATCTTTCATTACGTTATTATGTGCACGTCTCGAACAACCAATTAATAAACGAGGCTAGCTTGGTTTGAGATGTGCAGAAAGTAATCAGCAATAGGCTAATCTCTCCTTAACGATTTCTGTTGGTTTAGTTTTAATAATAAAATGACCATGTTTGTATGTAGTACTATAGTAACTTAAACAACAATATTTTTTAAGCCAAACACTTGAAAGTATGTAGTATTAAATCCTTTTCCAGAAACCACAGTATTCCTGAAAAACTTCAAAATTACATTGCTTCCAAATGCACACAAGCTCTTTGTGAAGTAGAGTTTCTCCATTGGCTTTTGAACCACTAGCTAGTGTACAGTAAACATCACTGATTGCAAGTAGTTGCTGGATGTTTATTGTACACCTTTGTTGCAGCCCCACTACGATTTCCAACGACTACTTGTAATGTTCCATGTAGAGTTAAGTACTAATATCTGGTACAGATTAAGGGGAGCTCCACCATCTTTATTCTGAGGTACAAGTTTTATTAACTGAAAATAATTTGTAATGGGATGGAAGTGAGTTAATATTGCACCAAATAAAATAGGATCAGAGCTGAAACCTAGGATTGTATATTTCATTCACTTCTAAAAATGTTGGCAACCATATTTTTGCTACTTAACTTGTTTGCGAATAAGAATATGAATTGCTGATGCAATGAGTAAAACATGGAATAGGGATGAGAATAAACAAGCAAGTAAAGAGAATCTTCTATTCTTCTTCCGGTGTAGCGACAAGAGAAAGCAAAAATAGCATGTTGGTCGGGATAAATAAGGGATAAAGGAAAATCAAATTGTCATTGAGCGTATTTAGCAGTCACGTAGCATGGATAAATCAATTGAAAATAACACTTCATTATTTTCATATCCGGGCGGTTACATGCGATGAAACATCAAAACAATCTAACATCTCAACAATACTGGATGCTCCTCATGCTTGGTCTTTTGAAGGTGGGGGTGGCTTGTTATCGCAGGCTTGGATATGCTTAACGACCATCTCCGTCAACTGATTTATCTGGTTCATCATAGACTGCACCAACATGCTATTGTGCTGGAGTGCCTACAGAATCTGATAGTTGTTGGTACCCCAACCATCTTTCCTCTCTACACTTGTCCCCGTGTCCTGCTAGATATCCCAGCCTGACGGGAAATGTGCATGAGGGATGTTTTCCACCTCATGGATACGGATTAAGTTATGAAAGTGGTCTTTGGAAAGCATGGATGGGAAGTTAATAGGCAGGTTGTGCGTATGCATCGCAAGGTCTTAAGTTTTTTACACCTCAGTGCGGTTCCCTTGCCAACACGGGGATTTGTTGGTAAGGTGAAGATGCAAATGTTTGCTGACCCCGGTTCTTGCTCATCTTTCGGTTGAGCCAAAACATCAGGGTGAAGTTGCGTCGTTTCTTCCTGATCTTCATGCTTATCCTCAACCCCCTTGTTGTTGAAGCCAGAGGACGACATGACACAGGACACGGAAATGGCGTGATATCGAAGGAGTTGTTCACGAGCGGTCAGGTTTGGGTGATGCAAAGCATAGGCAATATATAGCTGCTTATAAGGAAATAACCATCACGAAAATCCGTTTGTGAATCAACTGGGTTGATTGAAAATATATTTAATGAAAGGAAATCTTGGTTTTCGTATGATCACTTGCCTTATCATAATGCATCGGATTTATCAAATTTCAATACAACCTCATCTACTTTCTGTAATATATTAAATAGGGGAATCTGACTTTCTTCTTTTTGCATATTTCTTAACCTTATTGATATTCACATTAAGTTATTTCCCTTTTCACTTTTATGTTATGTTAATATATTGTGCGTTTGCTTTATTTTTATAAGTATATTCAACGGTTTGCTACTGAATATTGAACCTTCCAGCCTAAGGCAGTGAAGCCACCATCCTTATATTAAACAGTTTACCCATCTGTACCATTAATCCAGTGGGATATATCATGGTTGCTTTGCCCATCTGTACCATTAATCCAGTGGGATATATCATGGTTGCTTTGCCCATCTGTACCATCAATTATCAAAGAACCAATGGCCACATTTAATTGTTGATTAACAGTGACTAACTTAACTTGGGATGCAAATAACCAAGTCGCGCATGCTGGAGTTCTAATACCAATGATAGTCTCCAGTCATGAGCAAGCAACCAGAGTTATTCTGCATAAGGGAAATAAATAACATAGTAAACAAAAAAACAACATTGACTGTGCATGCTTTGGGGCCTCATCATAATTATTTATATAATGTAGAACACTCAAGTGGAGTCTAGTTTTACAACAACGGAGTGATCCAGGCATTGTGCAATATTTGTGCAGGAAAATAAAGCCGAGTTTAGATGTAGTAGATGATTGATTACAAAAAACAAAATAATAATATACATAAGCAAACCAGCAAAATGAAAATAATGTCGCATACAACAAAATTTGGCAACTTGCAAAGTCTCAAATTCGAGGCAATATAATTAATACTTGACTTAAGAGTAAATCCTCTGTCATATCTAAGAGCAGACTTCAGCCTGTAAGGACTTCCTTATAGACGATATTCTTCATCAAGGTCTGCAAGGACAAGGCAGGTCTTTTTCGCTTCTTTGATTTGCTGCTTTGCATCTTGCCATTCTCCTTCTCCTTCTCAATGAGGATCTTTATGTTTCTCTTCGTGGTGGCTCGGGACAATGCGACATAGAGTTGACCATGAGAGAACACCTGATTAGGTAGGTACACGCCAACAATCGGAATCGTTTGTCCTTGAGCCTTATTAATTGTCATAACAAAGCTAAGCCTTATAGGAAATTGATTCCTCTTGAACTTGAATGGAAACATGTCATTGTCAACGGGCATAGGGGTATTCAAGGAAGGAAAACCCTCCTACCCACGTGTTGTCCAATCATGATTTTTGCGTCGATGGCGTTCCTCTCGAAACCTCGCACCACAAGCCTCATCCCGTTACATAGACCATTAGCTGAATCAATGTTCCTCAGAAGTATGATAGGGCAGTTGAGCTTCAGTTTGACTGCATGCGGAGGCAGACCGTTGGGAGTCAACCCATTAAGGAACTCGGGAGCGTAGTAGCCATATGTGTTGGAGATATGCCCTAGAGGCAATCATGTATGATGATATTTCCTATGTGTTTATGAATAAAGATAGTCCTTGGACATTATCAATGATGTGTATCAGCAAGTACGTGACTTGTTTGTGGGACTATGCATTGTATGATGACTGTCCTAAAAGGTCCCTAGTCGAAAGGGCTGTGTGGACGCGCCGCCGACTAGACTAGCATATGACACGGTCGATGGCTTGGTCTCAATAGCCATGGAGCATTGGATGCTAACCGGATAATATGGACTTGGAAAGGTCTGGTCGGATTCGATGTAGTCGGATCCGAGTCGAGATAAGGTCCAAGTCGGACAGACCCAACTATGAGATGCAGCGATATGTCATCTGTGAGTCTCTAGTACAACATACGTTCTATGTCCTAAGACCTGAGCTGACGCATGTACTGGGGATGGTGACAGACTTGCTTTGGGCCGACCAAACGCTACTCCGTGACTGGGTAGTTACAAAGGTAGGTTTCGGGTATGTCCAGTCCCATGCTACGAGACATGGTCGAGCAAGATGGGATTTGCCCCTCCGATGAGGAGAGATATACTCTAGGCCCCTCGTGTGATCCGACCAGGATAAGCATGGCCATGCGACAAGGATTATGAGATAATCCGGTTTGTGGTCGGAATCACTGGAACGAGAAAGAGGTCGGGCTAGCACAGGGATGACAGTCTCGCCTCGAGCCCGACAACATATATCATGCGGCAAAGGGAACAGAAGTGTGACACGTTGTACAAGTTCGCCTAACCAGCTTCATAGTCTGCTTGGTGGTCGGCACGCCTTGCTAGAGGCCGCTACCAACTGTGCAGGTCGGAGGTGATCCGAACTGTGACCAAGCCGACTTGAACCTAAGGGGTTGCACGCTTAAGGGAAGGAACCTACGAGGTCGGTTCATAGGACACTGGTCGGATGTGATCCGAACTGGACTAGGAACGTGACCGAGTAGACTTTGGGCTTTAGGGTCCGTGCGAGGCCCAAGTGTTGAGCCTGCGACAGACGCTTATATAAGGTGGAGGTGCAGCGCACTTATTTAGTTGATCGCTTCGGCGTTGCGAGTAGGGTTTGCATGTGTTGCGAATAGCCACCTCCACTCGGTGCCGACTGTTTGATCGGACCTAGCAGTCCGCCACACGGTGTCCCTCCTGCACGCGTGGATACCGTTAGAGGCAGTGCACCTGCGCCGCTCCAGTGAACTTGTACGTGGGATCGGACAACCGACTGTTCGAGGGAGATCAGACGAGGAGGAGATGATCCACGCGGACGCGCTTCCCCAACCTTCCGCTGCACGGCACCGCGCGTCTAGTGGTAACAAACTATGATCCATCTCCCGTAGCATCTTCCTAGATGTTCTGCACGTAGGAAAATTTTAAATTTGCAGTCGACGCACCCTACTGTAGACCCCAACAATATGGGCCATCCTCTGCACTGTCAAAGCTATGGTAGATTACATCTTCTCCCTGCAAACGTTCTACCATGCGTATGTTTATCTTGTCGACATTGTCGTTTGTGGTGGAGAGGATTGCACAAGAAGTCATGTAATTCGGATCGGACATGTTTTCATGTAGTCTCGGAAACACATGGCCAGTCAGCTTCTCCAGGTCGTCACCCTCGCCCATAGACGGCAATCAAATATCTTTACGGAGTCATATGTTTCCTTGATCATTAACTTCCTCGATGCCATTGCCTACCCTTAGAAAGTAATCCGCAAACCAGGTGTCATTATGAGCCCTCATGTTGGTGACGAGCCTTAGCTGGCGCATACCCTTCCAGAAATGTGAACTTCAGAGGGTTGCATTTATTATCTCACCCCAAGACTCCCTCTCGATGATCAGAAGCACCTACCTGAAGTCCCCACCAAACACAACAATTTTACCTCCAAAGGCTCTATCCCGTCTTCCCATGATGTCGAGCATGTTGTTGTCCAGTGCCTCAACCGCCTATCGCTTAGTCACGGTGGCCTCGTCCCATAGTATCAATGAGGCCATTCTTAGTAGCTTGGCGGTCCCACTCAGGTGCATGAGGCGCCATCGTCGCAGCTCAATGGGATCTTGAACCTCGAGTGTGCAGTCCTACCTCCAGGCATGATAGAAGTGGTGATGCCTGATATCGCGGTAGCGATAGCGATGTTTCTGTAGCTTTGAGCCTTGGTGAGTAGCGCCCTGTACAGGAAGGTCTTCTCTGTACCTCCCGGGCCATCAACAAAGAACACCCCCATCACCGCTTTCAACTGCAGCTAGTATCTCATCGTATGCAACCCTCTGCTCCAAGTTTAGCGATGATGACAATTATGACATCATTTTGATGCACCATCCCATTATGACATGTTCATGCTTTTGATGCACCATCCCATTATGACATCATTTTGCACAATGGTAGAATTTGTCGCTTTGTGCACCATGCTAATTACCCCATGAATGCTTTGTATATCATTCTAGATCATCTTGATAAGCATCATGTGTCTTGCCACGCACTATCTTGCCGCACGGACTCATTCTTACATGATGGACACTTTGTGTGCGCTAACCATTTTATTTTCGAGTGTCGCTTGTGTTTGCTCTTTTTGCATGTCTATCACTCCGGTGACACCTTGGACCACTTGGATTGCGCCATGTCTTCAACTTCATCCAACTACAAGTCCGTCCACGACAACCGTTTCCATGGTGATGAGGATCACGATCCGAGGTTGGATCTTTCCCAAGGTGGGGGGGAGATGATGCAGAGCATCCCAAGTTCATCCCCATGTACACTCCAACTACTCTCCAAGCCCCAAGAGGACATATGACGAGACCTCAAACATACGCCATTGGACACAAGGTGAATTCACTCCTCTTCGAACCGTCACTTTCCACATGTGAGACAAGGCTACTACCTCATGCATGGACCTTGTCTATACTCAGGTACAACCGAGATGACCATGGAGAATCAAAGGACATCCGACCCCACCTCGGACATCCGGACCGACCCCGGAAATTTGGCGCCCATCACAGAACGCACCTGAAGTTGAACCCCGTCAGCCCGGGCATCCGGCCAGAGGCCCAGACATCCGGCTCTTCCCAAGCTGCCGGACATCCGGCCCCAGCCCGGACATCCGGACCCTGCCTACCTAGAGAGCTCCGAGACCGGCCACTCCAGCCTGGACATCCGGCCCGCTAGCTCGAACATCCGGCACCCCGCGAAGGCCCATACATCTGGCCCGACGCCCGGACATTCGGCCTCCCCTGCCTGCGTGCAGTGCATCTGGGCCGAGGCCCATGTATCCCTTCGCCCCTTAGACTATATATACTCCCCCTCCACCTATGTTTTAGGGTTAGCAATGGGTTAGCTCATTTGAGATAGAGCTTTGCTCATCCATACGGGTCTCCTCGTCATGAGAGACCGCAACCTCTTCGGAGAAGATCCACCATGGATTCAAGACCCCTTTACAGGAAGATCCCTCGTGGATTCAAGACCTCCTCTCAGAGATGAACTACCGCTGCTTGTATCGTCCTTTGTTGGATTTGGACCGTGTATCTCTTTGTGTTTCTTGTATCTAGCACATGTGTGATCATATTCTCATTGGTTGAGTGTTTTCCTCTTCTGTTTCCCCGTGATTTCCCTCGTTCCACTTCTCGCGTTCTTCGTATTCCCCGTAGGGATCCTCTCCAAACGTGAAAGATCGGACCCTAGGGTTCCGCCCTACATCAAAAATCTTGTCATTTACCTCTTGAGTTAGAACATAAAGCATATTGGGCAATTAAAGAACTCAATTATGATTTCAAACTTGCTGGTGAAAAGAGGTTATTTGATATTAGCTCACTAGATGAATGTAGAACCCAAGCTTATGAAAATGCCAAACTATTTAAAGAAAAAGTTAAAAGATGGCATGACAAAAGAATCCAAAAGCGGGAATTTAAAGTTGGTGAACATGTTCAATTGTACAATTCTCGTTTTAGATTTTTTGTAGGAAAACTTCTTTCCAAATGAGAAGGACCATATATCATTGAAGAACTTTATTGCTCTGGAGCTATCAAGATTAATAATGCCGCAGGTACCAACTCGAAGGTGGTCAATGGACAAAGAATTATACACTATATTTTAGGTACACCTATTAATGTTGAAACTAACATTATCCAAACCATGACACCGGAGGAACACATAGAAGAAACCTTCCAGAACACTCCAGAACTCTGAAAGGGAAGAGGTACATGATACGGTAAGTAAACAGTCTCCGAAAAATCCGCAAAAATATTTCCGTTAGTTTTGTAATATTTGAAAAAATAGGAAAATAAGAAACAATCGGGAAGGCAGCCCAGGTGCCCAGAAGACGCCAGGGCACACCTGCCCCACCTGGCACGCCCTAGTGGGTAGTGGGCTGATGCGGAGCATGCTATGGTCATCCCCATGGACCTACCATCGTCTCACCAAGTGCCAAGAGGACTAATGACACGAGCATGCGCTAGAGCTCTCAAGAACAAGGTGACATCTCTTGTTAGTGATATTCCATACGACCCACTTGAGACATGGCTACTACCAAAGTCTGGAATGTTGTGTATGATTAGGTACCAAGAAGGCCCTCTCGAAGATACACGTGAAGAAGGACAAGTCCCCAAGTTCATGGATGAAGAGGAATGACGGAAGGAACCGGAGAAGTCCCCAGGAACTAGACATCCGGACCCAAGCCCCGGGCATTCGGCCCCTGGAGCATTCAACCTCAGCAACGCCCACTAGCTGAGGCTACAGGGCACGGACATCCGGCCCAGCGCCGGACATCCGGCCCAACGGCCAGAAATCCGGCTCCTCCTATCTAGTGAGCAATCAAATCGGCCAAGTCACCCCGGACATCCGGCCCAGGGCCTGGACATCTGGCCCGTCCCGATCCAGCGGACATCCGGCCTACAACACGGACATCCGGACCCTGCCTATCTAGAGAGCACCGAGACCAGCCCCGACAGCCCGGACATCCAGCGTCAGCCGGACATCCGGCACTTCATGAAGGCCCAGACATCCGGCACGACGTCCGGACGTCCGGCCTCCCCTGTCTACGCATAGTGTATGGGCCCGAGGCCCATGTACCCCTTCACCCCCTAGACTCATCCACTTTTCTAAGGTTAGCAAAGTAGTAGGTCATTTGAGATAGAGCTTTGCTCTCCACTTGATCCCTTCTCTATTGGAGTTCACGACCTCTACGGAGAAGATCCCCCAAGTGGATTCAATACCCCTCATGGGAAGACCTTCAAGACCTCCTCATGGAGAAGGCTTGCTACTTGTATCGTCCTTTGTTGATTGTGGATCGTGTATCTCTTTGTGTGTTAGGATATAGCACATGTGTAACCGAATCTTGTTGGTTTGAGTGAATCCTCTCGTGTTTTCCCCTCGTGTTCTTCGTGTTCTTCACGGATCCACTCCAATTGTGAAAGATCGGGCATCTAGGGTTCTACCCCACATCATCTTGGCATCATGAGCTACGTTGATCACGAATTTGGAGCCTCCCCCATTGTTTTCTAGCCTAATTTTGTTATTTTTGTCCCAAATTCAAAAATCCCCACAAAAACAGCCCTCCCAATTTTTTTTGTGATTTGTTGGTGTGATGAAATTTTGTTGGATTTGATCCGTGGATTTGATGTGTTGCAAGCGATCTAGCTTCTCCTAACTTTTCCCCCAATTCCATCCACGCAATCTCTCGAATTTTGCCTCGAAATTTTGCTTTCCCCATAATATCCACCAAGTTCGTCCACGGAGCCAGGACCCGGACATCCAGCCCGACATCCCAGACATCCGGCCCGCAAGCCCGGACTTCCGGCCCATGGCAGCAACACCTTCTCCACCACTTGTTTCTTCCGCGTAACTTCCGCCAATTTTGACCGGGCCTACACCTATACTTAAGCATACCACCACCGCTCTATGCAACCACCATCGTTTACCCGCTACCAACTCCGAAAACTTTGGAATGCTTTGCTTTGAGAATTTGAGTTGCGGTTATCATTTCCTAACGTGTTTCGGCTACTTAGGGACGGTTCAACAACGACATCACCACTGCTCATCTTCGCCACAGACTCATCATCGACAACGACCACTCCACCATTTTGACACCCTCAACCGTAAGCAAGGACGATAACCTTGACGACACATTGTGTACTCCTTCTATTGCATTGATAACCCCAAAACCTTCCTTTTGCATCACTTACCCATCGAGACTAGCCTTTGAGTATTGCCGGCAATGTTACTTGTGCACATTAGTGATCATTGCATATATCATCATCTTGGTGTCCATATCTTGGTATCATCTCTTGTGTCACAAGGTTGTCATAGCATATACGCAATTGCTATCTTGGTTCGTGAAGTTTTGCACGAGAAAGAGCTCAAAAGAGAAAGAGCCAAACAAGCTTTTAAGCAAAAGGAAAAGATAAGCGAAAAGCTTTTAAGCAAGAACCATAACACTATACTACAATAAGATTGTCATACTCGATCAGCCAGGATCTGCTCACAAGACTGTGACTCTGAGAGCATCTTCTCCTGGCTCTCCAGCTTTAGATCATCAATGGACTTGTTTACCTTGGAGAGCAGCTTGGTTTTGTCAGATATTTTGGTCTGCATCTCCGCCAGGTCGTAGAGAGCTTTCTCCCTATCGTCCTTAAGCGTGGAGATCTCCTTGGTGAGATCTACCAGGTCCGCCTCCAGCTTTTCCACCTTGCCGACTCGCTCGATCATGGTCGCCTCTGCCACCTCAGCACAGTCGACAGCCTCCTTCAGTTTGCCAGCATGGTCGAGGACCAGAGCATCAAGTGCTTCCTGGTGCTTCTGCATCAGGTCTTCGGTCCGCTGCGCGACGAGCTTCTCGATCTCTTCGTCCTTGGTGCGAAGCATGGCGGCAAGCGCCACTTCGCGAGCGACCAAGTCCTCCTCCTGGGATGCGGCGTTGCGTCTAGTCGGACTCGTCCTTGGCGGCCTTGGCCTTTGCCACCTCATGTGCCTTGTCGAAATTGGCCTGCTTCAAGAGGAGCTCCCGCTGGCACTCGCTCAGTTGGATTTGGGAGGCCTTCAGATCTTCCTGAGCCTCGTCAAACCAGACTTTCATCTGGGCGATGCGCTCCTGGAAGTCCGCCTCGTCCTTGTCCACAACCGCCATCTTGGAGTATACCTTCTCCTTGCGAGCCCGATAGACATCTTAGAGCATGAGGAAGTTAGCGCTCATGGCCTGAAGTAGTTGGTCCTCTTTGGAGCCACCGCTGCTAACGCTCAGTTCGTCAACAACCTGGAGCCCGACAACGGTGAGGATCACTTCATCAAAGACCTCCCCCTCAATTGGTGCTCTGGTGCCTGCCGTTCCTGGGATGCTAATGAAAAGGTCATCACCAACCTTCAAGTACCTGCTCAGGGCAGAGGCTGAGGCGGAGCAAGGTTGGTCATTGACCACCTCCTCCCTGGCAGGATCCTTGGTGGCCTCTCCAGTGGTGGCCTCGCCGGCCTCCCCGGCAGGCCCCGTGGCGGCCTCCTCCACTACAAAAAAATACACTTCCGTGATGGTACGTGTTTGTCACAGTAGGTCGCGTTTTTTGTCATGCATGTACATCCATGATGATTTTATGAAAGAATCAAGATAGTCATACCTATGTTGTCGTAGAAGTGTTCCATGACATTACCAAAATTATCATCACGGAAGTGTCCACTTCCATGATGATAAATCGCGCGTCACAGAAGTGCTTTCGTCAAGGGTGACCGACACATGGCATCCATCATAACGGAACGCCGTTAAGCTATCGGGTCCGGTTTTGGATCCGGTAACCCATTAATAGCCCCGACGATCTTCCACGTGTAAAATCATCAATGGCTGGAGAAAACACGTGTCGGCTCACCGTTGGGACTGATGTCATCCACTCATTGGACCAAAGGCGCCTATGATATGGCGACACGTGGCACGGCCCAATAGAGGCCCATTCCTGTGAAAAGGCCGGCCCGTTTGACTTGGTCAAAAGGTGGCGGGCCGCTAACCCAGGGCCTGTTAACGGCCTGTTCGCATATAGCCCATTTACAGCCCGCTAATCCAGGCCCCGTTACGACCTCTCCGAATTAGGCCCAGTAGCGTCATTTGGGCCGTCCAATATGATTCCAGCCCGTTTTAACTTCCGGCCCATGTGTGGCCCATGACTTCTTTTGGCCCGTATGAGGCCCTTTGTAACTCTTGGCCCATTAATGGCCCGTGGCGAAACTGGCCCGTAATGAAAAGTGTATGAGTTTATACCCATTAATGGCCTGTTATTCCATTGGGCCATTTCCAGCCCAAGTTATCTTTCGGCCTTCTCAGGGCCCATTGCTTCTTGGGCCGATTTGCAGCATTCGGTTACATACGGCCCGTTACTCTCATTTTCTGCTTGTGGGCCAAATTCAGCCCATCATTACAGTCAGCCCGTTTGCGGACCATTAATACGTTGGGTCGTTTTCATGTAAAAAAACCGTTGGGCTATTTTCATAGAGTTATCAAATATGGCCTATTAACGGCCCGTTATGGTCCACGAATAGTACGGCCCATGATCGGCGAAATGATGATACGCCCCGTAGAAGGCCCATGGATCCTACGGCCCGTATGAGGCCCATGGACCCTATGGCCCATAAAAGGCCTGTCGGTGTCAAAACCGGCGGATCTCGGGTAGGGGGTCCCGAACTGTGCGTCTAGGCGGATGGTAACAGGAGACGAGGGACACGATGTTTTTACCCAAGTTCGGGCCCTCTTGATGGAGGTAAAACCCTACGTCCTGCTTGATTAATATTGATGATGTGGGTTACAAGAGTAGATCTACCACGAGATCAAGGAGGCTAAACCCTAGAAGCTAGCCTATGGTATGATTGTTGTTCGTCCTATGGACTAAAGCCATCCGGTTTATATAGACACCGGAGAGGGCTAGGGTTACACAGAGTCGGTTACAATGGTAGGAGATCTACATATCCGTATCGCCAAGCTTGCCTTCCACGCCAAGGAAAGTCCCATCCGGACACGGGACGAAGTCTTCAATCTTGTATCTTCATAGTCTTGGAGTCCGGCCGATGATGGTAGTTCGGCTATCCGGTCACCCCCTAGTCCGGGACTCCCTCAGTAGCCCCTGAACCAGGCGTCAATGACGACGAGTCCGGCGTGCATGTTGTCTTCGGCATTGCAAGGTGGGTTCCTCCTCCGAATAATTTATAGAAGATTATGAACACCAGGATAGTGTCCGGCTCTGCAAAATAAATTCCACATACAACCGTAGAGAGAATAATATTACACAAGTTCAATCTGCTGACGTATTTTGTGGCGTAACGTCACACCACTACCAAGCCTTCAAATTGTTTTTATTGTTCCATCTCAGCGCGTTTAGCGAGGCGGTTTCCTTGGCACGTCTTGTCGAAGCAGAGATCGTGTTCCCCTTATTCCGGGATTCCCATCAATACGGACGTGGGTAACCCAACCACGCCATTGATTGCGGCGCTTGGGAGATAAGCGAGTTTTATCAGGCCGGTGGGGACGCATGTTTCCGTCCGCCCATATAAGTGGATAAAGATCCAATCCTTTTACCTGCGCCTTCTTCCTCCTTGGCTTATCCATCTCCGTGAACTCGAGCTCTAGCACCCAGGCCCGCACATCTCACCTCAACCTTCTCCAAATATGTCCGGAGCGGGAGGCAAGTGGATGGCCTCCTCCGTCACGGAGGGGCATATCCAGAAGCTGCGCAGCGCCGGATACTTGTCCAGCGACATCACGCATTGGCTCCCCGACGAGGGAGAGCTCATCCCCACCCCTAGGCCCCACGAGAGGGTAGTATTCCTTCCCCATTTCCTCCGCGGACTGGGCTTCCCACTTCATCCCTTTGTCAGGGGGCTCATGTTCTACTACGGCCTAGATTTCCATGATCTGGACCCGAATTTTATCCTCAACATCTCGGCGTTTATTGTCGTGTGTGAGGCCTTCCTCTGCATCCAGCCCCACTTCGGCTTGTGGCTCAAGACCTTCAGTGTCAAGCCAAAGGTTGTGAAGGGCAGCCAAGCGGAGTGCGGAGGCGCCATGGTGGGCAGGATGTCCCACGTTACGTGGCTGGAGGGTACTTTCGTGGAAACCATTAAGGGGTGGCAATTGGGGTGGTTCTACATCGCCGAGCCGCGTGACCCTGATTGGGCAGCAGCCCCTGAATTCAGATCCGGTATCCCTACACGGCTCACCTCCTGGAAAGAGAGTGGCCGGATCTGGGGGGATTCGGAGGAGCTGACCGGACTCCAAGCCTGTATCTAGAAGCTAGTGGACAAGAAGCTCAAGCTTGTCAACGTAGTCTAGGTCATGCTCATCCCCCGGATTCTCCCGTGCCAACGACGGAGCTTCAACATGTGGGAGTTCGATCCGGCGCAGCACCAGACTTTGAACGGGCTCTTCGACACTATGTACGAAGAGGTCTGGAAGGTGCTGTTCAAGGGCACCGAGGCTCCGACATCCGCTACCGAAGATCGCGGATTCAGCTCGCAGCGTCTAGCTGACGAGGTAAGTTCTATTGTCCTTTACGGGACGCTTGTTATTCATAGTTTGACTCTATGCGGGATCTAAACTCCCTTTCCTTTGACAGGACTGGCTAAAGAAGGCCGCACATGCTATCTGTCCGGCCCCATTGCCAGAGGACCCAGCTGACGCCCGCCTAACGGGGCTGCTGGCTCTGGCACCCCACGTGGTGCCGGAGAAGAAGGCCAAGAAGAAGGCCACGGGGACTCGGAAGAGTTCCCGTTTTCAGGTGCTATCGGACAATGAATCCGAGGCCGACTCCTCCCACCAAGGCGAGGAGGAGAAGAAGAAAGCCTCTCTCCCAGCGGGGGGAGGGAAGAAAAGGAAGGCCTCCCCAACAAGGGAGGCCGAAGGGTCCAAGAGGGGAAAAACTCTTCCCCCAGACTGTTCCGCCAATGCCAGTGACAACGACGAGGACTGGCCTCCAAGGGCCAAGCCTCTGGCGAGATCGTAAGTATCCGGACTCCCGAATAACTTCAAGGTTTTCGTTTTCCGCCACATTATGTCTTTCTAATGCCGCATACAACCCTGCAGTCCGCCTAAGGATGATCTCCCCACTTTGTCGAGCGGGTCCTTAGGGGCGTCGGATATGGATTCTCTTCCGACTGCCTCCACCCCCCGTGATGCGGACGATGCCGAGGTGGGATCCCAGGAAGGGAACCACCAGGAGGAGAGGGCCCCGGAGGTGTCGCGGGACAACCTCCTGGACTTTGCACTGGACTCAGCCCCGGAACCCATAGTGGCTCCGGAGTCCGGTGGGCGACCCCTTCGTAAGAAGGGCAAGACCGCGACGCCAGCTGCCTCCGTCCAACCGGAGGTGCCGGATAATTTGCTAGAGGCACTCAATAGCGCTTCTATTGAAGAGGAACACCGCACTGTTATGAGTGCGGTGATTCAGAAAGTTCAGCTCGCCAAGAACGGGCTGACCGAAGCCTGCAACAGCCTTCTAACAGGCTTCGAGGTAAGAATTTCAATATATGTAAAATGGTACCGCATAGACAGTAGCCCCTGATGCTCGGTTCGGTGTTCGGAAAGAAAAGCCGGACTGAGGATCTTTAGAAAGATAAACGCAGGAGTCATGAAAATATGTCAATATGGGATTGCAGGCTGTGATGCTGACCTCTGCCGCACTGACTGCGGAGGTCAAAACTTTGAAGGAAAACCTCGAGCGGTCCGAGAACGAGCTCGACCATGCCAACAAGCAGCTTGAGGAAAAAGAAGGTGAGTAATAACTTATGAAAATTGTACCTTACAGAAAAGGATTTGGTTGCAAGAAAAATGACAAGGATAACTGGGGTATTGCAGGGGCCACGAACAAGGTGGCGACCCTGAAAGAGGCGGTGGCCGCGGCTGAACGCAATGCGGCTGCGGAACGCACTGAGCGAGAGAAACAGGAGGCGCGGGTGGTGGAGGTACAGCAAGAGCTCCAGGATCTCGTGAAGAAACACGAGAGCCTGGAGTGTGACTCGAAGACCCGAGAGTCTGAGCTTGCAACGGCTCTTGAGAGTGCCAAAGCCGCTAAGGCCGAAGCCTACAAGGCCCTCCAGGAGATAGAGGCGGTGAAGAAAATAGCAGCGGGTAAGGCATTTTTCATGCAAAGTAAGCATGTGAGTGTTAATTACCTGTCGCTTACCCGAATTCGGAGCTCTCCAGGAGTGTTCACAGATCTTCCCCGCGGCGTGTCCGATGCTGCCGCATTCTACCGGGCCGAGGGGAGCTCAACGGAGAAGGTCTTCTGGTCTCAGTATGCTGAGGCCGGACATCCGGTGCCCCTTAGCGACCAGCTGAAGCAGCTGGTCGAGCTCCACAAGGCGGCTGAACAGGCCATGAAGGGCCTCATAGTTTGGCTATGGCCTAAGGAGGCTATGCCTGGGAGCTACTTCGGCCTGGTGCGGCGGCTGGTGGACGCGTGCCCGTGGGTTGAAGTTATCAAGCACTCCGCCTGTATCGAGGGTGCGCGTCGGGCCCTTGCCCGCGCAAAGGTGCACTGGGACAAGATGGATGCCCAGAAGCTTGTGACGGACCCCCCACCAGAGGGCAAGGAGCATCACACGCCCGAGATGTATTATAGGAGTGTGCTGAAGGGCGCCCGCATTATTGCGGGTGAGTGCTCCAAAGAAGAAGTTTTTGAGTAGACTCGCGTTTTGTTATCCTGTGCGCTGAAAACTAAGTTCATATGCGCGAAGCAACACTTGTTAATTTAAAATATTACCTTCTGTGCGGCTGTTTATCAAATCTGAGAGATGGCAAGTCGTCGGCTTCAGCCCCCATGCCACGAGTGCTGGGGTGTTCGGGATAAATTTGGGCACTCTTGTTCCCATATTTGGGTCCATCGAGGGAGGCGCTCAACCATCGAGGGAGGCGCTCAACACAACGAACAAGGCAACCGGACTTATAATGCTTGAACACTCTCACTTAGCCATAGAATTCTATAATTTTAAATTTCGGCGAAGCCCCTAGTTTTCGGAAGGCCGAATTTGAGGCGCTATCCACGCCTTGGCCGGACAGAATCCGGCTCCTCGCTCGAAGCGGCATAAGTCTTTAGGGACTCGCAAATAACCTCTCGAACAGCGACCAGCTCTCGCCTCATCATGATGGTCAGTTTTAGCTTTCTCCACTGAGGCGTTAACCCAGCTCAACTGGGGCGCAATCGCAGTAGTTCTCCCAGTGCTACCTTAGCCGATAAAACGGAACGTAAGGTACCAAAACATGGGAGCCGGGCAAACCCAACTATTGACCCAAGAACATGATTCGGAGCCGATGCATATAATGCTATAAGTTCGGGGTGCCGCACTTGTGAAAGTGTTCGGACTTATCACACCATAACGCGGGAAACATAAGCCCCTGGTGTATTTAGCCGTACCAAAACGTACGGATGCAACATGTCATAGATGAACATATGTGTAAGAAAGAAATGCAATTAGAAGCAAAAATGTGCTGCATTGCTTTATTCAATAAAAACTGCTGTAAGTGCAGGACGATACAAGTGGTGCGGTAAGCAAGGGATGGGACTGTTTAACATGCCCCCCTCCAGGGGTAGGCTACGGAATAATGCATAAAACAGATTTAGTGCTCAAGATGGAGACCACCTGGATTTTCGTTGTAGCCTTTCTCCTTCCCTAGCTGTTGCATCGTGGGTTCGGCATGTCTGCTGCCGGACAGGGCCTCTGACGAACGGAGTCCTGTAGGTAAAAAATAAAAGGAAAAGAAAAAGAAACGGCACACTTAAGAGCCCCTGGTGCGGTTGAGCCGTAGTCTGGGCTTATCGTGGTCGAGCCCCTTGCCCCATGCCCATGGTATCTTCAGAGTGTAATGGAGTACGCGAAGGGTCTGTCTTAATGTTTTACAGGGGCTGGGGTTGGGGCCGCACTGCTACGCGTGCTCGGAACGTGCCAGGTGGTCGTGTTGTAGGTTACTCCGGGCACGCTTAGCTGTGTCCGACCGCTTGGCAGCCGGACTCGAGAATTGCCTTAAAAGGCTGCTTTGTACTTCTGCCGCGAGAGCCGCTGTATGTTCCTCCGTTCGGAGGGAGCGTTCAGTGTTTCCGTTGACCGTGATGACTCCTCTAGGGCCTGTCATCTTGAGCTTGAGGTATGCGTAGTGCGGCACCGCATTGAACTTTGCGAACGCGGTACGTCCGAGCAAGGCATGATAGCCGCTGCGGAACGGGACTATGTCGAAGATTAACTCCTCGCTTTGGAAGTTATCCGAGGATCCGAAGACCACTTCTAGTGTAACTGAGCCTGTACAATTGGCTTCTACACCTGGTATGACGCCTTTAAAGGTCGTCTTGGTAGGTTTAATCCTTGAGGGGTCTATGCCCATTTTGCGCACCGTGTCCTGATAAAGCAGGTTTAGGCTGCTGCCGCCGTCCATCAGGACTCTAGTGAGATGAAATCCATCGACGATTGGGTCTAGAACCAATGCGGCAAACCCACCATGGCGAATGCTGGTGGGGTGGTCCGTTCGGTCAAAGGTGATCGGGCAAGAGGACCATGGACTGAACTTCGGGGCAACTGGCTCCATCGCGTATACATCCCTAAGTGCACGCTTCCGCTCCCTTTTGGGTATGTGCGTGGCATATATCATGTTCACCGTCCGCACCTGTGGGGGGAAACCCTCCTGTCCTCTATTTTTCGGCGGTCGGGTCTCTTCCTCGTCGTCGCTATTGTAGCCCCTTGTCGCTATTTTCAGCAATTAACTTGCCTGCTTGCTTGAACACCCAACAGTCCTTATTGGTGTGGTTAGCTTGCTTTTCAGGGGTGCCATGTATCTGGCACAAGCGGTCGAGAATTCAGTCCAAATTGGACGGACCCTGAGTTGTTCTTTTGAATGGCTTTTTCTGTTGACCGGGTTTAGAGCCTCTGAATCCGGCATTGACTGCCGTATCCTCACTATTATCGCCGTTAATGCAGCGTTTGTTTTTGTTGCGACGCGACCTGCCACTACGGTCCTTGATATCCGGATTGCCAGAATTTTTGTTGAGGTTGTTGCTGCGTGCTAGCCAGCTGTCCTCACCCGCACAGAAGCGGGTCATGAGTGATGTAAGGGCTGCCATGGATTTTGGCTTTTCTTGTCCTAGGTGCCGGGCAAGCCACTCGTCGCAGATGTTATGCTTGAAGGCCGCGAGGGCCTCGGCATCCGGACAGTCGACGATTTGGTTTTTCTTGGTTAAGAACCGTGTCCAGAATTGTCTGGCCGATTCGTCTGGCTGCTGAATTATGTGGCTTAGGTCATCTGCATCTGGTGGTCGCACGTACGTGCCTTGGAAGTTATCAAGGAATGCGGCTTCCAGGTCCTCCCAACTCCCGATTGACTTTGCTGGCAAGCTGTTAAGCCAGTGCCGGGCTGGTCCTTTAAGTTTGAGTGGGAGATATTTGATGGCGTGGAGATCGTCTCCGCGGGCCATGTGGATGTGGAGGAGATAGTCCTCGATCCAGACCGCGGGGTCTGTTGTGCCATCATAAGATTCAATATTGACGGGTTTAAACCCTTCTGGGATTTGATGATCCATTACCTCATCTGTGAAGCACAGTGGGTGTGCGGCGCCTCTGTACTGGGCGATATCGCGACGGAGCTCAAAAGAGCTTTGTCTGTTGTGTTCGGCCCGGCCGAACTTACTGTGTCCGGGGTGACGGTGATCGTCATGTATCGTGGGGCGCCCACGTGATCCATAGATCGATCTTGATTGTCTTGCCTTATCCTCCAATATGTCTCGCAGGTCCGGAGTGTTCCCCTGTGGCCGGGGTACGGGTCTAGTGAAGGGCCTTGAGGCCTCTCTGTCGCGACCACGGGGTGGTCGATCAGCCGTATTGTCTCCTGGTGAAGCGGGATCATATGCCTCCACCTCTAATAGGGGGAGCAGCTTACGTTTGGGGTAGCTTTTGGAGGGGCGTCCGAGTTCATGCTCTTCGGCCGTGAGGACTTCGGTCCATCTGTCGGCTAGCATATCTTGATCAGCTCTAAGCTGCTGCTGCTTTTTCCTGAGGCTGTTTGCCGTGGCCATAAGCCTGCGTTTGAAACGCTCCTATTCGACGGGATCCCCAGGCACGACGAATTCGTCGTCGTCGAGGCTTGCCTCGTCTCCGGAGGGAGGCATATAGGCCTCTACCTCTTCTTCGACCGCTCTCTCATGAGGGCTGGCGTCCCCCTCCTCCTGTGCTGGATCTTGCTGGAGTGGGTTGTCTTCGGCGCTATCTGGTGTATTATTGTCTCCGGTGCCGGAATCCTCATTCTTGCTATGGTGGGATTTAGAGCGGCGCCGCTGACGCCGGCGCTTGGGCTGTTTCTTGGAGGGGTCATCCTCCGCTATTCCTTCGCCGTTCCCATCCTTTGGGATATCCACCATGTATATGTCGTATGAAGAGGTGGCTTTCCAGTGCCCGATGGGCGCTGGTTCTTGGTCGTCTCCGGCATCGTCGTCCATCTCGTCGATGTCCTCAGAGTCGTAATCTAGCATGTCGGTTAGATCGTCGACAGTGGCTACCAAGTGGGTGGTGGGTGGGCTCTGAATTTCTTCGTCGTCCGCATACCAACCGTCCTGGCCGCAGTCCGGCCAGGCCTCTCCTGATAACGAGAGGTACTTTAGCGAACTCAAGATGTTGCCAAAAGGTGAGCATTGAAAGATGTCCGCCGCGGTGAACTCCATGATCGGCGCCCAATCGGATTCGACTGGAGGGGGCGCAGGAGGTCCATAGTCCGGCACCTCAGAGTCACGAGCTTCATGGGGGACAAGATAGGTGTTCGGCTCTATCGCCGTAGAGGTTGCAGCCCCCGAGGCGGTGTGTAGCCATCCATCCTTAGTCCGCGCAGCCGGCTCCGAGTCGAAGATCGGAGCGGGTTTGAGTGCGGCCTCCAGGGTACTGTCCGGCTGCAGAGCTAAATCATGCCCATCGTGACAGTACGGCACGCTCGGCTGTGGCTCGAATCCGTCGAGGATCAAGTCCCCGCGGATGTCAGCCATGAAGTTCAAACTTCCAAATCTGACCTGACGGCCAGGGGCATAGCCTTCGATCTGCTCCAGCTGGCCAAGCGAATTGGCCCGCAGTGCGAAGCCGCCGAATACGAAGATCTGTCTGGGGAGGAAGGTCTCACCCTGGACTGCATCGTCATTGATGATCGAAGAAGCCATCGAGCCTATCGGTGACGACACAGAGGAACTCTCAATGAAAGCACCAATGTCGGTGTCAAAACCGACGGATCTCGGGTAGGGGGTCCCGAACTGTGCGTCTAGGCGGATGGTAACAGGAGACGAGGGACACGATGTTTTTACCCAGGTTCGGGCCCTCTTGATGGAGGTAAAACCCTATGTCCTGCTTGATTAATATTGATGATGTGGGTTACAAGAGTAGATCTAGCACGAGATCAAGGAGGCTAAACCCTAGAAGCTAGCCTATGGTATGATTGTTGTTCGTCCTATGGACTAAAGCCATCCGGTTTATATAGACACCGGAGAGGGCTAGGGTTACACAGAGTCGGTTACAATGGTAGGAGATCTACATATCCGTATCGCCAAGCTTGCCTTCCACGCCAAGGAAAGTCCCAACCGGACACGGGACGAAGTCTTCAATCTTGTATCTTCATAGTCTTGGAGTCCGGCCGATGATGGTAGTTCGGCTATCCAGACACCCCCTAGTCCGGGACTCCCTCAAGGCCCATGGACCCTAGGGCCCGTAGAAGGCCCATGAATCCTAAGGCCCGTATAGAAGGCCGATGGATCCTACGGCCCATATAGAAGGCTAATGGATCCTACGGTCGGAAGGAGGCCCATGGATCATACGTCCTGCAGGAGGCCCATGGTTACAACAGTCCGTGTGTTGCCATGATTATTTTGGCCTAGTTACCAAAGATAGGCTATTGTGGCCACTAGAAAAACACAGAAAAAGAACTGTAGTGACTACAAGCAAACAACTAAACAAGACAATAAGGAAATAAATAAGCAAGCAATTAACGCTAGCCTATTACCACTATTACACATATTACATCCACTTGGCATCAAAGTTGGCCACCAGTGCAAATATAGGGAACAAAGCAACATATTACATACACTGGCCGTCAAAATTGGCCACCAGTGCAAATAAATGTGGCAGCCAAAACAAGAGCATAACTGAAACAACTTCAGAAGAGCTCAAGAAACGTTATCCTAGGTATCCACCATGCTGGCAATAAGCTTAGCAAGCTTATTAGCTATGTCCTGTTTGGCGCTAAAATCCTCCAACGCTTGCTGTTGCACCAGAAAGTATGCATCTGAATGCTCCAGGGACTTCCGCAGTCCTTTCGTTTCTTGTCACAGCACAGCTGATCGATGTCTTTCAGCTAGTAGTTGAGACTCAAGAAACCGAACTAACTCAGATAGTGAGTTTGAATAGCTTGTGCAAGCGGTAGTGGCCAGTAACTCGGACACTAAACCAAGACAGGACTTTGGGGTTGTCTCGCTGTCTTCAAGATAGTCTTCCTTAGCTGTTTTATCACCTTTGTTGGAGACCAACAAGGATGTGTCACTATCCTGAACCTTATCTGCATTACTTCCTTTACCATTGCTTAATAAGGCACTCTTCCCCAATATTCTGTCAGCATTCTAAAAGAAGAAACAAGCAGACCATAACAAGTTTAGCATGTACTAGTATATGAAACTCATTTCGGTGAACCAGTTCATTAGTAAGGTGGACAGGATTAAACTACCAAGTCTTCTATTGCCAAGTACTAGTACATAATAAAAGCATCAAACAAACATATATCTATGTCCTATGGTCACTTCATTGTCTTGCCAAATCAAAATAGAGACACGGTTCAAATCATATCAGTTCAAGACAAAGCAGCAGTGAAAGAATATAAAGCGTGGGAAACTACACGACACAACAAGATTTCAGATGGGTACCACGGGTCTACATGTACAACAACACTATTGGCTCTGTTGTGATGCTAGTAATGTGCATGATATGAAAGTCAACTGTATATACAATTGAAATTGAAATCAATAGAGCTATTGATAAGAGCAAACCTTTTAAAGAAACATGCTTGAACATACCTGTTGTGCCATTGGAGTTTCGATTGGATCCTTCAATTTAAAAATAAGTTTGTATGAGTAAATACAGTGATACAAGAGCAAACCTATCATAGTTAAAAAAAGGTGTGCCTAAGCGAGCGCTTAACCGCGCCTAGGCTCTAGGCATTGGCAAAAGCATTGCGCATAACTATGCTTAATCTGTGCATAAATGCGCATAAGCATGCGCTTTGGTCAGTAAAGCGCAAGGCGGTGGCAAAACGCACAATTAACGCCTAGCGCTTTTTTGAACTATGATAGCAATGGAATCTTAAATTAGAACAGTTGTTCTTCAGGTTTAGGCACTTGTTCTACATGAACAGAGTACAGTAAGACGCAAGAATATAATACTTAAAAATAGAAAATGAGCTCATAGACCTTACCACATTCTTGGTTCGGGACCAGTACAGAACAAGGCATTCCCAGTCATCGTCCAGTAAATGTGTCTCAGGAGAACATAAGGGAATTTGATGAGTTACTTTGCTTGTGAAGTACGTTTTCTTCAGGTAATTCCCATACTACCACCAAGCATTCTTGAAGATAGCAGAGGTATTAGCACAGGTTACCTCATTCCGAGTTTCCAAATTGGTCCTTCTCTATAGAGAAAAATGGGAAAATTTGCTGTATTATAACCATCATGGAGGTAGGATGTATGGGACGAAGCAAAGTAATTGCCATGAATAACATTACTAACACATAACTCCTGGACAAACACCTGCAACTGGCATTTTCCTTCATCTTCAGTATAATATTTCCAAGATGGGAAGATACGCACATACGATTTAACAACATCAAATGCGATAGATGCTAAACTATGACTAGCTGGTTGTGCTTCCTCCACAGGAATAGGCGTACTAATTGGTGGAGTTGGGGTTCGCCGTGATAGTACTGGCCCTTTGGGCACTGGAGCTGCCTTACTAACTGCTCTTGTTTGGGAGCTCTATGGTGGAGATGGTGTTGTGTCAACCGGAACTGGGTTACTATCGGCTGGGGTTGGGGTTAGATTGGGTGAAGCTGGTTCTCTGTCCATCGTAGTAGGGGTACAATCTACGAGAGTTTGGGTTATGTGTGGTCGGGTTGGTTCTTGTGCATGTATAACCGGGGTGCTATCTCCACCAAGAGGTAGCACTGTTTTATTTGAAGACCGTGTTTTTAGTCCGCTAGATACTGGCATCACCCGCTCCAATTCAAGTGGCTAATAAACAGGAAACATAGTTGAATGTACAGACATTGTATGAGAGACAGATGCAATAGATAGTGTGGAAAAAAGAGGGCATGAACTAGTTGACATGTATATTGTTTAACTAAAATGGATAGCATGACATAATTTCACATATATGATGTCTATCTAAATTGGATAGCATAGCATAACATAATTCAAAGATATGATGAATAACTAAATAGGATCGCATGACATAATTCACCTACATGTTATCTAAGTAATCAGGATCGCATCATTTAATTCACATATGTGATTTATATGCTAAACAGAGGGCATTCGATATGATGTCTGAACTAAGAACATGATGTTGAATATTGTGTATATGATGTCTAAACTATGCAATGCAAGACACCATATGCATGATATGAGCAGTATAACCGTGCCAAGTTAGAGCATACACCTCAGTGGGGGAATAGGACTGGTCATCTGTCTCTGAATCCATCTCTGGGGAGCTATCGGGACCCAACAAGAGATCTGCTTTGACAGGTAGCACTGTCTGCTCTAAAGGCCTTGTTTTCACTCCAGATTTTTCCATCTCCCACCCAAATGGTTGATTCACAGGAAGAGTAGTTTAATGTATAAACATTGTCGACAAATGGAAATGTAATGAAGAAAAGGATGGGCAAGATATCATTCAAATATATGATGTCTGGTTAAACAGGATGGCATTGCACATTTCACATATATTATGGCTGGCTAAAAGACATGAGACTGCATAATTCCCATATATGATATACAAACTAAACAGGTGGCATTATGAAACATGTCTAAACTAAGCAGATGACATATGTCATGTCAAAAGTAGGCACTGCAAGGCAACATATGCATGATATGACTAACATCATCATGCCAAGGTAGAGCAAACACCTTGGGGGGTAAATAGGAGTGGTCAGCGGCGTCTGAATCCGCCTCAGAACAGATATCTTCCTCTGGATTACAATCTGGAGAGGGGTGGGGAGGGTTTGCCATTGAACCCACCATGGAGCGATGTCTGCATGACATTGTATTGCCGCGCAAAACTCTTCTCTTTTTCTCTACATGTTCAGGATGACTGTGTACAATATCTGACATGCATACAAAAAAAATGGTGATATTATGTAAGGAGAGCATGTAGAAATTTAGAGTGATGGTAACAACCAGTGGATGGATCCAAAAATAATGATAGCAAGCTGATGATTGCTTTAAATTAATAAAAAGACAGATGATGATTGCTTTACTATTTGTTTCCCACCCAAGATGAACAACATAGGCATAACCTAGGTGAACCAGATATTGGGCAGACAGACTATTCATTGCTGCCTCGATATGTGCCCCACAACTAATTCAGAACTCAAGTTTGAACTTTAATTTGGACCTGACTTGGGAGTCCAAGAGCTGAACAGGACGATAGAGTAGCATGTAAGTTTAAGCAATGCATAACATAAGCAGAAACAAAAGAGTGCGACCTCTCTTGTGGACCCGTGTACTCCTCAGGTTCATCTGCTGAGTCGATTATGGTGATGCCGTTGCGGTGGGTGCCGGCGGCAGCGAAGGAGATCTGAGGCGGCGAAAGACGGTCAGGAGTCGTGATATCTGGTTTGGTGGATGCTTCTGTCGACAAAATAGCTCAGGTGAGGTGGACAACGTCGCGGCAGGAGCAGGATAAACCACACAAAGTTCCCTTCGACACGTACTTGTAACTAAAGTAATTCTGTAAGGGCTCATTTGGCTTGCATGATTCTTAAAACGCAGTGATAGGAAAAACACCAGAATAGGATAGGAAAATGCACATGGTAAACAGAGCATTTGTAAACACAGGATTTCTGTCAACTTGGGTGTTTGGTTTATAGGAATTGGAAGAGCAGAGGAATGCAAAGAAACATGGCCAAAATAAAGTGAAACCATATGAAAGCGTGTACAGTTCGAATGTTATTCTGGCACTAATGCACTTGGTCTTGTTTTCATGCATAGGATTTTGAAAAGTAGGTCCAGGTGGATGTTTTGCTTCATTCCTTTCAACAAAACGCATGAATAATTGGGTTGGTCGCTAAAGCAGTTGAGGCAGAGGTGGCTGTCAGAGGTGTGGAGGAAGATCTGAGGAATCTATAGACGGCGTCCAGGGCACTGCTCTATTGTGATGGATCGTTCTGTCGTTGGAGCAGCTCCGGTGAGCCGTAAGATGTAAGGTTGAAGCAGCACAAGACAAACATCGTCAATCACAAGTGGGATTCTAATAGCATCTCCAATAGATGATGTAAAATGGATGTAAAATTTACATCACCAAAAACCACCTGACTACAACAGATGAGGTAAAAACTGTTGACTCTGTACTTAGCTGTCAAAACTGAAATTTACTGTGGAATCTGAATGCTACTGTCGAAACTGAACGCAATGGTAGCAGAGAGGCACTTGACATGTAGTTTAGAGAGGGCCTGCAGTTCATCTTCAACCTGCACCCCCCTGTGCCGCTAGCCACCACCGGCCAAACCGCCGGCTCCAGCGCCGCCTCGCCGCCCCAAAACAACTCCCCACCGCCGCCCCGGCCAGCCCACTAGGCCCCCCACCCCTACCCTCAACCCTAAGATAGATAGTAGGGTACCTCTCCGGTGAGCCCCCGTCCCCGTTGCGGGTG
>NC_041393.1:352221090-352275113 GCF_002162155.2 Triticum dicoccoides
GACTGACCCAAAAGTCGATTCAGTCAACTGAAGTGTGGCTAAATCGGAGCAGAGCAGCAGCACGAGTGAGGGGGAGAGCAGCAGCAGCATGGGCGAGCAATCGATCGAGCGAGAGCCGGAGCAGCAGCAGCAGCAGCGCGAGCGAGTGAGCGAGAGCCGGAGCAGCAGTAGCAGATCCAGCTGGTATGGCCACCGCCGCCGAAGGGGCCTCGCACTGGGGGAGAGCCGCCATGGAGATGTCGGCCACGGTGCTGGCTTCAAGGTAGCCGCTCCATCGGGGTGCGGGATGGAGCACCATCGGCGCAGGGACTTGAGTTAAGGAGAAGGTGCGATGCGATGAGTGTACAATCTCTTTGGTGGCACCGAGTAGGCCTCGGCTTCGTCCGAGGAGTCGGTGAGGATGTTGCGGTTCCGGTGGAGCAGGTTAAGGCGGCGCTATGGGGATGGAGCAGCCATGATAGACGAGGCGATCGTCGGAGCAGCTCCTTGGAGGTGGAGGACGGGGCGGCTGAACCGGCGAGACAGTGAGACGGACGACGGATCGGGAGGTGGACGAGGAACGTCGAGCTGTTGCAGTGGACGACATCGTCGGGGAAGAGGCTCCGGCTGGGCAGCGGTGACGTGGCGGACGAAGGAGGGTGGGGTTTCGCGGCTGGAGCGGAGAGGTTATGGCGGCCTGGGATTTCGAATGGCGAAAAGGGGGCGATGGGAGGGGGTGAAGCATGACTTAGGGACGCGCTTGTCCAAAATGTAGGGTGTGTTACAAAAGTACCCCCCACTGATTTGAACTAGCGGCCCTTTCATCTCAGGGTTAGAACGGGGATTTCGCGTGTCAGGATTTGGTAGCTGGAGGGAGTTTTCGTGCGCGTTGTAATTTCAGGATAGAAAGGCGCGGATTGTGAAGGCGCCAGTTTTGGGAGCACGATATCTGAATTTTCGGGATATAACAAGACGCGGGTTGAATTTTAGGGACAAGCCTAACGTGTAGTAATATTGTACTTGTACGTACCAAATCAATTCGCACTTCCCTCAACCAAAAAGAAAACAAAAAAAATAAAACTATTAACACCACACAAAGAGAGAGTCTTGTCCCGTTTTACTATACAAATGCTATTCAAAGCTACTCCCTCCTTCCATCTATATAGGGCCTAATGCGTTTTTCGATGCTAACTTTGACCAAATATTAGAGCAATAATATATGACATGCAACTTACACAAAGCACACCGTTAAATTCGTCTGTGAAAGGTTCTTTCAATGATAAAATTTTCACATTGTGCATGTCATGTACTATTAATCTTGTCAATAGTCAAAGGCGGTCTTAAAAATCTCATTACGCCCTATATAGATGGAAGGAGGGAGTATGAATCCATGTTATGTCTGATTAAATTTTTTCGCTTGCTGTATAATGCATGTAACCTACTCATACCAACATTTTAGTGCATTCCGAATGTCTATATTACCGCTGCAATTCGAACTAAATTTGAATTCGTTTCTCTATTTCAATAAGAATCTACAATCATGATTGTTGCCAACTTCAACCATCATTCGTGTATTACCTTAATAATACACCACATGATTACTATAGAGATAGATATGAACTATGTGTACTACATGAACTCGAATTCTATTTTTTGAATACACTTGGTGTTGATTCCAAATAATAGTACATTTGATGTACTAACTATATATTCATAATCTAAACCATGTTCCATACGTACACCGTGTTTATCACACAAACTATAGTGCCCCGCCCCCTACATTATGACAAGTATTTAGACCTGAGTTGCAAAAGCCACACATTAGCCCAAATTATAATCAATGTTCTACATTATGATATCTTCTTCAAGTATCTGTATCCACTTTTTTTATAATGAATTATGATCTTTGTTCGTCTTTTACACCTTCATGATCCTCTTCTATTTGTAGCTAGCTAGCACTAACTTTCTATCATCCATGCACACGCCCGCCCCCCTCTCATCCACCCTTAGCGTCCCCTCCATCGCGCACGTTCATTATTTCTCTTTAGGTCGTCCACCAACGGTGTGTGTAGGCCCCTGGCTCCTTCTTTCCGGCACACACCAGTCGATATACCTCTCTAGCCAAGTGTGCCTACAACAAACACATATATACTTCCCCTCTTCTCTTCTCACCGTCCATGCCCCCCTATGTCCAATACGATTCCACGCAGGTGCACACTCCCGCCCCTCTTTTCATTGATCACATACTCGCACACTCCTCCCCCCTCGAGATGGTAGGCCTCTCGCACCACCTCCTAGCCACACCCTCTCCCCCTGTCTACCTCTCCATACCTTATTTTCTTGTAACACATGCAAGCGCGTATATGAACTGATCTCCCTACATATAGCCAGGTCGATCATAATTCGTTTTCACCAAGCACCGATACACTTACCTCGCTAGTTATGTCTCTCCTTTTCTCAGACACACGACGGTTGATCTTCCTATGTAGTTACGTATGCTTACCACAACCATATCTTCTCCCCTCATCATCCTTGAATACCCCCGACCCGTCTCTCACACGCACGTGCATAGACAGATAGACATCCCCCGCCCTCTCTTATTGATATTGCACTCATACCATCCGTTTGTCTAGCAGGCCTCTCCCACCATTTGTGAGACGCCACTCCACCACCAACCCTATGACGCTCTACCTTTGTCTTTTTCCCAACCTTATTCCTCTGCTACACATATCCATGGATGTCGATCGATCTCCCTCAATACATAGCAAGGTCTCTCTCCTTCCCCACACATATACTAGTCGATCGGTCTCTACCCCCTCTCCCCCCCCCACACACCGATAGTCAAACATTGTAGGTAGGTATCCATGCCACAGAGAAAAACTTCACCTCTGCCCTCTCAAATTCCAGTAGGCCATCCGCCCTGTATATTTGACGTGGGCAAACACAAATTCGATGTCACTCTTTATCGATCGCGCAGCCACACACTTCATCCCTGTTTTCAATTCTATCGATATCTCACGTCCATGACTCCGTTTCACACACATTGCATATGTTACATTTTTCTGATTGAGATATCATCAACACCTTTCCTTTGTTTCGCACAAACCATCTCTCTCATGCCCACCCACGTACGTACCTGCACCTAAAGAAGAAGTGCACGCAGGACGCACTTACTCACGTCTCGTTCCCGGCCACACCCGCGCGGGTACACGATGGAGTTCGTTTCTGTACGAAAAGGCAGCCCGCGTGATAATTTGAAGCGTGTAGCGGTTGTTTACTCGAAGGAGGGTCGGGTACCACGCCTAGACGGAACAAAGTTCGACTTGACGCGTTAGCATTAAATAAAGATATATATTCCTCAATGGCACGTACAAAATATAAAACGATTGCCATGGGGAAATGGAATAATGGGTTTGTCTCTCGTCACACCATCTCACACAAGGCCGCCATGGCCTCTCTCTCTCAGTGTTGGTCAGTGATCCGGCCGCATCCCGTCCGCCGGCGGAAAGGGAGGATGTGCATCGTCTCTCCGTTCGACGGCGTTGAGGCAGCACGTCCCGATCCGCGGTACCCGCCGTTCTCTCTGACCAAGCTCCGGCATGGTAGGGCCTTCGCCACTTGCTCGCTGCCGCAGTATGGGCAGATCCCGGCCGCCGGCACCCTCCTAGTAACATCCCGACGACCCTCAGGTACAGCTTCCTCCGGCCTTGCTCCACTGCCCATCTTCCCACGTTGCTGCATGTGGATCTTCTTTAGTTGTTTACTTAAATTGTATCTCGGACGTCGTACTTTCCATCTTGCAATCTCGTCCTCAAACCATTTTTGATAAACCACCATGTGCTATCTTTCCCTTATTACATGGAACATGCTTCTTTTTTGTCGGCGTATGTGTCTTCAACTCGTGTTACTGGGTAGTAATTGTTTCCTTTCGACCTCCTTTTGCAAACAGGGCTATCCATTTTCACCTCGTTGCTATTGCGACCTTTTGGTGAACTACACAAATCACTTTTCTGAAGAGTGTTTTGTGCAATTCCGCCAAAATGTCATACGGGCAACGTTTTTACATTTCTGTGGGACTGCGGAAAGGGAGATTGGTTTTGCTATCCTCCTCATCCAACTCCGTGCCTAATCTTCTCCAACAAGAAGTTAGTCCTAAAGAGAGATCGTAGAGGTGATTGGCTTCTATTTATGTGTGTTATGTTTCATCATCTAGTTCCACTATTATTGTAATCACACTGACTGGATATCTTTGCAAACAGGGATGATCCGCTCGATTTTAGTGGAGCTGCACAAAATGATCGGATTGTGGTGTCCTTCATACACCTCTTTTTTGGCTACAGATCTGGGTGAAACTAGCTGCCAAGTAATGAACATTGTGCCAAGGAAATGGAGCCATGCCTACGAACAGCATCGATCAATTATATTTTTTAATTTATTTGTACACCTTCTCCCAACTTTGTCTTCAGTTGTGATGTGAATATTGGCACTGATCTGCGAACCATTGAGATGCATTAGCCATGGTAGTATCATTTGTATTTGATGGAATGTTGTAACAAGATAATCTCGAGGCAAGACACATGAATCCTAAGTTGAAACCTTTTTTTCCTACGGGAACCAAAGTTGAAACCTTCATACATCATAGTACAATTTCATCAAAATTATGCGTACATATAAACAAATCCTGAAGGATTGATAGCAATGCCAGAAACAATTCAACTTCCTTTCGTCGACATGTTGGACATCCTTCATCCCGCTCCACCTGCCATGAAACAATATTGAGTGCACAACACAACTTCAGGGAAAGATTCACCCCCGGTCGTTGCGCCGCAGTAGTAATGACTAGTGAGTAGTCAAATCACAGAGCCCCACCTTCGCCAAAGTAAGTTGCTCGGACGAAGCAACCATCATTTCTCTGTTCCTTGAATCCGCTGCTACTCCCATATTCCCACAATAATAAGTTACTCGGGCGAATCAACCATCACTATATCCACTCACGTGTGATGACCACAGGAGCTATCCATTCAGATTGCATGTTAAAAAAAATAAAGGTCAATAACTAATGTGGCAAACTTTCAAAAAAAAAAACTAATGCGGCACCTCGGGCCAACGCGGCCAAATTGCATTTTGCACGAGAAATTACACACCATGTTTCGTTGACATGTGGTACCGTTCCAACATATCAGTGAAATGACGACGAATAGTAGTATTTCTGAACGGACCTGTAGGCCGGGGCGCCTCTTCGTGAACCGTGGCAAACTAGCAACCATCCATTGACTCTTTGCCTTTCCCTCTCGATTTGGAACTGCTATCGCACGCTCTTCCTCTCCCTCCTCCATTTTCCTTCAGCCCTTCACCCTTCTTTCTGCCATTGTTCGATCGTCTTCTCCATGGAGGGAACAGGCCGGAAACGACCCTGTTATTCTTGCCCCGATCTGAAAGATGACGTGGTGGAGGAACTCATTGATCGGTGCGACGTCATCACCTCGGCTAGCATGGCAGGTTCGTTCAAGACCATTCTCGACTCAACTAATAACATCATTACAAGGAACCCAAGAGTCAAGGAGCGGTTTGATCTCCCCTATCTTCTTCGCCGTGACCCTGATGACTACTGGCACGGGGACGATGGAGGCCTCGCCTTGTGCAAGTTGATGCCGCTTGATAATGATACGTATGATGTCAAGATGCCATCGCTTGAGGGGAAGGATTGGGCAGGCGCAAATGGAGATTGCATTGTTTACATTGGGTCTAACTGCGAGTGGGAACTTGTGAATGTGTACACTCGTGATCGGGTTCCACTTCCAAAAATCTCAGCAGACTGCCCAGAGGTTGAGCACACCGGTATTGTACGCACGTTCAAATATGATCATGGTGACTATCTTCTACAGAAGATGGCAATTTGTCGAGTTCCCACCGCTCTTGGAATTACAACAACTATGAAGTTGTTGCTATCTTCGACAAGCTTGTTGCCGTCCTTCATGGTTCGACTGGATGGATATTGCTCAAAATTCAGTTTCTATACATGGATGTGTACTGCGATGCAATTCAATACGAGGGCCTTGTGTTTGCTGCCACCACTCATGGCACTGTTTTTGCATGGAATCCTTATGATTTCGGTACGTTTGTCTTCCACCATAATTATAATTGTTTCATCCACATGCATGCGGGTTAGCAAGTTTCCTTTACTAATTAACCTTCTTCTTGTGTTTCCAAGGTCCTGTGAACATTCCACCACCTAAATTTGAATTTTTTTATAACCAAGGGCGAGATGACGATGGTGATGATCACGAGCATGAGGACAAGCAGAACGTATATACTCAGTGGCGCCTGGCAACTGATTCTGATGGATCACCTCTTCTTGTGTGTATACAGTGCACTGAGTTTGTTATTACTGAGGGAGCACGTGTTGTCTCCCATGTTAGCACTCTCCGGACCTATTCCAACACCCGCTGCATGGTATTCGGGATGGATACCAGTGTGCTAGCGCCAACACCTTCTCCCTGGTACATAATTCATAGTCTTGGAGAAAACTCGCTCTTCCTTGGACAAAACTATCCGATGATGGTGAAAGGCGATCCAACTGCTGTTGACACGCTGTTACTAGTACCATTTATGAGAAGCAACTGTGTCTATACCTCAGACATTTCGGTGGTTCCCTACCCTGGTACTGATATAGTAGGCCGCTTCAGCCTGGATGATTAGTCCTGCATTGGTCTCGAGATCGACAATAGATGGCCCGTCCCAGAGAATCACGTGTGGTTCAAAGCAAGCATTTCCAACGCCGAGGAATGGTTGAGTTGAAGTTCATTTCATTGCTTGTTATTTGTTGTGTGGTGAAAACTTTAGTATTTAGGATGTATCCTCGTTGTCGATGTGGGTTGATGACTTGTTGTATGTAATAAAATGATATGCCTGTGATAAACTTACTAAACTTATGAATGGCTTTTGAGTCGCTTCTCTGAGTGAGTGGTGCGACGAGGCAAAAAAATATTTTCCGAATACATAATTGTACGTGCATTGCAACAGGTTATTGGATGAGGCCAATCAACAATAGTAGTACACTATTTGTACTAGCTTCACATGCTTCGCGCGTCGGGCGGGTGTTTTTACTGTAGCCATATGTTAATATGTGTTCGCTGTACATAACCAGCACCTCGAATCATCGATACTAGTATTATATAGTAAGTAGTAGGAGTAGTAGGGTGGCATGTGCCAGAACAAGCATTCACGTCCAGGAGTATGGCACACGCCACCACCACATCCATCTGACACCGTATTATTTCATGGAGTCCGTGCTAGAGCAATCTCTTCAACCTCGTTGTTTCTCTAACTTCAGCCATCGCGCGGCGAGCAAGGTGAGGGTTTGCCGATAGTCGGTTTCCTCAACTGCGATCCCACTTTTAAGGTCAACTCCAACACACGACCCCAAACGGACCTCCGTTTTGCACGAACTCCAACGATAATTTTAACTAGAAAAGCAAGACCAAAGAAAGCAAGAACCACAAGAATACATTTTACTACTCCTGTAAGTTGGATTAGTGCCTTCTCGATGCATTCATTGTTGATCTGCGGAGGCTCGATCTTGCATGCTTCTTTCTTCTTTGAGTGTAAAGAAATAGACGTTGCTTCCTTGCATCTAGTCTCATGTCTAGCCTCTATTCTAGTAGGAGTATCAACAAGTGCACTAGTCTCATCTCTAGCCTCTATGCTAGCTAAAAGTGCTAGAGCATCTACTAAATTGTGTTCTATCAATATATGGATGTACTCTTCTTCCCAATTCCAAGACTTGCATCCATTCTACTCCCTCCGTTCCACAATGCATGCCTTCTATTTGTCAAAATATATATGTATCTAGACAAGTTTTAGTATATAGGTACATCCATTTTTGGACAAATGGAGGTCAAGTATTTTGGAACGGAGGGAGTACACAATAAATTTTTTAAGTTAGCACAACTAGTCTAATCCGAGAGCACAACCGAAGATTTGGTCGGGTTCTTCCTCCTTTTGCTGACACATGGGACATCCAACATCCAGGTCGTGTCATGCAAGAAAATAGAGTGGTAGTTGAAGCCATGAGATGTGCATCTTGGGTTAAACTGTAAATAGAATCTTACTACTCTTGAGAAACTCCAAAAGCGGCCACCGAAGATCTTTATTGGATTTGTTTTTCATTACCAGCACGTCAAGGTGAAAGATGTGCAGGTTCAGTGGGTCCTCTTGCGTTTTCACTGACATGTGGGACCGCATGTGAGCAAACAGACGATGGGCTCCGTGCGTCCGCTGGCTGGCTGAGAAGAGAGATAGAGGACGGCTGAGCACAGACTCCAGGAAATTTGTTCTACGTAACCAACACCTTGATATTCGCATGTGGTTGTTTCTAGAATAAAAAAAGGAGGTACCCCTACTTATGTTACTCCCACTACGCCTAGCCTAAGGTTAGTAGGTGACCTTGCGCTTGGCTCTTTGCCTCTTCCAAAAGTTGATGGTTCTACAGTAGTGCTTCTGGCAATCTGACACCAAATGAACTGCTGCACGTCCACCGCTTGTAAGCAAAAGTTTCTCCTCGTGTTGTGAGCCACCGCGCACGCGTTGGCCAGGTAGAAGGCGTAATCAAGCTTCTCGTCGTTCTATGAGTTGACGGGACACATCAAAGTTATTTACTAGTAGTACATACTCTCTCCAAAAAAGGGCTGACCATGTCATTGCTACCATCCCGTGCTCCGTCGTTGAGTACATGCACTATTCACGTTCCATCGAGGAGAAAAAATATTGCGTAGGTGCCATCGAAGTGCATGACTCACTTACGAAAAAGGGTTTTCCCCCCGCTTTTCCCCCCGCATGACTCACTTACGCACTGCTTATCTAATTATCTCCATTTTCTTGCATGACACGTGCACCTTGATGCTAGATGTCTCGCATGTTGGGAAAAGGATGAACAAAGCTCACGTAAAAGAAAAGAGTTTAAGAGCATAGATTGCCGACGACTGAGAAGGAGAAAGGAACCTTGTGGTGGAGCGTCTGCAAGGAACCTTGCGCGTTTTCCCCTGTTTTTTGCCGCCTGCCCACCTATAAACAAATAAAAGAACATGAACTTTTCGCTAACCACTAGAAACGGTACATCAGGATGCTAAGTTGAAGATGTTTTATACTCCCTCTGTTCCCAAATATAAGTCTTTTTAGAGATTTCAATAAGGGACTACATACGAAACAAAATGAGTGAATCTACACTCTAAAATATGTCTACATACATCCGTATGTTGTAATCTATTTGAAATGGCTAGAAAGACTTATATTTAGGAACGGAGGGAGTAGTTTATATTGAATTATTGATAACCACGCGACAAGCCACGCATGTACAGGACGCATGCAGCCACGCATGTACACAAGACAATGCACTAACTCCATCCGATCCAACTCATGCACATACGCGCACAACATGGAGCACACAATGCACGTACACAAGACGTGCATGCACACACGCTTGGCCACAGAATGCACATGAATAACACATGCATGCGCACACACTCGTCTGCATGGAGGCGTGCGCCATCCGCGGCGACGTCCGGTTCGTCGTTCTACGGTGAAGCTCGCACGCAACGGCGCATACGCATCTCTTGCAGCACCTCTTTGTCGTCGTTGCTCAACTACTAGTTGGAGACGAAGACGACCGTAGCCTCGGCCTTAGAGCTAGCACCGATGGGAAAACATGCATGCTGCATGCACACGAGCAAATACGGAGTGCCCACGACGTGGTGGTGGTGCATCCCTAGTCGCCTCTACTCCTTCTGCGCACGTTGTCTAGATCAAGGCGGCTGCATGCTAATGATGATGTGGGTGAGATCTTCTAGGACTCAGATGATGACGAGAAAAATTATGCGGCACAAGGTGACATACACCGTCAAGGTCCTCAAGGGGGTGCTAGTATGTTCTTAGATGTGCTTAGAGAAAGTACAATAGAGTTGAGTCAGCGGGCTATAAGGAATAAACTAGTATATTTCTACTTAGTTGGAGGAAAGAGAAGAGGAGAGAGAAGGTAAGCGGGCTCTTCATGAAGAGCCAGCTCTAGCACATGCTCCTAGGCACTTTGTGAGAATGAAAGGTGGGCCACATAATAAAAAAGTAGTACACTCTTTTGATCTACTATTGTACATGTTGACTATAAGATGGGTTGTAGATGACATGACACTAGCTTATAGCCAGCAGCTGGCTATACTATTAACCATGCTCTTTAGATGAGGTGCTAAGTGCATTAAATGGCTTAGTAACTCACGTCTTCAATGCATAGGTGCTTAGTTTATTGGTGCCACATCATATTTTATGCCTATGTGGCAGGCTTAGCAGCTATACATGGTGGAGCACTGGGAGAGGCCAAGGCTGGTCATAGTGGGGAGTAACTTATACTGTAACATATTACTATGTTACTCTAAACATCTCTATAAACCGGAAACGAGGGAGTAGTAACATAGACTAGTGTCATATGTAGCATATGGGAGCACATGATATTTCCCCGTCCCGATCCCAAGTTGGCTTATCACCTTCTTGGCCCAACAAAAAGCCCTCCCCCCTCCCGCGCGCGCTTCTTGCCCGGCGCCAGCTGAGCCCGCCGCTCCACATTGATGGCAAGTCAGGGCGACGCGACCTCTCACTGCTTCCACCATTGAACCGGAGCGCTGACCGAGGGCACCGCTCGCTGCACGCCTGGCATTTCAGACTACACAGTGGAAAGTAACTTTAGAGCAAGTACTACAATTAGATGACATAAGCAGGCTATAAGGATTTAAATATAGTATTTGTGCTTAGTTGAAGGAGAGAGAAGAGAAGCGGATTATAAACGTGTAGCCGGTTGTACTCCAAAATACTTTGTGAGACAAAAGGTGGGGCCATTATTAATGATATAGTATTTATACTAAAGGGACTAACAGATGCCTTAATTACTCCATTTTTTTGAGACAAACCTTGGTGGGGCTATTATTGACTTTTTTTGAGCTATTATTGACTTGGACGTGGGGTTTGGGGGCCAAAGGCCTACTATTATACTCGCACGACCGACCTGACATGCTCTACCCTAGCTGCCGCTGTATCATATGGTTTCGCACCGTTCCAGATCTTAGCGCCGCCCCACAATTCTTCTCCAGCCCTCCTTCCGACGTGCACTGCGAGAAGGGACAGCAGTCCTCCGAACCCCGCCTTTCGTGATCCTGTACGGGAGAGGGGCGATCAGGTTTTTTGGGAGCACACTCGTGCGACTGCTGCCAGCGACGACTTCCTCAACGATAGCCTTCTTCCCCGACCTCGGTAACCTCTTCATCAACGACATGAGTGACAACATCAACCACATCGGTTCTGCTCCCGCTGTACAGTATGTGATTCTGTCCTCCTGGTTTAGTCTGCATCCTTACTTTGATGTTTGCAATTGTCATCATGATCTATTTACTGGTGATTCGGATTAAATCTCATACTAAATTGCTCATATATTCAACAATCCAATCCAAAAACCCGATTCCAGGCAATTTACTCCGAGTGGTTTTGCTGCGCTTTTGAAGCCGCCTACTTTTAAGGGGGTGCAATATAAAAGGTGGCGCACAAGAGCAGTATATTGGTTTCAGATCATGTACTGCTATGGCGCCACTAAGGGTAAGCCTGAGGGCAATCTTAACCCTACACAGCAGGAAACTTTTCAGAACATGGATACCCTCTTCAAAGCTGCCCTACTGAGTGTTCTTGACGATTCCATTGTGGATTCATATATGTCGTTTGACAGCGGCAAAGACATGTGGGCTGCGCTCGAGGCCACGTTTGGGCCCTCGGGCGTTGACAACGAGTTGTATGTCATGGAGCAATTCTGTCACTACAAGATGACTGATGAGCGCTTTGTTGTTCAGCAGACTCATGAGATACAGTCACTCTCTAAGGAACTTGAGTACTTTAAGTGTGTGTTGCCGGACAAATTTGTTGCTGGGACCATCATTGCCAAGCTTCCACCTTCGTGGAACGATTTTGCTACTTCTCTGAAAAATAAGAGACATGAGTTTTCTGTTTTGGATCTCAATAGCACTCTTGATTTTGAGGAGAAGGCGAGAGAAAAAGACACACGTGCTCGGGTCCCTGTGGGAGCTTCTAGTGCCCACATGGTACACGAGAAGAACTTCCAGCCCAACCAGCCCCAAAACAATAAGAACAAATCCCATGGGAAAGGAAAGTTTGATGCAAAGAAAAAGCCGTCATATTCTACCAACTTCAAGAAGAATTCTCATAACGGGAAGGGATACAAACCTCAATTTTGGTAGCACCGCACAAAATTTATATGGCTGCATCTACCCGCTGTTAGCTAACCTCACGGTGCTCCAGCTATTCCTACATTCGTAACTAGGTACAATGACCACCGCAAGATGAAATTAGCTTATTTGTATGTTGACTTGCTGAATGCAGTGCAGAACGATCCTGTCATGTGTGGAGGAGCAAACAAGCAGTGCAGCCGAAGGTGGAAATCAACCAACGACTTATGAAATTGTATATAATCTTCCTCAGGCAGGTCAGTATCCCCTTCGTCCAGATGATCGTGTTTTGTCATGCCGAGCTATTGATATGTACTACTATTTTGCAACACCGTTTAAGTATAGCTATTGTTTTCCTATCTTTTCAGATTCAGGACAATGAATATGATTTCAGAGGAACTGCACAATATATGTTGAGTCATCTCTATTGCCTCATGTGTTTGCTGCAAATGTGTCAACATCAATTGCAAGATGAGGCAGCTAGTTAGCTGTGGAGTTGCCAACATGCTCAAAGTGCTCGCAACATTGAGAAGAAACAAGCATGCCCAGGAAATTAATGCGTGCGCAGGGAGGCCCTTTGCTAAGAGAAGCATCGACCGATTTTCTTTATTTCCACACCTTCTCACAGCTTTGTATTGGTTATAGTATGGTGAATCATTGAGATGCATAGACATGCTAAACTTTTGTTCTTCTGAATGTTAGTTTAATGTGAGTGTCCGAATCCAGTACCGCATCCTCTAATTTGGTGGATGCACATAGAGAAAATAAATCTCCTTAATTTACTCCATAACCACCCTATAAAATAGGCCTAGTAACAAACCAGGTGCATGCAGTGGCCGGCGGGCACATGCATCCTGCATGCATGGCCAGTCAGCCAAGTCCATGCGCCAGCTCCAATGCAGCAATGCAAAAGAAGAGAGCGGTTCTTGGGAAAAAGCGAGTAGTTAGTGCAGCGGGCCTTATAAACACGAACAACTCGCTCTCCCGCTTCCGTCTCCCCCCCAATTCCCCCCGCTCCCCAATCTTCCTCACTCGTCCAAAAAACCCCGCTGACCTACTTCCTCACTCGTACAGAAAACGCCTGCTCCTCTTCTTCCACTCCTACAGAAATCCCCAGCCCTCCTTCTTCCCCACTCACACTGCCACTAGGCTCGTCTCTGGCTACTCTGCTCAAACCCGTGATCTCGGTGCGACGCCCACAAGGAAAATGGAGTCGACTGGCCCCAGCTCCAAGAAGATGAGGCTCCCGCCAGCGGTGACGCCGGTTGTAGACCCCGCACCCGGTAGCGTGGGGAGAAGCGGCGAGCCCCCCCCCCCACCTGGATCTGAGGAACTAGTAGAATCTCTAGTGGACCGCATCCGTGATCTCCCGGGCGTCATCCTTGAGGAGATCATCTCGCTTCTCCCCACCAAGGATTGCCGCAGCACACAAGTCCTCTCAACTCGGTGGCGCCTGTTGGTGTCAAATCTGGCATATCTCGTAATAGGGGTCCTAAGGTAGGCGTCTTGGAGTGACGGTAACATGGACACGAGATTTTACCCAGGTTCGGGCTCTCTTGAAGAGATAATACCCTAAGTCCTGCTTTTGACTGTATTCATATGGGTGTAGTACAGAGTACATGTATCTACCACGAGATGATAGTAATGAATATGAGATTGTCTATTAACTAGCCTGGCCTCAATTTATATAAGACACAGGAGGCCTAGGGTTTGGAGAGTCCTTGTCTTGGGAGCCAAGTCTTGTGGAGTCTTCCTTGTATGCGCAGGGGTTATCCGAACTGGCCCATGAGTATACGGCCATGGGGGTCCTCGGCCCAATCCAACTGATCGTGAGACGATGTGGTGAGTACCCCCTAGTCTAGGACACCGTCAGTAGCCCCCTGAACTGGTCTTCAAGTTGGGGACGCTCCTCAATTCTTCCGAACTGTTCTTCATCTTCGGTCGTCAGTCTTCAAAACTATTTCAACAAATATTTCCATCTTCGATCTTGAGGATCGCCAAAGTGAATCCGAAGAGTTTACACGTCGGGTATCCGAGGAGCCCCTTTAAGTTTCCGGCCTTTATCAATGCCTTGTTATTTTTATGCCATACCTCGGGTTTGAAGTTGTTCCCGAGCGGCAACGTCCTATTGCGTACGATCTCCAACGCCGGACTGCATTCGAGGTATCTTTAGCAGCCGAGCACCAACGCCGGACCGCTTCCAAGCTCCAACGCTGGAATGTATCCGAGCTTCAACGCCGGACTATGTCCAAACTCCAACGCCGGACTATGTCCAAGGTGTCATAGATCACCTTGGTTCAAAAAAGTTGAAGGAGTTTAGCCAAGCTTAATGCCGGAAATGCCCTCTATGGAGCCAGCCATTGGCGCCCGAGTTTTATGCCGAACTGCTTCCGAGGTGGTGCACCACCCCGACTGCGGGCTGATTTTTTGATCGGTGCAATTTATTCTCTGTCGGGATATATAGCCAGTAGCCCTCAAGGTGTGTGTATCGGTCTAAAACCCGAGATGTACCTGAAGGATGACATAAGACCGCTGATCCCAGTAGCCTCTGAGACTCAGGTTGATTCGCAAAATCAGCCTAAGGATCAAGTCCTAGCTCGGCAGCATACTTCCGGACACAAAAAGCAGCGTCTCAGTCCTCAAGACTCAGGTTGGGTGCGGCCGACCAACCCAAGGATTATAATCTCCTTGGAAATTGTATTGCACTTAAAATTTCTGCCTTGAATAGGCAATACAGTAGCCCCCGAGACACTGGTCGATGATGGATTCCTCGATCACCACTCCGGCCTCGCCCTCGGTTGCGTCGAATGCATCGTCAATGCTTGGAAGAGCGAAATCAGCTATGTCTTTGCCCATGGACTGCAACATACCCCTAATGTCAAGCAACACCATCTGCTCCACCTCAACCGGGCACGTGTGTGATTGGCGATAGTCATCAGACATAGGCTCGAAGTGCCTATCCCATAATCCACGTACCTCGTCTGGCTCACAGTGCACCAAAATTGTTGCGAAGAGCCTCCTGAGCGAACATGGCATCGCCCACTACTCTGCCTCGGTAAGACAATCAGCAAGCGTGTTATCTGCCTCGATGAGTCCCAACCGTTCGGCAGCCTCTCTAAAGCTCCCGCATAGCCTACCGTCCACAGTGAGCAGGTCCTCAAAGGATTTCTTGCCAGCAACATGGTTTAGCAGCACACTTAGATAGTATCGCTCCCCCTCAACATGATTGGCAAACACAATTCGACCTATTTGATAAGGCTCCACCTGCGGCTTCCAATACTTCTTACCCTTCTACCATGTGAAGCTTCCAGGAAAATCCTTGTACAATATATCCCTAGCCCACAGATGGATCTGGTTAGCCTTGAAATACTCTGTCAACATGGATTTTGAAGAATTCTCAGAGGCGACGGTGTCGGTCAAGTGAGCTTGCTCATTGAATGCCACCTTGTGCATATTCGAGAGATGAAGAGGCAACTGTAGGACTGATACGTATCCAACGTATCTATAATTTATGAACCATTCATGCTATTTTATTATCTGTTTTGAATGATTACAGGCTTTATTTATATTACTTTTGGGACTAACCTACTAACCGGAGGCCCAGCCCATATTGCTGTTTTATTGCCCGTTTCAGTATTTCGAAGAAAAGGAATATCAAATGGAGTCCAAACGGAATGAAACCTTCGGGAGCGTGATTTTTGGAAAGGATATGATCTGGGTGTCGGTGTCAAAACCGGCGGATCTCTGGTAGGGGTCCCGATCTGTGCGTCTTAGGCTGATGGTAACAAGAAGCAAGGGACACAATGCTCACCCATGTTCGGGCCCTCTCGATGGAGGTAAAACCCTACTTCCTGCTTGATTAATATTGAAGATATGTGGAATACAAGAGTAGATCTACCACAAGATCGTAGAGGCTAAACCCTAAGAGCTAGCCTATGATGGTATGATTGTAATTGTGATCGGCCTTTTAAGGACCATCCCCTCCGGTTTATATAGACACCGGAGAGCTAGGGTTTACATGGAGTCGGTTTACAATGAAGAAAACATAATATCCGGATTGCTAAGCTTGTATTCCACGCAAAGGAGAGTCCCATCCAGACATGATCCGAAGTCCTAAGCCTTGTATCTTGATGCTTCTATAGTCCGGCTGTCCGGATACCCCCTTATCCAGGACTGCCTCAGTAGCCCCTGAACCAGGCTTCAATGACGATGAGTCCGGCGCGCAGTCTTGTTGTCGGCATTGCAAGGCGGGTTCCTCCTTCCGGATACTCCAAGGTTTCCATCATGACGAATAGTGTCCGGCATCTTCAGCAATGTTGTACTCCTCGGCTTCAGTGTATCAATAATGACCCTTTCCACATGTCGAGCGAATGTGAGGAGTCGAGGCATTTTTGCATTTTCCACCCTCGGTTCTTCAGGCTAGCCTTCTATTTGAAGAGAAGGGGATTCCCAAATCCAAACCTCACTCTCCCTCCTTGAGCAAGCATCCAACAGAGCGCCCAGAAAAAACCATTCTAGCATGGCCGGTCGTCGCAGCTCATCTGCTCGCTCCCCTTGCCCCAAGCCGGGAGACTGGGGAGAGTGTTCAGTTTCTCATAGCCGTTTGATAAAGTTACAAACTCAAGGGCTCCTCCTGCCGGCATTCATGGTCCCCGTTCGAGCCGGAGTTGCCACCTACAATGACGGAGAACAAGCAGAGAGATTCCCCAATCTGTCTCCAGAGGAGCGAATATGCTTAATTCCGCATCTGCTAATGGGCGTCGGGTTTCCTATTCATCCATTCCTTCGTGGGCTTCTGGAGTTCTACGGCCTCCAACTGCACAATCTTACCCAGCCTCCATACTGCATATAGCAGGGTACTTCGCCCTTTGCGAGCTATACCTAAGCTGTGAGGCTCATTTCAGATTGTGGAAGAAGTTATTCTGCCTTGTCCCCCGCAACCAGGGAGAATCCCTATGTCAAGTGGGCGGGGCCGAAGTATGGCGTATTGCTGAGACCGGATACTTATCCGGTACTCTCAAGAAGGCTCCAGACAACTGGGACTCAGAGTGGTTTTATATTGACGACGCTCCTCTTCCGGATCTAATCCGGACAGGACTCCCCAAGTTTAGTAACTCTCTGCCGAGGGCACGTCTAAGCTGGCGCCCCCGAGGCCCCCAAGAAGAGGATTCCAGGGAAGTACATTTCCTGATGAACAGGATAAAGTTACTGGCCAAATCCGGACTGACGATAGTCGAGGTGATGGCAATATGTATAATGCGGGGAGTGCAACCGCTTCAATACCGGAGCAATCCCATGTGGCACTACAACAGGACAGACGATGCCACCCGCTGCGGCCGTAAGGGTCCGGACTCCCCCACCGCTCTGGCAAGGATATTGTCCGACCTGTACCAAGGAGAAGAGGAGGAATTCCTCCGTATCAAACCGCGTGACGGATTCTCCATGTACAATCCCCCAAACTGGGTAAGTCATCATTTATTTTACCGCTTCACTTATTGTGGCGTTCTTTGCTAAAGTTACCTACGTTGATATTTCCAAGCAGGAACTGAGAAGGGACGTGGAAGGAATCACTAGCCCTTCTCTGCAGCCAGAGGACCCCGAAAGGGCCTTGGATCCAGGACTCAAAGAAGACCCAGATGCGGCCGTGGAGCTTGCCGACGGGATATTTTATCGGACAAGCTGTGACGGTGCCCCAGTGGCTATCACCGCCAATTATCCCGGACCGTTACCTTCATCGCGTGTAAGCCAAGCCGAAAACTCGATCCTTTGAAGAGAATTCTTTCCTGATGTCACACCTTATCCCTGATATGTCGTGCTTTTTTGTAGAAGCGACGTTCGGAGCGCAGGGCCGAGCCCCTAGGGACCCGTCAGCCACAACCATCCGGATTGGGCAGGCTCAAGAGGAAGGCGATTAGAGCCAGCACGCCTCTACAGAGGTAAGAAAACAACCTGTCATGCAATTTTGTGGTCGTTTGAAGTATAACACCGCCCTTTGTACATCTTGGCATGAAGAGGAGTATTCGGACTGTATCCGGAGATCCTGCCAACCACGCCTCCACCAGTCGAGCTCCACGACCAACTTCGAGAGGGGAGGCGGACGTAGGGCTGACACCGCATAGTCCTCCGACAGAAGACGCAGATATGCTCTCCGCCACCAATTCAGATGTAGAGAGCGCCATGGATCATCGGCGTCGACGGGCCGTGCTTGGCAACAACATTTTTTCTGAAGAGGCATTTAATGGCTTCAATTCCGGAGACGCATACATCCGAGCTGCTCAAGGCGGAATTGCTCGGGCGATAGCCCAGTATACCAAAGATATACGGGTAAGAAAGCTTTGATGAGCATAGATATAGTAGTAGCCCTAGAGACTTGAAACGGTTGAAACAACAATTTTAAGTATCAATTTATGCGCAGATTCTTGTTGATAAGAATGAGCAATTGGCTCGGGAGCTAGAGGAGTGCAAGACTCAACTGAGGGCCACAGTTGCCAAGCTAGAGGAATCCCAGAAGGCATCGTGTGGTAATATTTATCTGAATTATATAAGAATGCACCAGTTGGCAACCCTCTAGTATGACAAATTTAACAGAGAGTTCTGTAGACAACCCCGGAGTAAATCCGGAGGGCGGCAGGGAGGACGAGTCGCATCTCCAGAGGCAACTAAAGGCCGGTGAGTGCATCCTGATGCAAGTGAAGCATGATAATAATATGCTCCAAGATGCCAATGTTCGGCTGGACGTGGAATTGACAGACGTCCGCGCACAGCTGGCGGACTCCGTGAAGGAGAACAAAAGGCTTCGCCATGGCATTTATCGTAAGTGCCTGAACGGACTTTAGTATAGTTCAGCGAGGAAGCATATTGAAAAAGTTTTGTTATGCAAGAATGCTGACGGGTCGCCCTGAGGAGGAGATGCCCGCTTCTGCAGGTGATTTACTGCAGGACCTCTCAGAACTGCACAAGCGAGCTCGGCAGGTGATGCAGGGCGTCGCGCGGTCTCTGTGGCCGGCAAGCTCCCTTCCAAACGGCATGGGGGGGCTTGTGGACATGCTTCAGGGAGCACGGCGGCGCTTCTGTTTATGGAAGATATCAGCCTGCCGGCAAGGTGCAAGAGAAGCATGGGCGATGGTGAAGACGCGCTACACCAAGCTGGACCCAAACCATATAGCCGAAGTTGGACTGGCCGGGCTAGATGGGCAAGAAATTCCCGTGAGTCTGGTATATGACCATGTGGCGTTAGCCGCAAAGTATTCTCAACAGGATTGTAATCTAGATAGCCTGTTGGATGGTATAGAGGATGAATATAATCAGTCCAAATGACTGTGTAATTCGATGGACATAGGTAGCCCCTAGCCGAATTAAAAATCGTTTGTCTTGGCGGACCTTTTCGCTTCAACCCCCGGATCCTAAAGTCCGGGGTGTGTTCGAATACCCGCGCGGTTATACAAATCGGAGTATGCGTGGAAACCAGGCGTAGGGGTCATAAGTTCTTGAATAGACAAGTACCCAACTAGTTATGTTATATTACATGGTTAGTAAGAAACATCTTCCAGAGAGAATAGTTCCGTTAAGGGTTCCTTTCCCTGGGTAAGCATGTGTCGAGGCACACGTCCGGATTGCGAACCAAAGCGCAGAACACAAAACTTCTGGGGATTAAAGTTATAATAAACAAAGACATCTTTTATTCACCGACCGAATATTCTCTTAAGGAAACTAGCTTTCGGCTTCACCCAGTCTAAGGTACACATCCGGCTCAACCGGCAGTAACAATCGCAGAGGTGCTCCCCTTATGCCCTAGCCGAATTAACGGGAATGTAGGGCATAAACACAGGAGCCAGGCAACCTAGCTTGGCCACGTCTTAAGTTATATCGATGCATACAATGGTGAAGAAAAGGCACACATGGAAAAAGACACGCATGTGTGATGGGCAAGAAGCCCTTAAAGTAACTTATATTAAGCTTCCGTATAGGAAGCCCCCAGGTAAAGTTTACAGACGTTGTGCAGCCGGAGTAATCCAGGAATCCGCACTGTATGAAATACTTGTGTGAAAAGAAAGAGATCGAGAAAGGAAAAAAGGAGGGAGCATAATTGAAAAAGGAGGGTTAAGGAGACGAACACTGAGTTCGGCGCTTAGGCGTAGAATCTCCGGAGTCTGGCCGCGTTCCATGGGTTCGGCTCGAGTCTGTTATCAGATGCATTACGTAGGCGGTACGCTCCTCCAGTGAGAAATTTGTCGATGATGAAGGGGCCTTCCCACTTGGGTTTGAGCTTGTCCTTCTTCTTCTCTGGTAAGCGTAGAACGAGTTCGCCAATATTGTAAGTTTTGGCCCGTACTTCTCTGCTTTGGTATCGTCGAGCCTGTTGCTGATAGAATGCGGAACGGGCCTTAGCGACATCGCGCTCCTCCTCCAAGGCGTCCAAGTTATCCTGCCGATCTAACTCGGCTTCCTTCTCTTTGTACATACGTACGCGTGGTGAATCATGTATTATGTCGCATGGTAGTACTGCTTCCACGCCGTACACCATAAAAAGGGTGTGTATCCGGTGGTGCGATTCGGCGTGGTCCGCAGCCCCCAGAGTACGGAGTCGAGCTCCTCGACCCACTGAGTATCCGACTCTGTCAAGGATTGCACTAGTCTGGGTTTGATGTCGCTCATAATAAGACCGTTTGCCCGTTCGACCTGGCCATTTGTTTGAGGATGGTAGACGGAAGCATAGTCGAGCTTAATGCCCATTTTTCCGCACCAAGATTTCACCTCATCGGCCGTGAAATTCGAGCAATTATCGGTGATGATGTTATGGGGGACACCGTATCAATGTACGACCCCGGATATAAAGTCTATAACTGGTCCGGATTCGACCGTTTTCACTGGTTTGGCTTCTATCCATTTGGTGAACTTGTCAACCATGACCAATAAGTATTTTTTCTTATGGCTTCCCCCTTTAAGGGGTCCAACCATATCCAACCTCCAGACCACGAAGGGCCAAGTTATGGGGATTGTTTGGAGAGCGGTGGGGGCATGTGGCTCTGATTGGCGAAGAGCTGGCAACCGACGCAATGTTGGACAAGGTCCTGTGCGTCTGCTCGGGCTGTCGGCCAATAGAAACCTGTATGGAAGGCCTTGATGACTACTGCTCGAGCCGCAGCGTGGTGCCCTCCCAGTCCGGCATGGATTTCAGCCAAGACCTGCCGCCCTTCCTCTTTGGAGATGCACCTTTGGAGCACTCCGGTAGCACTTTTCTTATAGAGCTCTCCTTCATGGACTTTTGTAAGCTTTAGAACACCGGACAATGCAGCGTGCTTCATTTTGGTCTTCAGGGAGCTCCTACCTATTTAGGTAGGCCAAGAAAGGCTCAGTCCACGAGGCGATGACAACCATTATTTCGTGGGCTGACAATGTTATTTCGGTGGTAGAACCTCCGACTATGTCTGATAGTTCGGAATCTGGGGATGTATTCGGATCCGTGTTGGTGTGGCCGGACTCCCCTTCCCATACCACGGATGGCTTGAACAGCCTTTCCAGGAATATGTTAGGTGGGACGGGGTCACGTTTAGCGCCGATGCGTGCAAGGACATCTGCCGCTTGATTGTTTTCTCGAGACACATGGTGGAATTCGAGCCCCTCGAACCGAGCTGACATTTTAAGGACGACATTACGATAGGCCGCCATTTTCGGATCCTTGGCATCAAAGTCTCCATTTATTTGTGATATTGCGAGGTTTGAATCCCCACGTACCTCTAGGCGTTGAATGCCCATAGAGACTGCCATCTGGAGACCGTGCAACAGAGCCTCATATTCGGCTGCATTGTTGGAGTCTGTGTATAATATTTGAAGGATGTACTGGACAATGTCCCCGGTGGGAGAAGTCAGGACTACACCTGCCCCCAATCCAGCCAGCATTTTAGAGCCATTAAAGTGCATGATCCAGTTAGAGTACGCGCCGTACTCTTTAGGGAGTTTGGCTTCCGTCCATTTGGCGATGAAGTCGGCTAATACTTGCGACTCGATAGCCCGCCAAGCCTTGTACGTTATGTCAAACCGAAGGAGTTCGATGGCCCATTTAGCAATCCGGCCCGTGGCATCACGGTTATTTATTATATCGTTGAGTGGTATTTTGGAGGCCACTGTAATCGAACACTCTTGAAAGTAGTGTCGTAACTTTCGGGATGCCATGAAGACTGCGTATGCAATTTTTTGATAGTCTGGGTATCGTGATTTGTAGGGGGTGAGGACCGTGGATACGTAATAAACCGGCTTCTGTAGCGGGAATGTGTATCCGTCAGACTCTCGTTCAACCACGAGTGCTGCGCTTACAACTTGATATGTTGCGGCTATGTACAGCAGCATAGGTTCGCCAGCAGTTGGTGCTGTTAGGACTGGATTACTAGCCAATAAGGTCTTTATTTCATCTAGTCCAGCCGCGGCTGCATCCGTCCACACAAAGTGTTCGGTGTGCCGAAGGAGGCGATAAAGAGGCAATGCCTTTTCTCCTAGCCTGGAGATAAAGCGGCTCAAAGCAGCCACGCATCCAGCTAATTTCTGGATATGTTTGAGGTCTGTTGGTATAGCCAACTATGACAAAGCTCAGATTTTTGCTGGATTAGCTTCAATTCCTCTGTTGGAAACGATGAAGCCCAACAGTTTTCCAGAGGGGACGCCGAAAAGCATTTCTTCGGATTCAGCTTGATGTCGTATGTTCATAAGTTGTCGAACATAAGCCTCAAGTCATCAATTAAGGTTTCTACGTGTCTTGTTTTTACGACGACGTCGTCCACGTATGCCTCCACTGTTTTGCCGATTTGCTTTTCCAGGCATGTTTGAATCATGCGTTGATAGGTTGCCCGGGCATTCTTAAGCCCAAAAGGCATAGTGTTGAAGAAGAAAGGGCCGTATGTCGTTATGAAAGCTGTTGCAGCTTGGTCGGACTCTGCCATCTTTATTTGATGGTATCCAGAGTATGCATCGAGGAAACACAACGAGTCGTATCTGGCTGTGGCATCGATGATTTGATCGATGCGAGGGAGGGGAAAGGGATCCTTGGGGCAAGCCTTGTTAAAGTCTTTGAAGTTGACGCACTTGCGGCAGGATTTGTCCTTCTTTGGTACCATTACCAGGTTCGCCAGCCAATCCGGATGTTTAATATCTCTAATGAATCCGGCCTCAAGTAACTTGGCTAGCTCCTCCCCCATGGCTTGCCGTTTGGGCTCCGAAAATTGCCTTAGGGCCTGTTTAACAGGTTTGTATCCCTTTAGTATGTTAAGGCTGTGTTCGGCCAATCCACGTGGGATGCCTGGCATGTCCGATGGGTGGCAGGCGAAGATATCCCAGTTCTCGCGTAAGAAGTCGCGCAGTGCGGTGTCCATAGCGGGGTTCAATTGTGTCCCGATGGAAGTTGTCTTCATGGGGTCCGTTGGGTGGACTTGGAATTTGACTATCTCCTCTGCGGGTTTGAATGAGGTGGACTTGGGTCGCTTGTCGAGTATCACGTCGTCCCTGTCCATGGTGGCGCATAGTGTGGTTAATTCTTCAGCCGCTAGGGCTTCGGATTATGCTTCCAAGGCTAGCGTTGCGGTTTTGTTTTCGGCGCGGAGTGCGACGTCCAGATCACTAGCTAGAGTGATGATTCCTTTGGGTCTGGGCATTTTAAGCTTCATGTACCCATAATGGGGTACGACTTGAAAGCTTGCAAACGCGTCCCATCCTAGAAGGGCGTGTTATCCGCTGTTGAAGGGAGCCACTTGGAATGTGATTTCTTCGGACCTATAATTCTCTGGGGTGCCGAATACCACGTCGAGTGTGATTTTTCCCGCACACCGAGCCTCCCGACTAGGGATAATTCCCCTGAAGGTCGTGCCACTTTGCTCAATGCGGCTTTTGTCAATCTCCATCTTTTTGAGGGTTTCTTCATAGATTAGGTTTAATCCGCTTCCACCGTCCATGAGTACTTTAGTGAGCCGAAAGCCATCCACTATTGGGCTGAGGACTAGAGCGGCCGGCGCCCGGACAGACTGGAATTGGGGTTCGTCACTAGCATTGAAGGTTATCGCAGTGTTGTTCCATGGATTTACTTTTGCCACATGGCAAATTTCAGTGGAGCTTCGGTGCGCCTGATTGCACCTATTGTTTGAGGCAAAGGTCTCGAAGACCGTCAGCACTGTATTGAGTTCTTTGGCGGGATGTGGTTATGCTTTATGGCTGTCGAGGAGATCCTCGCCACTCTTAGCTACCTGCCGGAGTATCCAACATGCTCTAAGGCTATGGGTCGGTGTAGCGTCCGGCGTGGTGTGAAGCTTACATGCCCCGTTGAGCCATCCTTCCAGTACGGTTCCACGCCCTGAGGCGGGTTTTGGTTTCTTGGGAATTGAGTTGGTCGACTTACGAGAGTTCGGCCGTTTAGTTCGGACAAAGGTTCCGGTGAGGGCCGTACTATCCCAAAATTCTGTCTGGGTTTTCCAGGCACTTTCCATCGCACAATACTTTTGTACTATGGTTGCCAAGTCTGCAAAGTGCTCTATGTCATGGGGACTTATAGCATTAAGGAGTCCTTTGTTCGTGCAGTTTCTGCAGAAAAGAGAGACTACGTCCTCCTCGTGGCAGTCCTTGACCTTATTAAGAGCAAGGAGAAATCTGGCCTAGTAACGATGTACCGTCTCCTGGGGCTCCTGCCGGACACGGGAGAGACGGATTATGTCCGAGCGGGCATCACTGGCTGAAGCCGGATTTTGATCCGATCTGACACCCGAGGGCACGGGAAGTACCAAGCCTGACAGTTCGGGATCTGGAGTATTACCTAATCCCTTTGGCCCAGTGCCCGATTCTAAGTCCGGAACCTAGGTCATGTAGTCCTTTGGGTGGGCGTTCGGCTCACTAGATTCGGTGATCCGAACATAATCTGTCCTCAAAGTTGAGGGTCGGCCCACGTGTGATTCCGCCACTAACGCTATCTCGTGGGTGGCCGGCGGGGATCTAATGTCCCTTTGGTCGGGTTTAAGCCCAATCCGGTCATAGTCCGTAGTGACTCCCAAGGCGGCGATGTGATCCAAAAGTTCATTAAGAGAGGAGAGCTCCATCGGATCCATCTGTTCGGAAAGCTCCGAACCAATGCGAAGGTTATGCGTGATGACCCGAGAGGCCATCGTCGACGCGAGAGCCGATGGGGCGGTCATAATGAAGCCGCCAAGCCGGAGAGTCTGGCCTAGATCCAGCGCTCCCCCAGAAGTGATATCGTCCTTGACAATGAGACGAGCCATTGAGCCCTTGCAGCGGCGACACAGAGGAACTCTCAATGAAAGCACCAATGTCGGTGTCAAAACCGACGGATATCGGGTAGGGGGTCCCAATTTGTGCGTCTTAGGCTGATGGTAACAAGAAGCAAGGGACACAATGTTTACCCAGGTCCGGGCCCTCTCGATGGAGGTAAAACCCTACTTCCTGCTTGATTAATATTGAAGATATGTGGAATACAAGAGTAGATCTACCACGAGATCGTAGAGGCTAAACCCTAAGAGCTAGCTTATGATGGTATGATTGTAATTGTGATCAACCTTCTAAGGACCATCCCCTCCAGTTTACATAGACACCGGAGAGCAAGGGTTTACATGGAGTCGGTTTACAAGGAAGGAAACATAATATCCAGATTACTAAGCTTGTCTTCCACACAAAGGAGAGTCCCATCCGGACACGAGCCAAAGTCTTGAGTCTTGTATCTTGACGCTTCTATAGTCCGGATGATGTATATAGTCCGGCTGTCCGGATACCCCCTTATCCAGGACTCCCTCACCGAGAGACTTGGAGTTCAAGCCAGGGAAGGTTTGAGGAAGCCAGGAGATAGGAGGGCGCGCCCCCTGTCTCCTGGGCCCCTCGAGGCTCCCCCGTCCGACTTCTTTCGCCTATATATTCCCATATACCCTAAAAACAACTAAGACGAAGATAGATCGGGAGTTCCACCGCCGCAAGCCTCTGTAGAGACCACAAACCTCTCGGGAGCCTGTTCCGGCACCCTGCCGGAGGGGGATCCCTCACCGGTGGCCATCTTCATCATCCCATCGCTCTCCATGACGAGGAGGGAGTAGTTCACCCTCGGGGCTGAGGGTATGTACCAGTAGCTATGTGTTTGATCTCTTTCTCCCGTGTTCTCTCTATGGCACGATCTTGATGTATCGCGAGCTTTGCTATTATAGTCGGATCTTATGATGTTTCTCCCCCTCTACTCTCTTGTGATGGATTGAGTTTTCCGTTTGAAGTTATCTTGTCGGATTGAGTCTTTAATGATTTGAGAACACTTGATGTATGTCTTGCCGTGCTTATTTGTGGTGACAATGGGATATCATGTGATCCACTTGATGTATGTTTTGGTGATCAACTTGCGGGTTCTGCCCATGAACCTATGCATAATGGTTGGCACACGTTTTCGTCTTGACTCTCCGGTAGAAACTTTGGGGCACTCTTTGAAGTACTTTGTGTTGGTTGAATAGATGAATCTGAGATTGTGTGATGCATATCGTATAATCATGCCCACGGATACTTGAGGTGACAATGGAGTATCTAGGTGAAATTAGGGTTTTGGTTGATTTGTGTCTTAAGGTGTTATTCTAGTACGAACTATTGAATAGATCGATCTGAAAGAATAACTTTAAGGTGGTTTCGTACCCTACCATAATCTCTTTGTTTGTTCTCCGCTATTAGTGTCTTTGGAGTGACTCTTTGTTGCATGTTGAGGGATTTTTATATGATCTATCTATGTTATTATTGTTGAGAGAACTTGCACTAGTGAAAGTATGAACCCTATGCCTTGTTTCCTACAATTTCAATACCGTTTACGCTCACTTTTATCATTAGTTACCTTGCTGTTTTTATATTTTCAGATTACAAAAACATATATCTACCATCCATATTGCACTTGTATCACCATCTCTTCACCGAACTAGTGCACCTATACAATTTACCGTTGTATTGGGTGTGTTGCGGACACAAGAGACTCTTTGTTATTTGGTTGCAGGGTTGTTTGAGAGAGACCATCTTCATCCTACGCCTCCCACAGATTGATAAACCTTAGGTCATCCACTTGAGGGAAATTTGCTACTGTCCTACAAACCTCTGCACTTGGAGGCCCAACAACGTCTACAAGAAGAAGGTTGTGTAGTATACGTCAAGCTCTTTTCTGGCGCCGTTCCCGGAGACGCTAGGTAAGCGGCACTCACACCCCGTCAACTAAGCTCTTTTCTGGCGCCGTTGCCGGGGAGGTGAGTGCTTGAAGGTATATCTTTAGATCTTGCAATAGAATCTTTTTGTTTCTTGTTTTATCACTAGTTTAGTTTATAAAATAAAACTACAAAAAATGGAGTTAAGTTTGTCTCATACGCTTCATCTTTTTAATATCTTTCGTGAGTATGACGAAAAGGAAAATTGTGCTCAAGTGTTAGAATAAGAATTACATAGAATGCCTGGCATGAAATATGTGAATGATGAGCATGATTTCAATGTTGTTTGTATGAATTCCTTGAATATCCATGATGCTAATGATATGCAAAGCCACAAGCTTGGGGATGCTATGTTTGATGAAGATGATATTTTTTGTCCCCCAAGTTTTGATTGGAATATTTATTATGATGAAAGCATGCCTCCTATTTATGATGATTATATTGATGAAAGTGGGTTTGGAAGAGTGTCAACTTTAGGAAGTAGTGATCCCACTATTTTGGAGGATGTTGAATCTTATTGTGATGAATAAGAAAGTGGATTTGGAAGAGTGTCAACTTTATTTAGTGATGATTCCACTATTTCAGAAGAGGTTCCAATTGATTATGAGAACAAAGTTGCTATCTATGATGATTATTGTGATGACTTGTATGCTTTTAAGAATAATGAAAACCATGAAACTTGTCATCATGATTTTAGTTTTCAATTGGATTATGCTTCACATGATAGTTATTTTGTTGAGTTTGCTCCCACTACTATTCATGAGAAGAATTTTGGTTATGTGGAGAGTAATAAAACTTCTATGCTTATAGATCATGAAAAGAATGCTTTAGGTGCTAGTCATATTGTTTAATTCATTCATGATGCTACTGAAAATTATTATGAGGGAGGAATATATGCTTGTAGGAATTGCAATAATGTCAAGTTTCCTCTCTATGTGTTGAAAATCTTGAAGCTATGGTTGTTTTACCTTCCCATGCTAGTTGATTATTGTTCTCATAAGTTGTTTGCTCACAAAATCCCTATGCATAGGAAGTGGGTTAGACTTAAATGTGCTAGTCATATGCTTCATGATGCTCCCATTATGTTCCAATTCTTATCTTTTAGGTGAGCATCATTGTCATCATCATGCCTAGCTAGAAAGGCATTAAAGAAAAGCGCTTGTTGGGAGACAACCCAATATCTATCCTTACTGTTTTTGTGTGTCCACATGATTATGCTACTGTAATAATCATGTTTTATAGCTTTTGTTTCAATAAAGTGCCAAGTAAGACCTTTAGGATAGCTTACGGTGATAGTTGTGTTGATCCTGCTGAGAATCAGAAACTTTTTCACCCAGTAAATTAGTTTTGTTAATTCACAGAAACGAGATTCTGATCTGATTCTTTTTGATCTGGATTGGTAAACAAATTTCTTAGTACTTACTAATTTGGTAGAATTTTTGGAGTTCCAGCACTTTGCGTTAGTTACAGATTGCCACAGACTGTTCTGTTTTTGACAGATTCTGTTTTTCGTGTGTTGTTTGCTTATTTTGATGCATCTATGGCTAGTATTAAGTGGTATGAACCATAGAGAAGTTGGAATACAGTAGATAATACACCAATATGAAATTAGAATGAGTTCATTATAGTACCTAAGTGGTGGTTTTATTTTCTTATACTAACGGAGCTTACGAGTTTTCTATTGAGTTTTGTGTTGTGAAGTTTTCAAGTTTTGAGTAAGGATTCGATGGACTATGGAATAAGGAGTGGACAGAGCCTAAGCTTGGGGATGCCCAAGGCACCCCGAGGTAATATTCAAGGACAACCAAGAGCCTAATCTTGGGAATGCCCCGGATGGCATCCCCTCTTTCATCTTCGTCCATCGGTAACCTTACTTGGAGCTATATTTTTATTCGCCACATGATATGTGTTTTGCTTGGAGAGTCATTTTATCTTATTAGTATTTGCTTGCTGTTATTTAGAATAATGTTTTGCATCTTTAGTTTCAATAAAAATGTCAAGGATAACGTTTACCATGCTTATTTTGCTAGTATACATGTTGCTGTTTGAAAACAGAAAGTTTACCGCTGTTGCAAAAATTCCCTAGAAAAGTCAGAGAACGATATAATGTTGAAACTTCTTGCATAATGATCTATGATAAATCTTCTACAGCATAGTATTTTTCTAATAATTGTTCGAGTTAGGGAAGTATTGATACTCTTGCATTCTTTACAGACTGTACTGTTTTGGCAGATTGCTGTTATGTTTGCATTGTTTGCATATGTTTGCTTGTTTAATGATTCTATTTAAGGATAGGAGTATTAAATATGCAGAGGCATTTAGTATGCAATGTTGAATAATAGCTTTAGTGATTTGTTACTGTAGAAAATGATAAGGTTATGCATTGGTTTATACTAACATATCTCACGAGTTCTTGTTGAGTTTGGTGTGGATGAAGCTTTTGATAAAAAGAGAAACCATGATATGAGAGGAATTAAGGAGACACAAAAGTTCAAGCTTGGGGATTCCAAAGTAACCCCAAGATAATATTCCAAGAAGTCTCAAGCATCTAAGCTTGGGGATGCCCCGTAGGCATCCCACCTTTCTTCTTCAACAACTATCGGTTAGTATCAGTTGAGCCTACGTTTTTGCTTCTTCACATGAGTTGTGCTATCCTTGCAATGTCATTTTATCTTGCTTTGCTTGATGTTTGAATAAGATACCAAGATCTGAAATTCTTTAATGAGAGAGAGTCTTCACATACTTACATAATTATTTAGCTACTCATTGATCTTCACTTATATCTTTTTGGAGTAGTTTTTCATTTACTCGTGTGCTTCACTTATATCCTATGAGTAAATTGTTGAATGAGTTGATCGTCATAAATCTGAAATTATATATGTCTCATTTGCTTATCCCATGGGGAGTAATGACTTCACATCTAAGAAGTAGAGGTTGTAAATTTATTGAAGGTTAGCAAGCATTGTATTGGTCATTTGAACAATTCATGAAAGAATATTGAAGGAAGAGAGATTTCATATATAAATATACTATCCTAGACATCTTTTATAACCATGAGCACTCGTTAGGTATGACATGCTAAAGATTTGATGTTGGACAAGTAAGACAACGAAATGGGTTATGTTTTCTGACATCTCAGTTAAAGTATATTATCATGGATCATTCAAACATGTTGAGCTTGCCTTTCCCCCTCATGCTAGCCAAAAATTCCTTGCACCTAGTAGAGATACTACTTGTGCTTCCAAATATCCTTAAACCCAGTTTTTTCCATGAGTGTCCACCATACCTACCTATATGCGGTATTTACCTGCCGTTCCAAGTAAATTTGCATGTGCCAAACTCTAAACCTTCAAATAATAATCTATCTTATATGCCTGAATCACTCATGTAGCGACTAGGGGCTGTCAGTATCTTCCATGCTATATGGGTTATTCTCAAGATGAGTGGACTCCGCTCATCATTCACAAGAAAAATGGCTGGTAACCGGGATGCCCAGTCCCATGATCAAAAGATCAAAATCAAATCAAAAAATAATTGCAAACAAAACTCCCCCAGGTTTGATGTTAGTTGGAGGCACCCGTTTGTTTCGGGCAAGCCATGGATTGATGATTGTTGGTGGAGGGGGAGTAAAAACGTTTACCATTCTATTTGGGAACCGTCTATAATGTATGTAGTATGGAAGATATTGGGAACTCTTGGTTGTTATGTTGACAATGAGATCATACCTCTCAAAAATATTTATATCTATTTCAAAATTGAGCTCTGGCACCTCTGCAAATCCCTGCTTCCCTCTGCGAAGGGCCTATCTTTTACTTTTATGCAAGAGTCAAGGTGATCTTCACCTTTACCTTTTTCATTTTATCCTTTGGCAAGCACCTCGTGTTGGAAATATCCTAATATATATATATATATCCAATTGGATGTAAGTTAGCATGAACTATTATTGTTGACATCACCCAAAGGTGAATACGTTGGGAGGCAACACTATAAGCCCCTATCTTTCTCAGTGTCCGATTAAAACTCCATAACCATTAGTATTGCATGAGTGTTAGCAATTGTGGAAGACTATATGATAGTTGAGTATGTGAAGTTTGCTAAATCAAAGATCTGACATAGACCCTTCCTGAAAATAAGATGAATTGCAACTGTTTGATGACCGAGAACATAGTTTGCTAGTTTTCAAGAAAGTTTATGGTCTATGCTTTAACATGTGAATAGTTTGTTACTTGATCGTGAGAAGTTTTATGAGATGAACTATTGTTATGACATATAATTATGCTAGAGAAGGTGATTGAAATTGTCATTGATCAAACTTGTGCACCTTCTAGCATTCACACTTCATAAATTCTTTCTTTATCATTTACCTACTCGAGGACGAGTAGGAATTAAGCTTGGGGATGCTGATACGTCTCCAACGTATCTATAATTTATGAAGCATTCATGCTATTTTATTATCTGTTTTGAATGATTACGAGCTTTATTTATATTACTTTTGGGACTAACATACTAACCGGAGGCCCAGCCCATATTGCTGTTTTATTGCCTGTTTCAGTATTTTGAAGAAAAGGAATATCAAATGGAGTCCAAACGGAATGAAACCTTCGGGAGCGTGATTTTTGGAAAGGATATGATCCGGGAGACTTGGAGTTCAAGCCAGGGAAGGTTCAAGGAAGCCAGGAGATAGGAGGGTGCACCCACCCCCCTGGGCGCGCCCCCTGTCTCCTGGGCCCCTCGAGGCTCCCCCGACTGACTTCTTTCGCCTATATATTCCCATATACCCTAAAAACATCGAAGACAAAGATAGATCGGGAGTTACGCCGTCACGAGCCTCTGTAGCCACCAAAAACCTCTCGGGAGCCCATTCCGGCACCCTGCCAGAGGGGGGATCCCTCACCGGTGGCCATCATCATCATCCCGTCGCTCTCCATGACGAGGAGGGAGTAGTTCACCCTCGGGGCTAAGGGTATGTACTAGTAGCTATGTGTTTGATCTCTTTCTCTCGTGTTATCTCTACGGCACGATCTTGATGTACCGCGAACTTTGCTATTATAGTTGGATCTTATGATGTTTCTCCCCCTCTACTCTCTTGTGATGGATTGAGTTTTCCCTTTGAAGTTATCTTGTCGGATTGAGTCTTTAATGATTTGAGAACACTTGATGTATGTCTTGCCATGCTTATCTGTGGTGACAATGGGATATCACGTGATCCACTTGATGTATGTTTTGGTGATCAACTTGCGGGTCCCGCCCATGAACCTATGCATAAGGGTTGGCACATGTTTTCGTCTTGACTCTCCGGTAGAAACTTTGGGGCACTCTTTGAAGTACTTTGTGTTGGTTGAATAGATAAATCTGAGATTGTGTGATGCATATCGTATAATCATGCCCACGGATACTTGAGGTGACAATGGAGTATCTAGGTGACATTAGCGTTTTGGTTGATTTCTGTCTTAAGGTGTTATTCTAGTACGAACTATTGAATAGATCGATCCGAAAGAATAACTTTGAGGTGGTCTCGTACCCTACCATAATCTATTCGTTTGTTCTCCGCTATTAGTGGCTTTGGAGTGGCTCTTTGTTGCATGTTGAGGGATTGTTATATGATCTATATATGTTATTATTGTTGAGAGAACTTGCACTAGTGAAAGTATGAACCCTATGCATTGTTTCCTACCATTGCAATACCATTTACGCTCACTTTTATCATTAGTTACCTTGCTGTTTTTATATTTTCAGATTACAAAAACATATATCTACCATCAATATTGCACTTGTATCACCATCTCTTCACCGAACTAGTGCACCTATACAATTTACCATTGTATTGGGTGTGTTGGGGACACAAGAGACTCTTTGTTATTTGGTTGCAGGGTTGTTGGAGAGAGACCATCTTCATCCTACGCCTCCCATGGATTGATAAACCTTAGGTCATCCACTTGAGGGAAATTTGCTACTGTCCTACAAACCTCTGCACTTGGAGGCCCAACAACGTCGACAAGAAGAAGGTTGTGTAGTAGACATCAAGGACAGACGGGGAGTTGGCACACAAGGGGAAGCCAAATATCCTCCACATTGCCTCTGGAGGAGTAACCCACCTCGCGTACGTATATTTTGATCTCATAAATGTTACCATCCACATCATGGCCCTTGTATATGTACTTGTAAAGGTATTTGACGACCTTTATGCTGGAGCAAACCTCCACGTTGATATGGCAATCGAACATCCACAGAAGGTAAGGGTTATAAGGCACAACCCATTTGTTGTCCAGCATTTTACCACGGACCTTAGCCTGTTGACCATCATCTCGACAATGATAAACCGGGTATGAGTCCTTGCCCTGTGTCGTGTTTTCATTGAACGGCAGCGGGTATCTGCACTTGCACTCATTCTATTGCATGCACACACTTTTGAGGTTGAGAGAACCACATGGTCCGTGCATCATATGTTTCACCACCAAGGAGTGGAGTTCAGGATACTTCTGCTTGTCTGGGATCTCGCCAGAAATGAGTCGGTCATACTGCTCCAAAACGACAAGCTTATAGGCAGAATCCATGATCAACAAAAAGTGTGTGTGTGTGTGGGAGCCCCCTCTTCTGGAACTTGACTATGTATACATACGCGACAACGACACCCAGGATATTCTTCTTGATCAATATCTCTTTCATAGCCTCTGGCCTGCCATGGAACACACGCGCCACAAGATCAGGTCGGTCTTGCACTGTCTGACTAGGAAACAACTCATTTGAGATCTCTTCCCAGTTAGGGTTGCAGGTCATAGTCAAGAAGATGGCAGGCTTCCCGTAGGTATGGACAATTGCCATGGCATCCATATGCCTTCGCTTCATGTTGCGGTTGCCACCTGGGTATGTTCCAGGGAGCACTATCCTTAATCCAACAACGCTTGCTCGGGTCTCCTAGGATGTAATTGCATCAACAACTCCTTTATATAGGTCGACATGGATCTTTGTGTAGTTCTTCCTGTATCGTTTCAACCTACAACTCTCATTCTTGATGTACATGTCCACCCCCCATTGCTGGAGCAATCGTGCTCGACAGAGTATGGGATTGAATATCCGGGGTCGTGTCTGCAGCATGTAAGAGTAGTGGTCTCTCACGGAGACACATAACCTTCTATTCCCCTCTGCAAATGGATGAGTAACGCGGAAATTAGGATTCATATGAGAATTCTATTATCCATCAAAACAACAGAATACACATAAGGCATACCTGCATCCTCATCATCATCATCACCTCCACCTCTTGGTTGTTGCACAACCGGTCAAGGGACATCATGTTTAGGTAGTTTCGGATGCCAACCGAGCTCCCCATTGGGTAGAAGAGTGGGTAAGAGAGTGCGTCATATGAGCCATCTATCACATGTATACCGTGCCTCTGGTTGTCATTCCCGCAAAGTGTAATCCTACGATTGAACCTCTTCGCTAGGTCAGTGCCCTCCACCCAACTTGCAGCGACCTCAAATGACACCAGTCTATTATACTTCCGTTGGTCTAGTCTCTGGTCTGTGTTGAGGTCTATCCTATAATCGTCGAGGTTGTCCCTGTGTGCACCCAAACTCCTAAACTGCTGGGAGGGTTTTCCTTGAGTATGTCCACTAACTTTCTGATGACATTCTGGTCTAATTGCTTGGTGGTAGCCTTGCAATGTGTTAGGTCTGGGTCGTCATCATAGAAGTACAACTGTAGATATTCCAAACAAGATGTTGGCCCAAATGAATGAACGTTGTGGTATATGGTGCTATGCGCTCGGAACATGTACACCCCAGACTTCATGTTTGTGTAGTTTTCATCGAGCTGACGCCAAGGGTTGTGAAGGAGAAGTGGCCGTTAAAGAACCGTATGTTCACCCAAAAATGGCTAGAGTCCTCATCCGTGCTGGACCAAAGCCTCATTAGCTTTGGGATGGGCTCCGGTGCCTTCGGCTCGATCTGCCCATTGCGGCAGCAGAAACCCATGTCTTCTGACTCAAACTTCTTGGCCTTGTGGTGGTCGCAGTTCGTGTCGTGCTTTAGGATGTGTGTGTGCTGTCTGGTAGGTTCGAGTACATATAGTCAAATGGATCATCATTGATATAAGTATTGTCACTTGAGTCTTCCACTTCGTCGTGCTGCATGTCATTAGCATATGAGCCTGCAAACAATGTTTCTAATTAGTGTGATACACCAAACATGTGGATCTTGCTCAAGCGGGTGTACATACCTTCACCAGCAAACATGTAATACTCATCGTCAAACAGATCGTCAGGGTTGGCATCATCATTCATGAGACCACTAAGGTAAGCGTCCATGTCGTCTACCCAGGTGCCAAACGAATAAATGAGGGTTCAATGTCAAGGGATGCAAGGAGAGTAAGGATGGGAGTGTTACCTTCACTTCTGATCGTGTACTCCCATGTGCTAGATGAGGTTGAGGCACTGTGTGCTTCGAGTATGGTTGGTTGACCCGTTGAGCTCATTTTCGGTATGGATATGGACCTGGTGGGTGGGGTCTTCACCCTACTTGCAAAGCTTTCATTACAAGGATCTAGCAGAGCCTTCCTCTCACCACGTGGCACTTATGTACATGATTTTCTCTTGCCAATTTTCTCCTGATGCTTCTTCACCACCATACTTCCCTTGCAAGCTCGCTCTCTCGTCCTAATCCGAGCTCTAGAATCATGCCTCTACTTGTCAGCTCCACTATCCGCTATTGTTAACGGGTCACTGGTTTGCTGGTCGACACTTTTTAGGTGATCATCAATTTCGATTAGGTCGCCATCTACAGCACCATCACCAAAGGTTCTACTTAGGTAGGCACCTGCAACATTTTTGAATTAGCGTAAATAATTTTTGAATGATAAAAAAATGAAAGCTGATTGCTGATGGGATAAGTACCATCGGCTTCAGTCTTGCGCGTGTATGTGGGGGACGACATGATAGTAGGGGCATAATCTATTTGTTCACCAGGGGATTGTTGCGCAGGATCCAACATGACGATATTATCGTCCATCATACTGCAACTGTAGGTGACTGCACAGATACAGAGCAAGTAAATATTTGTTTAATGCATACAAACAAAAGATGTGGAGTACACATGCGAGAAATACCGTAAGTTTTGAAGGTGTGACCGCATGTGCTTGCCGTAGGTGAGGTTTCTAAATCAGGACGAGCCATTGCAATGGATTTAGCACACAGGGTGTTCCGCATAGCTTTCTCCCATTGTCGGCGTTGAGCACTCATCTCCCCTTTCTGCTCTGGTGTTAAGCTATCTCGATGTTTCTGATCTGTTTCACGTCTTTGCGTGTTTATTTGTTCCTTATTCTTCTTGTATGTGGCTCACCTCTTTGTGTTTATAATATCTCTTTGCTGTTGTGATAAGACATGCCCAATGTTTGTGTCGTCTTGTGTCTTCTTCTGATAAGATGCTCGCCTCTATGCATTTATATTTTCTCTTTGTTTTCTTGTGTCCTCTTGTTTCTTATTCTAGTAAGATTCTTGTCTGCATGTGTTCAACTTATAGATCTGTTCTTGGTACCCTTCGTCTTCTTTTTTATTTTTATGAGCTGCCCTTCTCCGTGCGTTCTTGGCATTGATATGTCTCCAACGTATCTATAATTTTTGATTGTTCCATGTTGTTATATTATCATTCTTGGATGTTTTACAATCATTTTATAGCCACTTTATATCATTTTTTGGACTAAACTATTGACATAGTGCCTAGTGCCAGTTGCTGTTTTTTGCTTGTTTTTTACTTCGCCGAAAATCAATATCAAACAAAGTGCAAACACAGTGAAACTTTTTAGAGAATTTTTATGGACTAGAACACCCAGGATGGGCCAGATAAGTACCAGAGGGGTGCCGGGGGGGCACAACCCAACTGGGCGCGTCTGGGGGCCCAGGAGCGCCCTGGTGGGTTGTGCCCACCTCGGTGGCCTCCTGCACCGCCTCTTCGCCCTATAAATTGTCAAATATTCCAAAAACCCTGAAGGAAACCCTAGATTAGAAGTTCCTCCGCCACAAGTCTTTGTAGCCACGAAAAACCAATCTAGACCCTGTTCCGGCACTCCGTCGGAGGGGCAAATCATCACCGGTGGCCATCTTCGTCATCCCGGCGGCCACCATGATGAGGAGGGAGTAGTCCACCATCGGGGCTGAGAGTTTGTACCAGTAGCTATGTGTTTAATCTCTCTCTCTCTCTCTCTCTCTCTCGTGTTCTTGAGATGTCACAATCTTGATGTATCGCGGGCTTTTGTCGGTGTACTAGAATAAGGGTACCCTAGTACCCCGAACTTGTGCACGGGCAGTTGCAGCACCTCGCGGCAAGACTTGCCGGGCGAACGCCAAGACCCTCCGTGGTTCCCTTGGAGCCATTCAAGAACAAAGTATTTAAGCTCAGAAGACAAGGCCCCGGCAAGAGGAGTTTGCCGGGAAGGCCAACCAAGGCACTTCAAGGAACTTGCGGCGACGCGCCACACGCTCCGGCAAGGCAACAAGGCCCTGGCAAGAGGAGCTTGCCAGGAAGACCAACCAAGGTACCTCGAGACTCGGCGAGCGACAAGCTTCCGGACCCGACAAGATAGCAGCAGCGGCAAGGCGCTTGCCGCGGCAGGCGGACACTCTGTACCCACGCTCCAGCGCATCCACCAACGTGTCGATCTGGGGGGCCTCTCCAGGCGTGCGTGGCGGGAGGCTGTGCAGCCAGCGGTGCGCAGTGGCATGCGAAGCTGACAAGATCGCCATCGTGGCAAGCGGTGACGCCCCTAACGGTCCTTTTCTGCACTGTTCGGGCGACTCAGATGGGCATTTAATGCCCTTGTCCCCTGCCGTCAGGGTTAGGTAGGGTGCACTGTAACTGTACCAACCACCTCACTTTTTACATTTGTACCCTTCTCTGCGTTGCCACCTGTCGGTGACCCCTTTAGCGTATAAAAGGAGGCCCATGCGCAACGTAGAGGGGGTTAGGTTCGGTTCGGTTCGGTTCGGTTCGACTCATTTGGAACCCAGAAAACACTTAGCTCTCGCGGGCAAGAACACAAGATAATACAACCAGACAAGTAGCAGTAGGAGTGTTATCTCTCCGGAGAGCTCCGAAGCTGGGTAAACCACTCGTGTGCCTCGCCTCGATCTGCTCTTCGTGCGATCTCCGCCCCCCGCCGAACCGAAAGGGGCCCGGTCCGCCGTCCCCATAGGTGTTCGTGGATCAGTTTCCCCCGACATCTTTGGCGCGCCAGGTAGGGGGCGTCGAGATTGCGTGAACCTGATCCAGCGTTCACACGAGCTAGATCTTCATTCCCTTCATCAACATGCCACCGAAGAAGAAGACTTCGGCGGCAGCCGCTCCGTCCACGTCACTTCCGCCATCGTTGGAGCAAACGGGTGGTGGAATGGACGCCGGCAGAAGAATGGACGTCGACGAGGAAGCTCATGATGCCGCCAGGTCCAAGAACAAGGCTGCACAAACCTCGGCGACTGTACATGTTCCACGCCACTCTCAGGAGGCGCAAGACCAACAGCGTCATGGCACTAGCAGTGCCATACACATGATAGGCCAAGATCAAGCTGGTGGATCTCGGGGCGCTCAAGACCAGCATGCACGCCAGCGTGCTGGCACGAGCGGGGCACGGTCGCCTGGGCGGGATACTGCTCCTTCTAACATAGTTAGAAGCTTTGGCGCGAGTTCAACTTCTCCTAGATTACCCTCCGACGTCGGACAAGATCGATGAATGGAGGGCCACCATTCAGAGTCTCATCGGCTACGCCAACGGCGACACTCCACAGCGGCCGAGCGCGTCACCGCCGCGGCAGGGTTGCCAGGCGCGAGCCGGTGGCAACGAAACGGGTGGAGGTGCAACTACCATGCAATCACCGCCCCGAAGGCCAAGATCGCCGACTCGCCGGATCCACCTCGACAGCGACTCCACTGCATCGTCGGATCCACGAGCTCATCGCGATCAGCGCCAAGTTCTTCATGATCGGCAACAAGAAGACGCTCGAACTCGCATCGAGCGCCAAAGAGAAGCGCGACGTCAATCCGACAAGCGCGCTGGGCCCTCTGTTGACATGCATGCGCCAGGGGAACCAGGCAATCTGCCGTACGCGGTAGGTTGCCCTGCGTTCACTCGTGAGCTGCGGCAAGTCCAGTGGCCCAGCACGAAAAACTTCAAGCCAGACGTATCGGAGAAGTACGACGGCAAGACGCATCCGTCAGAGTTCCTCAGCATCTACACCATCGCGGTGCAGGCTGCCGGGGGACGGGATGACAAGATCCTTGCCAACTACTTCCCGCTGGTGCTCAAGCCCAACGTCAGATCCTGGCTCATGCACTTGCCGGACAACTCAATATCCTCTTGGGCTGATCTGTGCCATCAGTTTATCGGCGCCTTCACAGGCGGACACAAGCCTCATGGCCAGGAGAGTGATCTTCATCTGCTCGCCCAGAAGGAAGGAGAGCCCCTGCGCAAGTACATTCAGAGATTCAGCAGTGTGCAGCACAACATCCCAGACGTCCACCCTGCCGCGGTGATCAGCGCGTTCCATCAGAACGTGCGAAACCGCAGGATGCGGGAGGAAATGGCGATGTGCAAGATCAGGGACGTCAGTGAGTTATATGCACTGGCCGACAAGTGTGCACGTGCTGAGGAAGGAAGGAGACTCCCCGGAGAGAATGTAGGAGCGGGAGGATCTGACAGTGAAGATGCTGCCCTGGCAAGGAAAAACCGGCGGTGGAACAACAGAAGGAGGAAAAGCAAAGAGGTACTAGTTGTTGAGCAGTCCGGCAACGGTGGTGGCGCCAAGGAAGCCAAAGCTGGTGACTCTGGCAAGGAGGTTGCCGCGGAGATGGCGGTCGCCGACAAGCAGGACGGCACCAACAAGCAGTATTGCAAGATCCACCGCACCAAGGGCCATGATCTCCAGAACTGTAAGAAAGTCGAGCAGCTTGTTGAGCAACAGAAAGCTGAATACGAGCGGCGCGACAAGGAGAAGGCCCAGGAAGGTGCTGGGGGATCCAGCAAGAAACGTCCCGGCCGAGGAGGACGCCGCGGCAAGGCCAAGCAGCGACAAGGAGACAGACCTCCCCGCGGCCGCGACAAGGATGAAAATGACGACGACGATGAAGACATGGATGATGAGGAGACTGATGAGCAGGAGTTCCAGAAAGCCACAGAGGTCCTGTGCGTTGACGGTGGTGCTTCTCTGCACACCTCGCACCGCCAGCTCAAGCAGTAGGTTCGGGAAGTTAATGCAGTAGAACCACCCGTCGAGTCACGCAAGCCTCTGAAATGGTCCAGCACGCCTATCATCTTTGATATTGAGGACCACCCTGATCGCATAACTGCGGTCGGGTGCTTGCCGATGTTGGTTTCACCAACAATCCGAAACCTCAAGGTCACTAAGATGCTAGTTGACGGCGGGGCCGGCTTGAACCGGATCTCCTCCGCGGTGCTCCAAAAACTCCAGATCCCTGACAGCGAGCTCGAAGCGACCGGTACATTTCAAGGAATCAACCCGGGAAGGAGCAAGCCGAAGGGAAAGATCACGTTGCCGGTAACATTTGGCAGCGAGCTGAACTTCAGGACTGAGAGGGTCACATTTGATGTTGCTGACTTTCCATTACCTTACAATGGAATCCTTGGCCGTCCGACACTCGCCAAGTTCATGGCAGCCTCTCACTATGCGTACAACGTACTGAAAATGCAAGGCCCGATAAGTCTCATCTCTGTCCCTGGCGACAAGAAGGATGCTCTTATCTATGCCGACAAGATCTACCGAGAAGCAGCAACCGCAGCAGAACGCAAGACACTTGCCGCTGAAGCTCCCGGGGGGAAGAAGAAGACCAAGTCCGGCAAGAGCTCTGATGCCCACTCCGGCAAGCGCACCTCTTCGGAGTGTTGCGCTACCGTTGAGGACACACCATCGAGCTCCATCAGCAAGTGTAAGAAGGCAATGGCAGCTCCTCCTGAAACCAAGAAGGTGTCCGCCAAGGAGGACGGCACTGGTGGTACCTTCACCATCAGCGCCACCCTTGACCCCAAATAGGAAAGCGCGCTCGTTGCTTTCCTGCGGGCGAATGTCAACGTGTTTGCGTGGCAACCGTCTGATATCCCCGGTGTTCCCAAGAAAGTAATTGAGCACCACCTTGCCGTCTGTCCTCATGCGCGGCCCGTCAAGCAGAGAGTCAGGAAGCAGGCAGTGGAGCGCCAAGAATTCATTGCAGAAGAAATCAAGAAGTTGGAAGCAGCAGGCCTTGTCAGAGGAGTGCTCCATCCCACGTGGTTGGCCAATCTTGTTGTTGTGCGCAAGGCTAACGGGAAATGGAGACTTTCTATTGACTTCACTGATGTTAATAAAGCTTGTCCCAAAGACCCATTTCCCTTGCCGCGCATCGACCAGATTGTTGACTCCACAGCCGGATGTGATTTGCTTTCATTTCTTGATGCATACTCAGGATACCATCAGATCTTCATGGCAGAAGAGGATGAAGAGAAAACCGCATTTATCACCCCGTGTGGCACGTACTGCTTCGTACGGATGCCTTTCGGTTTGAAGAATGCTGGTTCAACATTCGCAAGGGTAGTCCACCACGCTTTTGAGCCGCAAATGCACAGAAATGTGGAAGCCTACATGGATGACATAGTGGTCAAGAGCAAGGACAGGGCGACCCTGGTTCAGGATTTAGACGAGACATTTACAAATCTGCGCAAGATCAACCTCAAACTTAACCCCAAGAAGTGCGTCTTTGGAGTCCCTTCCGGCAAGCTTCTTGGGTTCTTCGTGTCTCAGTGGGGAATTGAAGCCAATCCCAACAAGATCAAGGCCATTGAGCAGATCGAAGCACCAAAGCGCGTCAAGGATGTACAAAGGCTTGCCGGTTGCGTGGCTGCTCTCAGCAGGTTTATCTCTAGATCTGCTGAGCGCGCCCTGTCATTTTTCAAAATTTTGAAAAAGGCAGGTCCAATGAAATGGACTCCGGAGGCGGAGGCTGCGCTGCAGGACTTGAAGAGATACCTGTCCTCCACTCCAATACTTGTCGCACCTAAGCCACAAGAGAAGTTGCTGCTGTATATAGCGGCAACCAATCAAGTGGTTAGTGCTGCGTTAGTGGCGGAGAGGGAGGCAGATGGTGAGCCGGCAACCACGGCAGATGCATCTAGCGACAAGCAGGGGGCTTCGCCGACAAGCTCTGGTCCCGACAAAGATGGATCTGCGCAGGAGCGTGATAAGATGCAGAAGAGAATGGTGCAGCGTCCAGTTTACTTTGTCAGTTCCCTTCTACAGGGGGCTAGATCAAGGTACTCTGGTGTGCAGAAGTTCCTTTTCGGCCTCCTCATGGCCTTGAGAAAGCTGCGCCATTACTTCCAAGCACATGAGATCACAGTCGTCACTCGCTTTCCGCTGAAGAGGATACTGCAAAATCCAGAAGCGACAGGCAGGATTGTCGAGTGGGCGCTGGAACTGTCAAGCTTTGGCCTCAAGTTTGAAAGCACCTCAACTATCCAAAGCAGAGCATTGGCAGAGTTCATAGCAGAATGGACACCAACGCCAGATGAAGAAATTTCAGAGATGAGCATCCCCGTCAAGTAGGCAAGCAAAGAGTGGCTGATGTATTTTGATGGTGCCTTCTCGCTGCAAGGCGCCGGTGCAGGCGTGCTGCTTGTCACGCCCACCGGAGAGCACCTCAAGTACGTAGTCCAGATGCACTTTCCCAAGGAGCAAGCAACCAACAATACCGCAGAGTACGAAGGATTGCTTGCCGGTCTCAGAATTGTAGCAGACCTTGGGATCAAGAAGCTCATTGTCAGGGGTGACTCATAGCTTGTCGTCCGCCAAGTGAACAAGAACTACCAGAGTCCATTGATGGAAGCGTATGTTGATGAAGTGAGGAAGCTAGAAGAGCACTTTGACGGCCTACAGATGGAGCATATCCCAAGAGCTCAGAATGACATTGCTGATGGCCTGTCAAAGTGCGCCGCACTAAAGTTACCTGTGGAACCAGGGATCTTTGTGCTCAAGTTGACTCAACCATCCGTAACACCATCAACTGGACAAAGCAAGAAGAGGAAGTTGGTTTCTGGTGACTACTTTCTGGCAGAGCTCCCCGAAGCCGCCGCCAAGAAAGTCCCCAAGATCAACACCAAGGATGCTGAGGGGCAGTCTGCTCCGGCAAGCCTTATGGTTTGTTCCGTTGAAGCAGACGCTCCCGACAAGTTCTGCTCCGGCAAGCTTGCCGGGGAACATCAAGCTCTGGCAGGGCCACAAGTCCTTGCCGTAGAAGCGGATGTTCCTGCAGCAGCAGATGTGCCTTTAGTCCTTGTTGTCGAGCCACAAGCTCCAGCATGGGCACAACAGATTGTCCATTTCCTTCAGACAGGAGAACTTCCCGAAGAGCAAGAAGAAGCGGAAAGAGTAGCCCGGTAGTCAAGTATGTACCAGTTTGTCGATAGCATACTGTACAGAAGAAGGCTCAACGGTGTGAAATTGAAGTGTATTTGCCGGGAAGATGGACAAAAGCTGTTGGCAGAGATACATGGAGGCATATGTGGCCACCACATTGGCGCAAGAGCACTTGCCGGCAAAGCTTTCCGGCAAGGTTTCTTTTGGCCGACAGCCCTCCAGGATGCAACTTCACAAGTAACCAAGTGTGAAGCATGCCAGTTCCACTCCAAACAGATACACCAGCCAGCTCAAGCTCTCTAGACAATCCCTTTATCCTGGCCATTTTCGGTCTGGGGGCTCGATATCCTCGGCCCCTTCCCCCGAGCTGTCGGGGGCTTTGAGTACTTGTACGTCGCAATCGACAAGTTCACAAAGTGGCCGGAAGTGCAGCCAGTGAGGAAGGTGACAGCACAGTCAGCAGTTAAGTTCTTCAGGTCAATTGTTTGCCGTTTCGGGATCCCTAACAGGATCATCACCGACAACGGCACGCAATTCACGAGCCGCACCTTCATGCAGTACGTCCATGACCTTGGCGCCAAGGTCTGCTTCGCTTCTGTTGCTCATCCGAGAAGCAACGGTCAAGCAGAGAGGGCAAATGCTGAAGTGCTGCGCGGGCTCAAGACCAGAACTTTCGACAGGCTGAGCAAGTGCGGAAGAAACTAGATCGAGGAGCTGCCGGTGGTTCTTTGGTCGATCAGAACGACGCCAAATCGAGCCACTGGCCAGACACCTTTTGCTCTAGTCTATGGAGCAGAGGCAGTTCTCCCCACGGAACTCGTATACGGATCGCCTCGAGTGCTCGCTTATGATGAGCTTGAGCAAGAACAGCTGCGACAAAACGACGCGCTGCTCCTCGAGGAAGATCGTCTTCAGGCTGCTGTACGAGCTGCTCGATACCAGCAAGCTTTGCGCCGCTACCATAGCCGCAAAGTTAAGGCCAGAAGCTTCGAGGAAGGCGACCTTGTTCTTCGGCGCGTTCAGTCCGCCAAGAATTCCAACAAGTTGACACCGAAGTGGGAAGGCCCTTATCGGGTGAGACGAGTCACAAGGCCCGGCGCTGTCCGCCTTGAGACCGAAGATGGCATTCCAGTGAGCAACTCCTGGAACATAGAACATCTTCGTAAGTTTTTCCCGTAGGGCGCGGTTGCCGGAACCCCGTTCCGGCAACCACCTTTTGTACAAGTCTTGCCGCTGTTGCATGTAATCCTTTGTACAAAGCCGGGCGCAGATCCCGTGCATAAATAGAACCCCATGTGCTCCGCACAACTTGTCCATTTCATGCATTAGTTTCTTTCTTGCATGCGTTATCTGACACTTTGTGCAGCACCTACATCCGATAAACAATAACGAGCCGAAGGGCTCCATATCATTATTTTCTCTTCTTTCTTCTTTTTCAACAAAGGAAAAGAAGGTTCCCTCGCACACATGTTTGCTGGGGGGAAGGAGAAGATTGTGGTATGGACCAGGCATCATTCAAGCAAAGTTCTGCCTTGCCGGGAAGCAACCGACAGAAAAGCTAAGTTGCCAAAGTTTGAGCAATCAGTTTTTAAATTTTTGAGTTATCTTCCTCGAACGACCCTGCTTTTGTATGGAAAACCTGTGCGCGGAGGAACCAACTCGTGGCTAGTTGCGCCCTTACTTTGTTTTGAGTCCGCTCAACAACTTAAGTGTGTTGCATCTAGTCGCGACAAGGTTTCTTGTCGGAAGCAGCGCCGCCAGCAGGCTGCTGAAGTTCCGCACTCAGTGCTCGCGGCTCGGGCGCCTGCACCGACAAGTTCCCTAGAAGCGTAGGGTAAAAACATACAAAGGAAAGAATCTAGTAGAAGAAATAACATAGCAATTGATAACAGAAATAAAGTTATGTTACAAGATAACTTGTCGCAGCTCTAACAGACTGTTTTCATAACGTGATTAGCAGCGACAAAGGAAAAGAAGAAATGGGCGGCCTAGTCTACGCGGCCGCCCTCAACCCTCTTGATCTCGCTCACCTTGTCCACAATGGGTGCGACAAGGGCCTTGAGTGCGTCCAGATCAGCGTCTGGCGGCAAGGACTTGAGGACGTTGGTGAAGCTGAGGCCTGGATTGCGGAAGGCCACCTTCATCAGCACCTGTGAAGAACCCCGGCGCAGATTTTGCGCGACTCATCGGCCAGCTGCTTCTGGATCCTTTCCCGGAGCCGCTGGAGTGCCGTCGCCACGCCTTTGAAGAACAGGATGAGCTTGGCGCTGGGTTGGAGGCTCTCGTCGGAAGGATACCCAAAGTCCTCCATCCCCAGCTGCGCCAGCTCCTCGTTGATGACTGCGGCAATGTTCACCAGACCCTCGGTCCAGTGCTCCATAGTGTCTCTGAACAAGTTGTGGGTAACTGCAATGCTCTCTAGCAGCGCCGTGATAGCCTTGACCTTCCCCGACAAGGTCTTCTCCCACTCCTTGGCGGCCTCCAGCGTCTGCGTCAGCGTGGCCAGCTTCAGCTCCAAGTCTGCATTGGAATCCTTGGCGGCGCTGAGCTCCTTGCCCCTCTCAGCGAGAAGACCTTGCAGCTCACCGTGGGCGGTAGCATCCTTCTCACGCTCACGCTTGAGCGCGGCAAGCTCCTCACCGCTCTTCTCGATATTGGCCTCCAGCTGCACCACTTTCTCCTCCAGCTCTTTCTTGGCGGCCTCTGCGATCGCGACAGCGTCCTTTGCTTCCTTGAGCGCCCCGCCAAGTGCTTGCTCGCGCTCGGCAAGCTCCTCCTCGTAGCTGTCGAGGTTGGCCTTCCGCTGCACCAGTTCACCTTCTCGCGCGGACTGCTTCTCGGCGGCCAGCCTTTGCTCCTCCTCAGCTTCGGCCTTCTCGAGAAGGAAGGCCGTGCGCTCCTCGTCGAGTCGCTCCCACTCCTGTGCCAAGGACCGGAGAGCTTCTTGATTTTGGCCCCGGAGCTCCTCCGCGCGCTTCTCCATGTCAACTCCCGCCTTCGCGACAAGCGCTTCCCGGGAAGCCAGCTTGACTTGCCGGGCGCGGTAGAGTGACAGCAGCTTCCGCAGCAGCTGCTCCTCCTCAGGCTCGCCACTGTTGCTGCCGGGCGCGTTGACCAACGACAGTCCAGCAGAGGCGAGCACCTCCCCATCGAAAGTTTCCCCCTCGACCGGCGCCCTGGAGCTCGACGCCCAGGGTAGCTTGATGAAGATGTCGTCGCCAGCCTTCAAGTAGGCGCCGGGCTGGGGCTCCTCGGAGCCCGGCTCCGCAGAAGCGGTAGAGGGATCGGCGGTCGGCACAGCGCCTGGCGCTCCTGCGGCCTCAGGGTCGTCAGTGCGACCGCCCGACCCCTCGCTGGCTTCTGCGGCGGCAGCCTTGGCGGCCTCCTCGCCGGTGGTCTCATCAGCACCAGCCCCTTCCTCGCCGGCGCCCTCTGTCTCCATTGGCTCAGCCGCAGATGGGTCTGAAGAACGAAGAAGGGAGGAAAATCAATCAAAAATCCAAGAGAAGAAAATCAGAAGAAGAAGAACCCCAAGGGGAAGTTTTTGGACAAGTGAATTACCTGCGCCAAGATTTGCAGTTGCGGTCTCGGCCGCCGCAGGATCGACGGTGCTGCCCCTTGTCGGAGAGTTCTCCCTTGCCGGAGAGCGCTCCCTTACCGGGAACCCCTCCCTTGGCGGCGTAGTCGAAGCAGATGGCACTTCAGGACCAGCTTCCGGGCGCTCCTGATGTGGCTGTTCTGCTCCTACATAAATCAACAAGCAAGATATCAACAAAGGAAAAAGCACTCATGTGCGCCTGACAGCAGAAAGCTAACTATGAACTTACGCTGGGGGCTGCGCTGGGGGCTGCTTTGACGAGTGATTGCCGGGTCCGTCAAGGTGGTCTCGGACCCACCCCCTGCAGACACGGTGGGGTCATCTTCGATGACAATCACCGCGGCCTTGGCCCTCTTCGCCGCTCTCTGGGCCAGCATCTTGAAAAGAAAGGAGTCCAGATTGAAGCAAGTCAGATACAAGATATAAACAGCAAGATTGAAGAACTACAAGAGCACCCAAGAAACTTACTCTTCTTCCTCCTCGTCGGAGCTGAGCGCGGAAAGATCAAAGTCCGGCCCTCCTCCGGTGCGGCGAGGCGGAGGAGTAGGATCCCTTGCCCGCTTGGCGGGGGCGGTGGCGGTGGCCCGGGAAGATCCCGCTCCAGTTGCCGCTGCTACATGAGGCGCTCCCGCGGCAACATTGCTTGCCGCGGTAGAGCGCGTCGCACGGCTCGGCGGCTGTTGACCCGGCTGCCGCCCCGCTACGTCCGCGCCCCTGCGAAGACGCCTTCTTGGCGGGGCCGGGGGCTCCGCCTGCGGCAAGCCTTCAGAAGGCTCAGGCTCTTCCTCGCCGGCCTCGCTCGGCTCAGCTTCAGAACCAGCAGGCTCTTCCTCGCCAATGAACTCCGCGCGCTCGGCGAGGTTTGCCGCCTCCGCAGCCTCTGCCTCCTCCATGGTGAACCCGAACACGCCCGCGGCAGCTGCGGCCGCAACCTCTTCCGCCCTAGTGGCGATGCGCTGCAGCTCCTCGTCGGTGGTGTCATGGGTGAGGCTCTTCTGCTTGTCAGCGTGGACCGGCACTTCTTCCAAGTTGTCAAAGAACGCTTGCACGACGTCATCCGCAGGCTCTTGCCAAGTTGGAACGATTCCGTGTGAATCGCACAATGGCATCATGGCGCAGATCCGGTCAAGCGAAGAATTGTTGCATAATGGGACGACACCCCTCGGCAGCATGAATGGGTGCTGGGGGTCGCGTTTGAACAACTCCAGGAGCATTGCATCCAGCTCCAAGACGGTGAAGTTGTAGTTGAGGCCCGGCCGCAGCCTCATGATGTCCGCCGAGTTCTCGAATTCCCAGGCGGGCCTCCCCTCTCCTGTAGGGGGGCGATGCGGCGGCGGAGGAAATCTGCGCCTACAGCGCCTACAGTGAGCCCGGCAAGCCTGAGGCGAAGAATCCTAGTGATGGCGATCTTCAGCCTCTCGTCTTCCGGGGCCACGTTGCTCCAGTCATTGCCGCGCACTATTGGAGCTTGGCGCACGGCGGTGAAGGGCTACGGATTCTCCTCGACGATCCAACACCACTCCGCTCTCCACTCATCCCACTTGCTGCGGAGCTCACCCTCCAAGTACGCCTCCTTCTTGCCGACTCTTGAGATCCAGGCGATCCCTCCGGCAAGCGGCTCTCCTCTCTCTACCCGAGGTATGAAGAAGTGGCGGAAAAGGGCAACATTGGGATGGACTCCGACAAAGTTTTCGCACAAATGTGCGAAAACTGCCATGGTCAGAACGGTGTTGGGGGTGAAGTCAAGGAGGCGGAAGCCGTAGGTGTTCATGATATCACAGAAGAACTCCGAGAAGGGCGGCCAGAGCCCGCAATAGAAGAATAGCGCGAAGAATGGGTACCCGTTTGGAGCCAGCTCCGAAGCAGCGGCCGGGAGTACCCTCGTGCGCGGATGCGCACGCGTCTCCGTCGCCCAAAAGAGGTAGAAGTACTCCCTCAGCTCCTGCACGCCGAGCTGGGGGGAGAAGATCGCCCGCTCCTTCCGCAGCGCCGCGAGCCGCTGCGCCTCGGCCGACTTCACGCCCTTTCCCTTGTCGGCTTTCGGAGCCATGGCGGAGGTGGTGGGGGAGGTCGACGGCGTTGGTGATGCTGGTGGCAATGGGGGGCGGAGCGCTGCTCTCTCGGCTTCGGGAAGAAGGGGGGGCGGCGGAGGTTCATGAAGATGGAGTAGTAGCAACCAGCAAGGGGGAACGAACTGCCCCTGTTTCCTCTGCTTATAAAGAGGGATGGGGCGGACGTTTCGCCCTTCCGAATAAAGAACCACCCACGATCTCTCCCATGATGCCGCATTCAACGCGTGCCGTTAGGGGAGAGCGCGGTGGATACGGAGCGAGATTCGGCGTGGCCCAGCCTGCGTGTGCCCGTGCCCTGTCTTGGGCCTGGCCCAACAACGCTCGGCACCGTGTTTGGCCCAGGCCCGGGGGCTCCTGTCGGTGTACTAGAATAGGGGTACCCTAGTACCCCGAACTTGTGCACGGGCAGTTGCAGCACCCCGCGGCAAGACTTGCCGGGCGAACGCCAAGACCCTCTGTGGTTCCCTTGGAGCCATTCAAGAACAAAGTATTTAAGCTTAGAAGACAAGGCCCCGGCAAGAGGAGTTTGCAGGGAAGGCCAACCAAGGCACTTCAAGGAACTTGCCGCGACGCGCCACACGCTCCGGCAAGGCAACAAGGCCCCGGCAAGAGGAGCTTGCCGGGAAGACCAACCAAGGTACCTCATGACCCGGCGAGCGACAAGCTTCCGGACCTGACAAGATAGCAGCAGCGGCAAGGCGCTTGTCGCGGCAGGCGGCCACTCTGTACCCACGCTCCAGCGCATCCACCAACGTGTCGATCTGGGGGGCCTCTCCAGGCGCGCGTGGCGGGAGGCTGTGCAGCCAGCGGTGCGCAGTGGCATGCGAAGCTGACAAGATCGCCATCGTGGCGAGCGGTGACGCCCCTAACGGTCCTTTTCTGCACTGTTCGGGCGACTCAGACGGGCATTTAATGCCCTTGTCCCCTGCCGTCAGGGTTAGGTAGGGTGCACTGTAACTATACCAACCACCTCACTTTTTACATTTGTACCCTTCTCTGTGTTGCCACCTATCGGTGACCCCTTTAGCGTATAAAAGGAGGCCCATGCGCAACGTAGAGGGGGTTAGGTTCGGTTCGGTTCGACTCATTCGGAACCCAGAAAACACTTAGCTCTCGCGGGCAAGAACACAAGATAATACAACCAGACAAGCAGCAGTAGGAGTGTTATCTCTCCGGAGACCTCCGAAGCTGGGTAAACCGCTCGTGTGCCTCGCCTCGATCTACTCTTCGTGCGATCTCCGCCCCCCGCCGAACCGAAAGGGGCCCGGTCCGCCGGCCCCATAGGTGTTCGTGGATCAGTTTCCCCCGACAACTTTGTTAATATAGTTGGACCATATGGTGTTTTCCCCTCTCTATCTTGTTGTGATGAATTGAATTTTTGCTTTGAGATTTTGTTCTTATTGGATTGAATACTTTAATGGATTTGAGAGCACTTGATATATGTCTTGCATATGAATACCCGTGGTGACAATGGGGTATTATATTGATTCACTTGAGATATGTTTTGGCACTCAACTCGTGGATTCCTGAGGTGACATTGGGGTAATCTATGCATAGGGGTTGATGCATGTTCTCGTCTTTTTATTGTCCGGTAGAAATCTTGGGGCATTCTTTGAGGTTCTTTGTGTTGGATTGAGTATTATGAATCTGAATTTTCTTTGGTGCTATATTAGTATGAACTCTTGATAGATCGATCGGAAAGAATAACTTGGTGTTATTTTAGTACGAACTCTTGATAGATCGATCGGAAAGAATAACTTGGTGTTATTTTAGTACGAACTCTTGGATAGATCGATCAGAAAGAATAGCTACAAATAATTTCTTCTTATGTTCTTCGCTAGATAAGAACTTTGGAGTGATTCTTCATCACACTTTGAGGGATGGTTGTATGATCCAATTAGATTAGCATTGTTGAGAGATTGCACTAGCGAAAGTACGGACCCTAGGCCTCATTTTCAAGCATTGCAATATCATTTGTGCTCACTTTTATTGTTTGCTACCTTGCTATTTTTTATTTTCAGATTATAAAAATATATTTCTACCATCCATATTACACTTTTATCACCATCTCTTCGCCGAACTAGTGCACCTACACAAATTGTCATTGTATTGGGTGTGTTGGGGACACAGGAGATTTCTTGTATTTGATTGCAAGGTCATTTGAGAGAGACCATCTTCATCCTACGCCTCCCATAGATTGATAAACCTTAGGTCATCCACTTGAGGGAAAATAGCTACTGTCCTACAAAACTCTGCGCTTGGAGGCCAAACATGAGTCTACAAGAATAAAGTTGCGTAGTAGACATCAAGCCCTTTTCTGTCACTTTTGCCGGGAGGTGAGTGCTTGAAGGTATATCTTTAGATCTTGCAATCAAATCTTTTAGTTTCTTGTTTTATCACTATTTTGGTTTATAAAAAGAAAACTAAAAAATGGAATTGAGGTGGCCTCATATTATTCGTCTTTATAATGTCTTTCGTGAAAATGATGGAAAGGAAAATTGTGCTCAATTGATAGAAGAACAATTCTATACAATGTTTGGCACAAAATATTTTGGGATGCTATGTTTGATGAAGATGACATTTTTATTCCTGCAAGTCTTGATGTGCAAATTTGTTATAATGGTAGCATGCCTCCTATTTATGATGATTACAATGATGAATGTGTGTTTGGAAGAGTGTCAACTCTAGGTAATGATCCCGCTATTTTTGAGGGTGTTGAATCTTTTCACAATATTGATGAAAGTAGATTTGGAGAGGTCATGACTTTATTTAGTGACGAATCCACTATTTTGGAAGAGATTTCAGTTGACTATGAGAACAAAGTTGCGATCTATGATGATTATGGTGATGACATGTATGCTATAAATAATAATGATAACCATGAAACTTGTGATCATAATTTAAATTCTCAATATTATTATGCCAATCAAGTATCGTATGATAGTTATTTTGTTGAATTTGCTCCCACTACTATTCATGAGAATAAATTTTCTTATGTGGAGTGTAATAAAATTTCTATGCGTGTGGATCATGAAAAGAATGCTTTATGTGATAGTTATATTGTTGAATTCATTCATGATGCTACTGAAAATTACTATGAGGGAGGAACATATGCTTCTATATATCTCAATAATATCAAGTTTCCTCTCTATGTGTTGAAAATATTGAAGTTTTGCTTGCCTATGCTACTTGATTCTTGCTCCCATAAGTTGTTTGCTCACAAAATCCCTATGCATAGGAAATGGGCTAGGCTTAAATGTGCTTTCCATGCGATTCATGATGCTCTTTGTCATGTTTCAATTCTTATCTTTTATGCGAGCATCATTGAAATCATCATGCCTAGCTAAAAAGGCATTAAAGAAAAGCGCTTGTTGGGAGACAACCCAAAACTTTTACCTACTGTTTTTATGTGTTCACATGACTATTATACTGTACTAATCATGTTTTATTGCTTTTGTTTCAATAAAGTGCCAAGTAAAGCCTTTGGGATAGTGTGGATGATAGTTGACTTGAATCTGTGCAAAAACAAAAACTTTTATGCCCAGTCCTAGAATTTTCAAAATTTACTGGAACATGCTTTTGATCTAATTTTTTTACAGGTGATAGATATACAAAGTACATACATTTTCCTAATGTTTCAGAATTTTTGGATTATCAGAAGTATGGTTGTTTTACATATCATTACAGGTTGTTCTGTTTTTTACAAATTCTGTTTTCAATGCATAGTTTGCTTGTTTCCTAGTTTCTATGGCTTATATTTCTCAATATAAATTGTGGAAATGATAAGGTACAGTAGGCATTGTGTGAGAACAATTATGAATCTTGTCTTTGACAGTACCAAAGTGAATGATTTGCTTTATCATACTAACCTACCTCACGAAATTTCGTTAAGTTTTGTGTGATTGAAGTTTTCAAGTGTCGGGTGAGATATCAATACGAGGAGAATAAGGAGTGACAAGACCCTAAGCTTGGGGATGCCCAAGGAACCCCAACTTAATATTCAAGGTGTAACATCCCAATTTTCAATTTGAACGTTATACTTAGACCATTCATATGCATTCATTTTTATTGCATTTTGTAGCTTAGTTGTGGTTGCATTTTGATCCAAGAGGCCTTAAGCAACTCAAGGACCAATTTGAGAGAGTTGGAGCTTTCACAAAAATCCAGTTTTGATTTATCAAAATCTGGTAATTGGATCAAACTGTTTTTCAAAATTCTTTTTCCAAATATTTCAAAAATAATGAGAGAAGATAAAATGACTTCTTCAAATCAGTAGAAAAATATTGCAAACTGAATTTTGAATTTTTTAGAGTTTATTTGATTTTATTTGCTAGTTTATTTATTTATTAGCTGAGTAATTAGAACTGTAATGTTTATATTTTAGTTAGGCATATAAGTCCAGAAAAATGTTCACGAGGTCATATATAAGGCCATTTAGCTACGTTAATTTTTTGGGAATTTTTAGGCTTATATTTATATTTATTTTGAGTGCTTTAGTCTCCCAGAAAATTGTTA
>NC_041393.1:352275486-352296388 GCF_002162155.2 Triticum dicoccoides
GCCCCCCCTCGGCCTCTTATAAGCTGACCCTGCCGCCCCCTCTCCACCCCGTCCCGCTCGCGCCACCACGCCGCCACCCGCTCGCCCCATCGCCACTGCCTGCGCAAGCCGCCGCCATCACCTGCTGCTGCTGCTACGTGCCGCCGCCGCCGCTCACTACTAGGGAAAACCCTAGCAGTAGCGCGCATATTTTGCCTATCAGTAGCGCGGGATGATGCGCTACTGATAAGGCGCTACAACTAATGTGTAGCAATAGCGCCTGTCATCCCACGCTACTGTTATACATGGCTAGCAGTAGCGCGCTTTAGTGTAGAGCATTGCTGTTAATATCTGCAGCGCTTTTTAGCAGGAAGCGCTACTAGTAAGGGAGTGCTACTGCTAACTTTGTTCCCCTCGCTACTGCTAGTTTTATTAGTTTATGTTTTTTTTTCTGCATATTTTTTGTATTTGAATAGGCTTTATACAATAATCTTTAGCATATCATACACATACAAATGTAACCATAGCATATACATACAAATAGTCTCATCAAATCATGTCATCATCATAATCATCATCCAACACACAGTGGTCTCTCGTCATCATCTTGAAAATAGCGATACAAGTCTCGATTACTTGCAACTACATCGTCATCCATCTAAACAATGATATACGCGAGAAGAGCTATCACTATGAGTGAGAGAGGAACTTTGAAGTACATGAGTTCGTACCCCTCTCTCGCATTAGTGTGAACCTAAACTAACTACTGGCTGTCGCTCGGAAACTGGAAACCAGTACACCTGGGCCTAACACTCCGGCACTCATCATATACTCCTGGCGTAGAACTTCTTTGCCATCGATGATCTATGCACCTGCATCGTCACATGAGTCGATGATATGCAACATATATAGTTGAGCAACAGAAAGAGACATACTTGGCAAAAATAGAAGCAACATATCATAAGCATGAATAACAAAGTTCATCGTACCCAAAATTCCCTAACTAGAGTGATCTTCGCTAGTCGAGGAGGAGGACAGTTTAATTACATCACAAATAAAGTTTCGCCGTGCATAACTCAAAGTTTTGTCATATAGAAAGTATGGACTAAACGGACACATTGTCATATATCGACAATCACTCCAACATGTAGTGCCATCCATCCATGTCAGGGAGATAGTCCCCGAGCTTAGTGAAAGGCTTCATGTCGAGACGCTGAGAGGCTATGCATGTTCAGACGTCTTCCTGTGACATTTTCCCTTCTTCGTAGAACATCCCTGTTTTTTCGACGACCTCCTTCATGATGATTTGGGCAAGTTCACGCTGGATGTGATAGAACTCAGCTCGAAGTCGATCATCCTCGATATCTCCTAAGTCCTTTGCCCATTGCAGAATATGTGCATCGCCGGATTTAGGTGACATGCGAAGGTTCTGGTGATCCCGTCTATACTCCAGCATGTGGTGTAGGACATAGAATCCATCATTAAGAGAATCACTCGGTTGCTGGATGCAGCAGAAGTCAGTCTTATGGCTGAAGGCGGGCCTGCCGTTCCTTGTCTTCTTGTCGTTGACCTCTCCACCCCATTTGTCGTAGTAAAATATAGCACTGTCGAGAACAGACTTGATGTGGGTGTAATCCTTTTTGGTAATGTCCTTCGACGAGTCCAAGTAAAGAGCGTGGGAGTATCGGGGGTAGAGGATGATGAGGACGGCGCGCCTGCCGCTGCGCAAAATAAGTACACCTCAAATTAATTAGCCTCCACCGTGCAAATGAATGATTGAAACCGAAGGAAGGATATCCGCGCGGATGACTTATAGGGGATGATAAGGCACGAGAATCGCCTCCTTGTCCTTATTGGCGAGCATGAAATTGATGAGGTAGTCCCTCGCATATTCACAGTGCTTTGCGCAGACTGCCAAGAAGCCCTCGTGCATGAAGTACGGGTCAGGGACACAGATAAAAGGTATCTGCTCAACCCCGATGAGGTAGTTCATGTGCAAGGCATAAAGGCGGACAAACGTAAAATCCAGCTTCTTCGAGAGAAACATGTCGAAGATGTAATCAAATCGAAGGAAGAACTTCTCCGCGGGGAATGTGTCAACGTACGACAGTTGCCGCGGCACATTAGCCACGTAGAGTGGGTATCCTGGATTTTCCGAGGCAAGGAGGCCTTTCTCTCTCCGCAGCACATCATCATGAAGTCTCCTTACATCGCCGAATCTGGCCCCTATCGCTGCTTTAGGTAGAATTGGTTCACTGGTGATATGCCATTTTGCCGCACCGGGGATATTTATACGGTCTTGAACCCGAGGCTGCTAAGGCAGCTGGGTCATAGAAGCAGCTTTTTTCGCTTTCCTCGGTGTCTTCCTAGACTTCTTTGGAACAGGACCCACCCGTTGCAACAATCACCAAGCCGCCATGGGGTCTCGTCGTCATCCCCCACTAGTACCAGAGGAGCCAAATTCTCATGGACCGGTTTGACACTGGCCACGGAAACCTTGAAGACGTCCGGGGGATCGGCCGGCTGTGGAACAATGGTTCCTTCGGCTCCATTATCACCGCCTTCCCCACGTCCACCTTCTAGTCGCCGATGGTGTACAATATGGTGCACGGGGTTTCGTCGGCCTACAAAGAAAAGTCTGCGAAGTGAGACATCCGAAAGGCAATGAAAACGGGAGATTATACATTTATTGAAGAGGGCAGTGTGACAAATACCGTGAGGGTGTCGAGCTCAACCAAAGATGAAGCACCGCCGAGCACGTCTGGTGCCGGAGCAGGTGCGGTAGCCGGTGCGGCAGCCGGTGCGGGAACAGGTGCAGCTGCAGGTGCTGGTGCAATGCTAGTCGAGCTGCTCCCCAAGAAGTCAGCAAGGGGAAAGTCCGCTGCATTTTTTTCTAGATTTTGCCTGCTCCAATTGAAAACGACCGGAAACAAGGTAGTAGACATATCTACAAGCACCTGTTTTGCGGCAGCTACCGCTGTTGCGATTGTCTCAGATGATTTCTTCTCAACCGCAATCTCAACCTTCTTGTCGATGTTTTCTTCAGTTAACCTCCGTCTTTCCTTTCTCTCCTCTGTGGTCTCACGGTAGTACTTCTTCCAGGTGGCGCCGTCTCCGACACCGTGCACGCGTCCATACGACGGTTGAGTCTCCACCGGGAGTCCTTTCAATATGTTCAACGCCTGGTTGAATGGAGTGTCCCACTTGGGCCTCGCCAACGCCTCAGACGGCGAGTCACTTTCGGCCACAATCCTATGCTGCTCTCTTTGCAAAAGGCACAAGGATCATTTACAAATATGCCTAACATGCAGTCGAATTGATCAGAAACTAAAATTACAGCAGTCTCATGAACTCCGTCGTGACTCGAAAACCTTCTTCACTGGGACCCAACGGTGCCGGAACCTGAGGACGTCACGCTCCCGCGGGACGGTGAACTCCACCAAGGGGTCTGGGATGCCTAGACTCGCGGCTTCCGCATCCTCCTTGGCCCATATGGACCTCTTCCCACCGTAACCACGGCTTCTGAGTTGGTGGCACATAATGTTCCTCTGTTGAAGCCCCTTCATGTACTTTGACTCTTTTTGGCAGCTTCGGCCTCGCAAGCTGCCTTGAATATTTGAAAGTGCTTTGCCGTGATTGTCGGATTATCCTTTACAATCTCAGAGTAGGGTTCCTTTTTGTTGACGATCCGATATTTCACCCTTGATTTCCAAGGGGCCAACGTGTCGCTAAACTTGGTCATGGCATGTTTGTTTATCTTCTTCATTGCCGGGTCCTTATCTGGATCTTTATAATCCTTTTCATTCGGCGCGGGAACAAGAATCTCTAGTGTAGCTTCTTTAGGAGGGAGGGCCTCATATTATCTATCTTCTTTAGTTTCTCATCGTTGATGGTGGCGGTTGTCCGTATGATGCAGCCTATATGATTGCCGTAGCACACGCGCGCTTCCTCGGGCGCGGTTGGCTCAAAATTTCCATCGTCCACCTCCGTGACCACCAGTCTAGTAGTCCTGAGCTTGTTAGGTAGACGTTACCTCTTTGCTTTCGGTTCTATACCGGCTCCGCTAGTCTCGGCACCGGTCTCAGACTCATCGCCGGTCTCGATGTTGGTCTCAATCTCCGATGTGACAGGTGGACCCACCAACATCAACTCTTGATCGTCGGCTTCCCTCAAAAATTCTTCTGCCGCCAGGTAGACGTTGTCGCAGTCACCAGAACCATGTCCTTCATCGTTGCTAGCCATGTTTCCTACGGTTAAATCTAGTCAATTAATTCTAGACCTAATAAAATGAATAATGACATAAGAAAGGCCTATGCTTTGCAGGAACATTGACTCCTTCCCAGTGCGGCGAATCTCGGGCACTCGATATGTCCTAGTTTGTAGCACAAGTCATGCTGAAATTCATGGAAAATTTCGGCATGACTTTTGCTAAAAGTGGACAAATCGAGAACCTAAAATTTGCCGGAACGGAAATGAATCAACATTCCGACAAAACATAGGCCACTCGGCTTCATTCCTTGGAAACAACAAAGCCACTTGGGCACAATCAAAACATGTGCAAACACAATTGAGGAATTTGCATATATCCTGACCACTTCAAATTTGAATGTCCTAGCGTTTGACACTTTAAGAAAATCTACACAAATCTCATGCTCTCTCAAACTCAATTCAAAAACCAAATATAGATTATATTTAGTTAACTACTGAACTAAACTTTACCCTAAACTAAACCCTACTGCCCTAATTAACATCTAGTTAAACAAACTCTTTTCAAAAACTAAACCCTACTGAACTAATTAACATCTACATTATCTACTACTTAACATCTATTATTACCCTAACTAAAAAACATCTACTATTAACCATACTGCCCTAGTAAACTAGTACCATCACTACTACTAATTAACATCTAATACTACTACTAAAAATCATTATGTATGAACCCTAGTACTAATTAACATGTACTACTACTGCTAATTAACATGGCAGTGGAAGAAAAAGCAGAGAGACAGAGGGGGTGGGGGAGGGGTGGGGGGCTTACAGAGAGGGGAGAGACGGTGGCGGGGAGGTGCTTGGCGATGGAGGTAGGGGCGGTGAGGGCGGGCTTGGGATTGGGAGGCGGCAGTCCTAGGCGGGCTCGGGGGCAGTGAGGTCGAGGGCGGCGACAGTGAGGTCGAGGGCGGCCAGAGGGGTGGCGGCGGCGAGGCTGGGTGGCCTCAGGCGGCGGCGGTGAGGATGAGCGCGGCGTCGATGCCGGCAGGAGATGGCGGCGAAGTGGGGGCGATGGCGAAGTGGGTGAGATGGCGGCGAAGTGCGGGCGAGGGATTTGGGGGAGAAGTGGTGGCCGGGGGGAAACCGTTTTTGGGTTAAGTCAAAAATAAAAGTAGTGCGTTAGGGAAAACACGCTACTGCTATTCCTTCATCCTTTTCCCTCCTTTTTCATTTATTTTTATTTACATTTTCTATTTTTCCTTTCTCCTTTTTCTATTCCTTTCATTTTCATTTAATTTTCTATTTGTTTTTCATTTCATTTTATTTTCGTTAGCAGTAGCGCTTTACACATAAACGCGCTGCTATAAGAATATTAGAGGTAGCGCGGTTTTTGAAAGATCGCTACTACTATGTGTAGCCCATCGGCTTAGTGGTTTGAATTTTAGTAGTAGCAAGTTTTCAGAGAGATGCGCTACTGATATATATGCATCTGCAGCGCGCTTATTTTGCACGCGCTACTGCTGTCTAGCAGTAGCGGGCTTTTTTAATAAGCGCTACTGCTAAAGTTTTGTGTATAACATTTTCCCTAGTAGTGGCTGCTCGCTGCTGCCGCCGTCTCGCCGCCCGTAGCGGGAGCCGCCACCCCGCCGAACCCCGCCGCCGTTGACCCGAGCCGCCCCTGACAAAACCGGTAAAAACCGATCGGTTTTTCTCTTAGTTTTTTTAGTTTTTTTGGTTTTAGATTATATCGTTTTTTTTATTTTAGTTCATTAATTAGCGAACACTCACCCGTTTAGATCTGCTAATGAATGAATTCGTTCGTTAGTCTCTGTTAGTGGACGTTCATCCGATAGATTTTTCTTTTTCTGTTATTTTCGGCCAGGGACCTATCCACGAATAGTATTATCGCGGATTAGCCCCTGATCTTCAAACTAGCGTAACTATTAGCTCGTTTGTCCAAATTAGATGAAACCAGCGCCTAAATCTTTGTAGTGATCCCCCCTATCCAGTTAACCAACTTGAACATGATTTTGACCAATTAAAATTTGATTTTAGTTCAGATTAGTATTTGATCTTTTTTGTTTGTATCTTGAGTTTTGTAGCTCCGTTTGAGTTGTTTCTTTTTGCAAATCGTAGCTAATAACTTGTACCTACTGTTAAGATCTAATCCACATAAAAATAATGTTGTTGGAATTTGTTTTCTGTTTAGCTTAGTTATTTGCTTGATTTGAGTTTTATTTGGATCTTTTCTTGTTTTCTCTTTGCATCGTTCGCTTGATTGCTTATGTATACTATTGTTTGTCTATGCTAGATTTTTTGGAGTGCGAAGCTTGTTACTATGAATCTCTAGAATTTTCCGATCGTTAGCAAGGCAATTTACACTTGATCATAGTTTTCTATACCCAGTTTTTACTATGCATTAGTTTTGCCCCTCAAATATTTGCATGAAAAAGCTATGGAGACCTCCGCCCACCTCTTGTCCCACCCCACCCTAGGCGACCATTGAGGGAGTCCTGGATAAGGGGGTATCCGGACAGCCGGACTATATACATCGTCCGGACTATAGAAGCGTCAAGATACAAGATTCAAGACTTCGGCTCGTGTCCGGATGGGACTCTCCTTTGCGTGGAAGACAAGCTTAGCAATCCGGATATTATGTTTCCTTCCTTGTAAACCGACTCAATGTAAACCCTAGCTCTCCGGTGTCTATATAAACCGAAGGGGATGGTACTTAGAAGGCCGATCACAATTACAATCATACCATCACAGGCTAGCTCTTAGGGTTTAGCCTCTATGATCTCGTGGTAGATCTACTCTTGTATTCCACATATCTTCAATATTAATCAAGTAGGAGGTAGGGTTTTACTCCATCGAGAGGGCCTGAACCTGGGTAAACATTGTGTCCCTTGCTTCTTGTTACCATCAGCTTAAGACGCACAGATCGGGACCCCATACCTGAGATCCGCCGGTTTTGACACCGACATTGGTGCTTTCATTGAGAGTTCCTCTGTGTCGCCGCTGCAAGGGCTCGATGGCTCGTCTCGTTGTCAAGGACGATATCATTTCGCAGTCCGGATATGTGCCTTGACACATGCTTACCCAGGGAAAGGAACCCTTAACAGAACTATTCTCTCTGGAAGATGTTTCTTACTAACCATGTAATATAACATAACTAGTTGGGTACTTGTCTGTTCAAGCACTTATGACCCCTACGACTGGTTTCCACGCATACTCCGGTTTTGTATAACCGCGCGGGTATTCGGACACACCCCGGACTTTAGGATCCGGGGGTTGAAGTGAAAAGGTCCTCCAAGACAAATGATTTTTAATCCGGCTAGGGGCTACTCATGTCCATCGAATTACATAGTCATTTGGATTGATTATATTCATCCTCTATACCATCCAACAGGCTATCTAGATTACAATCCTGTTGAGAATACTTTGCGGCTAACGCCACCTGGTCATATACCAAACTTACGGGAATTTCTTGCCCATCTGACCCGGCCGGTCCAACTTTGGCCATATGGTTCGGGTCCATCTTGGTGTAGCGCGTCTTCACCATCGCCCACGCTTCTCTTGCACCTTGTCGGCAGGCTGAAATCTTCCATAAACGGAAGCGCCGCCGTGCTCCCTGAAGCATGTCCACAAGCCCCCCCAAGCCGTTTGGCAGGGAGCTTGCCGGCCATAGAGACTGCGCGACGCCCTGCATCACCTGCCGAGCTCGCTCATGCAGTTGTGAGAGGTCCTGCAATAAATCACCTACAAAAGCGGGCATCTCCTCCTCAAGGCGACCCGTCAGCATTCTTGCATAACAAAACTTTTTCAATATGCTTCCTCGCTGAACTATACTAAAGTTCGTTCAGGCACTTACGATAAATGTCGCGGCGAAGCCTTTTGTTCTCCTTCACAGAGTCCGCCAGCTGTGCGCGGACGTCTTTCAATTCCACGTCTAGCCGAACATTGGCATCTTGGAGCATATTCTCATCATGCTTCACTTGCGTCAGGATGCGCTCACCGGCCTTTAGTTGCCTCTGGAGATGCTACTCGTCCTCCCCGCCGCCCTCCGGATTTTCTCCGGGGTTGTCTACAGAACTCTCTGTTAAATTTGTCATACTAGCCGGTTGCCAAGTGGTGCATTCTTATATCATTCAGATAAATATTACCACATGAGGCCTTCTGGGATTCCTCTAGCTTGGCAACTGTGGCCCTTAGTTGAGTTTTGCACTCCTCTAGCTCCCGAGCCAATTGCTCATTCTTATCAACAAGAATCTACGCATAAATTGATACTTAAAACTGTTGTTTCAACTGTTTCAAGTCTCAGGGGCTACTACTATATCTATGATCATCAAAGCTTTCTTACCCGTATACCTTTGGTATACTGGACTGTCGCCAAGCAAGTCCGCCTTGAGTAGCTCGGATGTATGCGTCTCCGGAATTGAAGGCATTAAAGGCCTCTTCAGAAGAAAAAAATGTTGTTGCGAAGCACGACCCATCGACGCCGATGATCCATGGCACTTTCTACCTCCGAACTGGTGGCGGAGAGCATATCTGCGTCTTCTGTCGGAGGACTATGCGGTGTCGGCCCTACGTCCGCCTCCCCTCTCGAAGTTGGTCGTGGAGCCCGACTACTGGAGGCGTAGTTGGCAGGATCTCCGGATACAGTCCGGATACTCCTCTTCCTACCAAGATGTACAAAGGGCGGTGTTATACTTCAAATGACCAGAATATTGCATGACAGGTTGTTTTCTTACCTCTGTAGAGGCGTGTCGGCTCTAATCGCCTTCCTCTTAAGCCTGCCCAATACGAACGGCTGTGGCTGATGGGTCCCTAGGGGCTCGGCCCTGCGCTCCGAATGTCGCTTCTGCAAAAAAGAACGACATATCAGGGATAAGGTGTGACATCAGGAAAGAATTCTCTTCGGAGGATAGAGTTTCCGGCTTGGCTTACACGCGACAAAGGTAACGGTCCGGGATAATCGGCGGTGATAGCCACTGGGGCACCGTCACGGCTCGTCCGATAAAATATCCCGTCGGCAAGGTCCACGGCCGCATCTGGGTCTTCTTCGAGTCCTGGATCCAGGGCCCTTTCGGGGTCCTCTGGCTGCGGAGAAGGGCTGGTGATTCCTTCCACGCCCCTCCTCAGTTCCTGCTTGGAAATATTGACGCAGGTAACTTTAGCAAAGAACGCCACAATAAGTGAAGCGGTAAAATAAATGACGACTTACCCAGTTTGGGGGATTGTACATGGAGAATCCGTCCCGCGGTTGGATACGGAGGAATTCCTCCTCTTCTCCTTTGTACAGGTCGGACAATATCCTTGCCAGAGCGGTGGGGGAGTCCGGACCCTTACGGACGCAGCGGGTGGCATCGTTTGTCCCGTTGTAGTGCCACATGGGATTGCTCCGATATTGAAGCGGTTGGAATCCCCGCATTATACATATTGCCATCACCTCGACTACCGTCAGTCCGGAGTTGGCCAGTAACTTTATCCTGTTCATCAGGAAATGTACTTCCCTAGAATCCTCTTCTTGGGGGCCTCGGGGGCGCCAGCTTAGACGTGCCCTCGGCGGAGAGTTACTGAACTTGGGGAGTCCTGTACGGATTGGATCCGGAAGAGGAGCGTCGTCAATATAAAACCACTCTAAGGCCCAGTTGTCTGGAGCCTTCTTGGGAGTACCGGAAAAGCATCTGGTCTCAGCAATACGCCATACTTCGGCCCCGCCCACTTGACATAGGGATTCTCCCTGGTTGCGGGGGACAAGGCAGAACAACTTCTTCCACAATCCGAAATGAGCCTCACAGCTTAGGAATAGCTCGCAATGGGCGACGTACCCTGCTATATGCAGTATGGAGGCTGGGGTAAGATTGTGCAGTTGGAGGCCATAGAATTCCAGAAGCCCACGAAGGAATGGATGAATAGGAAACCTGACGCCCCTTAGTAGATGCGGAATGAAGCATATTCGCTCCTCTGGAGACGGATTGGGGAATCTCTCCGCTTGTTCTCCGCCGTTGTAGGTGGCAACTCCGGCTCGAACGAGGACCATGAATGCCGGCGGGAGGATCCCTTGAGTTTGTAACTTTATCAAACGGCTATGAGAAATTGAACACTCTCCCCACTCTCCCGGCTTGGGGCAAGGGGAGTGAGCAGAAGAGCTGCGGCGACCGGCCATGCTGGAATGGTTTTTTCTGGGTGATCTGTTGGATGGTTGCTCGAGGAGGGAGAGTGAGGTTTGGATCTGGGAATCCCCGTCTCTTCAAATAGACGGCTAGCCTGAAGAACCGAGGGTGGCAAATGCAAAAATGCCTCGACTCCTCACATTCGCTCGACATGTGGAAAGGGTCATTATTGATACACTGAAGCCGAGGAGTACAACATTGATGAATATGCCGGACACTGTTCGTCATGATGGATACCTTGGAGTATTCGGAAGGAGGAACCCGCCTTGCAATGCCGACAACAAGACTGCGCGCCGGACTCATCATCATTGAAGCCTGGTTCAGGGGCTACTGAGGCAGTCCTGGATAAGGGGGTATCCGGACAGCCGGACTATATACATCGTCCGGACTACAGAAGCGTCAAGATACAAGACTCAAGACTTCGGCTCGTGTCCGGATGGGACTCTCCTTTGCGTGGAAGACAAGCTTAGCAATCCGGATATTATGTTTCCTTCCTTGTAAACCAACTCCATGTAAACCCTAGCTCTCTGTTGTCTATATAAACCGGAGGGGATGGTTTTTAGAAGGCCGATCACAATTACAATCATACCATCATAGGCCAGCTCTTAGGGTTTAGCCTCTACGATCGCGTGGTAGATCTACTCTTGTATTCCACATATCTTCAATATTAATCAAGCAGGAAGTAGGGTTTTACCTCCATCGAGAGGGACCAAACCTGGGTAAACATTGTGTCCCTTGCTTCTTGTTACCATCAGCCTAAGACGCACAGATCGGGACCCCCTACCGAGATCCGCCGGTTTTGACACCGACAACCATGGCACCGGCCATGATCAGATCTGATTCCTCCACCAAAATCCATTTCCAAGCCGATGGATCCCTTCAGCGATCCACTCTCCATCGCCCATCAATTGCATTTTTCATTTGGATATCATTTTAGAGGTGAGATCCGTAAGTTTTTCCAATCTTCGGTAAACCCCATCTCCTCCTCCCATGGTTTCTCCCTCGTGGTATCATTTGCAAGATTTGCTTTCCATCTGAACCCCCACAATGTGAGTTTGGCACTATCTTCATGCACGGGAGGATCTTATGAATCATTTGAGGTATCTCATATCAAGGGCAATGTCTTCATGTTCAAAGTTTGTTCCAAGGCAGTGGGTTTCTTTCTGGTTCGTAAGTCCTATTTTAACTATGATTTATTCAAATGCTACCTCCGTCTATGGAGTGGTGGAGGACTAAACTGGATATATGAAGAGAAGAAGTGGTATAAAGAACAAGACTCTGAATGTACTATTGTCACGCGGCGTCACAAAGGTAAACGTACGCATCTTGTTCCTACTAATCAAGTTTACCGTAGAATCCTTGGCCAACTTTCCCCCTCGCGTTTGAGTGATGCTACTCATGGAAATAATCTGCTATCGGGGGCGAACACAACTCCTATTGGATCTACGTTGCATGCCTCGTCGAATCACGTGGATCGTGATCATCGCACGCCACCGGTGGATGCAAACACCCCCATTCATAGCGGATCGGCCATTGCTAGGCCTAGGGAAGGTTTGAACTAGTCGGCCCAGGATGTATACTCTGGGCCCAATAGGCCGTCGCATTTGGACCAGCCCAACAACACGGAAGGCGTATCCACAGTGTTGAATTTTCCTGGTATATCCAACTTTATTTCTTGCCAAAATGCCTTGGTATTGGGCACATGCGTTTGCAACAATAAAATCAGATGCCGTGTTTGTTATCGATATAATCATATCACAAGATTATGTTACAAGAAGAAAACTAGAGTTAATGCTTATCGGGTCAAATAGAACCATAATCATCTACCTGATATAACTGAAGCCCACTTAGTCTCCTCGGCTTCTCCCCTCTGTCATTCATCCCCTGCTCTGCTTGCTACTGCTGCACACACCGAGATGGCCTGCTTCCCCTGCAATCTACTCCCCCACCTTCCCCCTGGCACTACAATCATCCCTCCTGACCCCCTTCGTGCTCGCCGTGGATATGTGGTGCGTGGTGGTGAGCTCCCGATGGTTTGTGATGAGTGGGAAATCTCCATGCGAAGTATCATGGCGCCATCACCTTGATCACCAACTACTTGGAGGGGCATGGATGGCGCATCAACTACACCTCTCGCTGTGGTATGGGAACTGCTCTGATTCAATTTGCTACTGCCTGCTCGGGTGACACTGCTGTCAGTCTTAGCCCGTTTCCAATTGGGGATTCTGTTCTTAGAGTTAGCAGATAGGATAGAGGTTTAAATTACTACAGCATTACTTTCACGCACGATGTTTGGATCTTACTCATGAACTATCCTCTTGAATGTTGGGATGTTGGGGTTATAATCCGTACTATCTCACCTTATGGCCACTTTCTGATCTGGAACAAAGATCCAAGGGACAAGTCAAGGGTTGTTGTTAAGCTCAGGGTTATGAATGTGGACACTATACCCATTAGTTTAGTTGTGTTGAGAAATCTTGATGATGTTGGCTATGGTGACTCATGGACCTGCCCAACTTATATTCTGTCTCGGGAGCTGATTGGTCAGCAAGGGGGGGTGAGGATCCACTGCCCCCAGATGGTGGAAATCCTCACCCTCTTCCACATGTCCATGGAGGGTTTTGGCATGATGAGGTTTTAGGGAGTATACCTATGGATCAGGTTGTTATTAATCCCCACAATGAGAATCTTGGTGCACCTTATGAAGATGTTCATGCTATTCATAATGATAATGTGAACCATTCTGCTGATCACATGGCTGTTGTTGCTGAACCTAGTGTGGTTGATCATGTGGAGGCACCTGTCTTGGAGGAAACACGGGCACCAATCCAGATACACACAAACACACACTATGTTGCTCCTCATGAGACTCTTGGGCCTGATTATATCCCAATTAATCCTATGTCTTCTCAGCCCAGCCCACGGAATGCTCCTAGCCCTGTGTTTATTCCTAAAAACTGCACCATGGACTACAATGACATGCCCTCTTCTAGCAGTGCCCAGCCTGTGCAGACATGCAACATTTCTGTGGAAGGTGTATCTGAGCATATTAATGTTCTTCAGGATCTCATTGGTAATCTTGTGACAAATGTTCAAGACATCATTGTGGCAGCCAGATTGTCAATGCATCTTGCAATGTGGTTGATGTAGTGGGCACAAATGGTACCAACAAAAGATGTTATCTATAGATTCAGACCATCCAGAATGAGCCTCCTAAGAATGCTAGCTCTGTCAGTATTGAGGAGATCACTTGCCAGGAATTCTCTGAATTTCAGAAACCAACCAACAGGCAGAAAAAGAAGAAAATCATAGATGACTCTTTCTGCAGGAGGAGAAATAGGATTTCTAAGCTCACCAAGGGTTTCAAAGACCAGGATGCTGCAGAAATATCCAACTCTAATGATTTTAGGGTTGATCACATCACTCAACAGTGTCCAAAGAAACTGAAGAAAGCTGTCTCTGTCAATTTGGGTCCTTAGTTTGATGTTGTGATTATCAACAAGCAGACACCTCCTCCACCTGAAATACCTATGAAGACCCTGCAGGCCATTGGCATTGGCCCATGTAAGATGGCACCTCATGAAGTGTCATCTAGTGCACTACACTATGACAGCTCTGATGATTAGATTCTGCTACTATCTTGAGGGCTTAGGTGGCTCCCCTAACTGCCATCTAGTTATGATTTCCTTGCATTTTTCTTTACTATGTCATTTGGATGCCTGCGTGCATCAGCTATCAGTTTGGTATGTAATAATTATACTATGTGGTACCTCTGTTATGATGGACAACCTGTCAAAATTTTATGCTGTTATATGAGCCTGGTCAGTTTGGTTATTTTCTTTCTAGCAATTTTCCTTCTCTTGATATCCAGTGGTTATTGCTATGATTATGACACTTGCTGCAGCAATAGCAATATCAGACCCATTGGTAGTACATATTATGCTCTTCATAATATATCACAATGCTTCCATCTATATATTTGCTATGAATAGAAGTTGGAATATCTTAAACTAGAATGTGAGAGGTATAAATTCAACAACTAGATGGAATGATATAAGAAGGAAAATAGATGAAAGTGCATGTTGCATTATGACTTTTCAAGAAACCAAGAGAGAAATATTTGACAATGCATACATCAAGAACTTTTGTCCCAAGAGGTTCAACCAATTTTGTTATTCACCATCCAATGGTAGCTCTAGAGGTTTGATTACTATTTGGAATGGTAGCATAATGAAAGGCAGAGTAATATCTCAAAATTACTATCAAATCACCATTGAGTTTTCATCTAATTTGGATAATAGTTGCTGGTATCTCACTAATGTTTATGGGCCTAACAGCACTGAAGGCAAATTGGAATTCACTGACTGGCTTATGAGTCTAAATATGAACCAATCTAAATTATGGATGATACTTGGTGACTTTAATTTTATAAGAAGCCATGACAATAGGAACAAACCTGGTGGTGATCCTGCCAGTATGATGACTTTTAACAATATCATTGTCAATTTGGATTTGGTTGAAATCCCACTCAAAGGAAGATCCTTCACATGGAGCAATAAACAAGACCAGCCACTATTGGAAAATTTAGACTGGACATTTACTAGCTCTCACTGGACTACTGCTTATCCATCTACCATGGCTATTCTATTGGCAAAAATTTCATCTGACCATGTTCCTATCAAAATTCAAATTGACAGCAACATCCCAAAAAGTCAGATATTCAGATTTGAAGAATATTGGACTGAGTTTAGTGGATTCATTGAAACTGTGGAGAAACACTGGTATAATTCCACTCATTTTTCTGATTCTGCTAAAAATTTAAATTCCAAATTTAAAGCTATTAGAAGAGGACTGAAAACATGGAGCAAGCAATACTCCCAACTGAACAAAATCATTGACAATTGTTGTTTCTATGTGAAGTTAATTGATGGTCTTGAGGAACAAAGACCACTATCTAGGGTGGAAAGGAATTTTAGGATTCTACTCATCAATCATACAAATAAGTTACTGGAGGCAAAGATAATATATTGGAGAATTAGGGCAAACATGAGATGGGCAAACCTTGGGGATGAAAATACCAAGTTTTTTCATGCCATTGCTACTTATGTATTTAGGCACAACTACATCACATATCTTATGACAATGGATGGACAACAAGTTTTTGATCATGACCATAAAGCTTCTATTCTTTGGGCATCATTCAAGGATAGGATTGGTACCGAAGTAAACTGCACACAAAACTTTGATATATCCCACCTTGCTATGCATGACGACCTCTATGATCTTGACAGACCTTTCTCCAATGAAGAAATTGATGATATCATCAATAAAATGCCCAATGACAAATCTCCTGGGCCTGATGGTTTCAATGGGCTATTTATGAAGAAATGTTGGCACATCATCAAGCATTACTTCTACAAGTTCATTAATGATTTCCACGATGAAATTGTTTCCCTAGCTCTTGTTAACACTTCCTACATAACTCTGATACCTAATAATGATAGCCCTGAAACTCCTGATGATTATAGGCCCATATCCCTTGTAAGTATGCCTATCAAAATATTTACTAAACTTCTTGCTAACAGAGCACAACAGATTATTATATCTAGAGTTAGCAAGAATCAATATGGCTTTATTAAGACAAGGAATATTCAAGACTGCCTTACATGGAGTTTTGAATACATACATATGTGCCACAAATCCAAGAAAGAAATCATTTTATTCAAGATTGAATTTGTTAAGGCATTTGATAAGGTCAACTAAGGCCATCTTATTCATGATGAAGCATCTGGGTTTCAGGAGCAAATGGATTAAATGGGTTACATCTATCTTATCTACTGCCACTACCTCTGTCATCCTCAATGGTGTTCCAGGTAAGTGCATCCAATGCAAATGTGGTGTCAGGCAAGGAGATCCATTTCCCCCCTTGCTGTATGTTATGGTTGGAAAATTATAACAAATCATGGTTAATGAAGCATGGAGAAATGGTACACTATCTTTACCTATTGAGACCAGCTATACTGAATACTACCCAATCATACAACATGTTGATAATACCCTAGTTATCCTGCCTGCTGATGAGGATCAAATTAAGAATTTGATTGAGATCCTTGATAATTTCTCCAAATTCACTGGGCTTGTAGTAAACTAAAGTAAATCCTCTATGGTGCCATCAATATCTCTAAGGATAAAGCACAGGATCTGGCTAATGCCTTTAACTATAAAAAACAAGCCATGCCCTTCACATATCTTGGTCTGCCAATGGGATCAACAAGGCCTAAAGTATCTGATTTGATGCCAATGGTATCAAGGCTTGATCACAGGCTATCTGGCATTGCTTCCATGATGTCATATTCTGGGAGACTGGTTCATCTCAAATCCATAGTTGTTGTTCTTCCAATTTTTGCTATGTGCTCCATCAGAGTACCTTTCACCATACTGGATCAGTTTGAAAAATCTGGTAGAAATTTTCTTTGGTATGGCAAAGACATTAATAAAAAAGGAAACTACCTTGTCAAATGGGATAATGTTTGTCTGCCAAAAAAAGCAGGGGGTCTGGGAGTGCTTGATCTGAGAATACAAAACAAAACTCTGCTTACAAAATTCCTTTTCAATTTTTTTAATAAGCATGATATTCCCTAGGTTAACCTTATCTGGAACAATTACTATGGCAATGATGAGGTACCTAGTTTCCCTACCAAGGTGGGATCTTTTTGGTGGAGAGATTGTTGTTCTATTTTGCAGGACTTCAAAGATATGACTATCTGCTATGCTGGTAGTGGTAATACAAAAAAGCTATGGTCAGATAAATGGTGTTCCAATACACGTTCCCAGTCAATGCCTCAACTATATTCTTATGCAAAAAATGTTGACATCGCCCTTGCATATGCCAACAATATGGAGGACAATGAATTGTTTCATTTGCCTATGTCTTCTATTGCAGTGCAACAGAGTAACAATCTCAGAGAGCTGATCAATAGCAGAGATAACCAGCAAATACCAGACTCATGGAAATTTTATTGGGGTAGTTCTAAGTACTCTAATAAAAGAATATATCTTGAACTCATGGGAAATCCTCCTGATGCTCCTAAACCTTATCAATGGATATGGAAGTCATGTTCACTGCCCAAACAGAAATTCTTCTTCTGGCTTCTGTTACAAGATAGATTAAACACTAGAGACCTACTTAACAGGAAGAATTTCTACATTGAGACAAGTAAGTGTGTGTTATGTGATGATGAACCTAATGAACATCTAATGCACCTCTTTTTTAGCTGTGATTTCAGCCAAAATTTCTAGATGAGTATTGGTTACCAATGGGACACTGATTATAACCTCATACAAATGCTCATGGAGTGGAGGAAGCAAAATACCTATGGTTGTTTTAAAGAGAGTCTGATTGTTGGATGTTGGAGTTTATGGAAGCACAAAAATGGCATCATCTTTGATCACAAGGTCAAGAATATGGCATATTGTATAGCCACTTTCAAGGAACACTTCAACATGATCATAAAGAAAGCTAAACTTGGATTGAAGGAGGTCATGCAAAGTTGGCTAGACTATTAGTAGATATTTTGTTTTTTCCTACCACTTTTTTCTCCACCATGTACGTCCATATGTAACTATCCCATGTTATAAATGAAAATGAGAGTTCAGTGGGGGGCCTTCCCCACCATTTTTTCTCAATTTTTTTTGCATGAGTAGGTACGGGAACATGTGGTTTGGTTGTAATACTTGAGGTAGGAACCTATTACCTTTGATCATCCCTAGAATATACGTTATGCTCATTTATTTCTTAGCCATGCTCGTAGACGGGGATTGGATTATGATACACATGGAAGTTGTGAGAGATAATAATTTCTGGATATCATTATGGTGGCAACTTTACTACACATCTGGGTGGATTGGATGGGGCACCTGGAGAAACTAGTGCTTGCCCATTTGGGAAATCCCGGAGTACCCATGTGATTTTTCCTCGGTTCGCCACCCAGGCTCAAAGGCATCAGATGATATTTCATGCCTAGAAACTTCCGTGTGCAGCCACAAGCCATTATGGGCTCTAGCATAGTTGAGTAAGTTGTATGAGCTCTTGAAGAGGTGGACTAGATGATGTAGGGAAAAGTAGGTGTACCGGTCTACCCAGAGTAGAGAGTTAATGCTTCAGAAAGACTGTGTCTCGATTTTTCGATCATGGATGCGATCGAGTCTTGCGGTGAAAGTTCGCAACCTCTGTAGAGTGTATAAACTAATCATGGTTAGTCGTGTCCCCGGTTATGGACCTCTTGAGTATCTAGAAGTGGATATTATTGTTGATCTCATCACTCTTTAATAAATGAATTGGGTTTAATGATGATACTTGATTAATGTTGGGATTTGAGTTGGAGGAACCTTCTCAAATATTGGTTTAACTTTGTAGTAAATAAAATTTATTCCTTTGTTGTAGGGAAAAATTAGCTTTATGCAAAACATTTAAACTTAGAGCCTCCACCATCAAAACATGGATATAGATATATTTTCTTGCATTTATTTGCTTTACAGTGTAACTCTGTAATCATATTCCATGTGCTGACCTACACGGATGCAACATCTCATGTTGCAGACTTTACCGACGAAGAATAAGGTGCGATAGGTCATTGTCATGCACTCAGTTATGCTGTTGGAGTTGATGGACTCATTTATCTTCGAATCTTCCGCAGTTATTTAGTTTAGATGGCCTTCAACCACTTTATTTGTGTAACAGATACGCTTTATGAGGACCTCGATGTAATAAGTGTGTGTTTGAAACTCTGTTATAACTCCTTGAGTATTGTGTGTGTAAGCATACCGATCCAGGGATGACACTTAAGCACAGAGACTTCGGTCCATTGGGATCGTGGTTGCTACAAGATGGTATCAGAGCACACGCTGACTGTAGGACGCGAACACTAGGAAAAACCACAGGATACTCTTCTTTGCTCATTTCAAATTCTTCTCTATTTCTAGTCTATAGATGGCGGACCCTAGGAAGAAGTACACTCAGCCGGATGATGACACCCCTTTCGGATGACACTTGACGGAAGTCACAAAGTACCTGAACATTGGACTACCAAGATTCACTGGAACCTTCACTGCAACATTACCGGAAGAGGAGCGCTGGAGGATCAAAGTTCGTGTACCTGAGAGGACGTTTGTGCCAACAACGGAGACCATTGATTTTACCTTGGTGTCGGTGTACAAAAGTAGGGGCTCTGCTTTTGACCCCTTTACTTATGCACGGGAAGTCAGAGCCACCCGCCACGGCCACGCATAACAGGGCAGGAAAGGGAAGCCGGAGAGAAGCCGAAGGCACAAGGCAAACGAAGCAACGACAAGGACCAAGGCCACAAAGATCGAATGGGCGAAGCAGGTTTCCCCGGCAAGGGCCCTTGCCGGGGCAGCTCGCCCACACTAGCTGAGTGAGCCACCCTTGAGCCCACCAAACACCATACAAACGCGTTAAGGCAGGGCTCAGGAGGCACCTCCGTGGTGGCATGCAGATCTTTGTGGAGACATAAGATGAACAAGATCAAATGAGGATAGGGGGGCAACCATCCTCACCGAAGAAACCCACAAGACCCCCAGCAAGATCCTTGCCGGGGAAGCCAGCGCGCCACGGCAAGACCCTCGCCAAGCGCACCGGCAGGGCCATCGCAAGGCCCGTGCCAGCCAAGTCTTCACCGCCGTTCGCATGCAGCTGCCGACCCAACCAGGTGGGTAGGCACCTGCATGGCAACATGCAACCCTTCGTGGAGGCTCCACCATCGCGCCACCATAGCTACCTGCCTGCCTACATGGCACCGCGTGCATCGCTGGCCAGGGCGCGTGTCGAAGCGAGGAGGAGCGGCGACAGATGGGCCGGGCCTCGCCCCCGTCCCCCATAAAGCAAAGGGACACCTAAGCCTCACATTAAATGTGCTTTGTCCTGTAATACCAGCGATAAGCTCACAACGCTGTAGCACTTTCCACCTCCTGTGTGCCACTGTGGCAACCCCTTTCGCCTATAAAAGGAGGCCCATGGCGCACGGGAGAAGGATTCGGCTCCTTGGAACCTCGCAATGCCTAGAGCTAGTTCGAGAGCTCAAGAACACAAAATACATCCACCAAAGCAGGATCGTAGGGTTTTACGCATCTTTGCGGCCCGAACCTGGGTAAATCCCCCTTGGGTTGTCTACTAGTCCCACTCTTCTCACGATCCCCGCGCCTCGCAACCGCAGAAGGGATTCCAGTGATCCCATATGTGTCGTTTCCCACCGACACTTGGATGCAATTGTGAGAATCTGGTCTACCAGTTGATCTAGCTGTTCTTCATCACCGTGGCTCCGAAGAAGAAGGCGATCACGGTGATCGGTTTGTCCGGGACCAGGTTGCCAGCACCGGTGCGGACCAGTAGCGGGCCAGTCACGGAGAGAACCCGTGGCGCGGCACGCGAACATCCACATCACCCTAGCGGTTCAGGCCTGGCGAGTGGCATCGTTCGCGCGCCTCGCGACGAGCCACCAGTCACGGGCTCCAGAGAT
>NC_041393.1:352296684-352321184 GCF_002162155.2 Triticum dicoccoides
GGCCCTCCAGGGGCACCGCCATCCCGCCGGGCGGCGGCACGGCGGCCTCCAGGACACCAACACCGGCGCACACGGCGCGCTCTTCCCAGGTTGTGCGTGATGAGCAGCGTCACCCTGCTGGTGACCCTACGCGCCGCCGTGGGAAGAGTCTCGTGCGCCCATCACATGATGAGGAGGACCAGCATGCTTGCCGAGGTGCTGACGGAGGTGGTGAACGGCTGCGGGGCCGTGACGCAGCTCCTTCTAACGTGGTTAGAAGTCGAGGTGCATCGCGGTCCACCCATCTCTCACCGCCACCCACGCCAGTGGAAGCCCTAGCGCACGCGCAGCTGCTCCTCGATTTTCCTCCCGCCGCGAAGAAGCTCGACGAATGGAGGGCCACCGTCCGGAGCCTCGTCGGCATCGCCAACAACGATGAGTTGCGGCCGGCGGGACCTGTAGGCCATCGCTTCATCGGGCCACCGCATGCCAGCGGACACCGTGCTAGTGGCAATGCAGCCACGGTGCACTCCCCTCCTCCATCCCGGCCACCCCAAGCATCGGCTCGTCGCGACGACGCTCGAGACGATATCTCCATCGCGTCGTCCGACCCACGAACCAACCGCGATCAGTGTCAAGTCCTTCGGGAGCGGGTTCATGAGGACACTCGAACTACCATCGAGCACCGACGTGACGCACGCCGCCAGTCGGACAAGCGGGCAGGGCCTCCTACGGACCACCCAGTGCCGGGAGGCTACAGTGGCCTACCTTACGAGGTGGGTTGTCTGGCTTTCAACCGTGAGCTGCGGCAGTTCGAGTGGCCCTCCCACCATACGTTCAAGCCTGACGTTGGCGAGAAGTACAACGGCCAGACCCACCCATCAGAGTTCCTCAGCATCTACACCATCGCGATGCAAGCTGCTGGGGCCCGCGACGATAAGGTGCTTGCCAACTACTTCCCGTTGGCACTCAAGCCCAATGTTATGTCATGGTTAATGCACTTACCGGTGGATTCCATCTCTTCTTGGGAGGATCTGTGCCATGATTTTGTTGGCGCCTTTACCGGAGGTCACCAGGCTTATGGCCAGGCGAGTGATTTACACATCATCCCCCAGAAGGAACGGGAGAACTTGCGCAAGTACATCCAAAGGTTAAGCCGAGTGTAGTACAACATTCCAGACGTTCATCCTGCTGCCGTGATCAGTGCGTTCCATCAGAATGTGCGCAATTGCAAGATGCGTGAAGAGCTGGCGATGAACAAGGTCAGAGATGTGGCCGAACTTTATGTTCTGGCCGATCGGTGCGCTCGTGCTGAAGAGGGAAGGAAGTACCCTGGCGAAGACACCGGTGCGGAAACCAACTCCACGGATGACACTGTCCCCCCAGCGAAGAAGGCCCGACGCCGTAACAGGAAGCGCAAGGGCAAGGCCGTGCTTGCCGTCGAGGGATCCGACGACACCGGTGCCACCAAGAAGACCAAGGCGAGCAACCCTGGCAAGGAGGTCGCCGGGTGTGACGCTTGCCGGGCCTTGGCAGCTACCGACAAGCCAGGAGGTTCCGACAAGTAGTACTGCAAGATCCACCGCACTAAGGGCCATGATGTTCAAAACTGCCGGCAGGTAGAGCTGCTCACCGAGAAGCAGAAAGCCGAGTATGAGCGGCGGGACAAGGAGAAAGGCCCAGATGGTGCCGAGGGGTCCGGCAAGAAACGTGGCGGCCAAGAGGCCGCCGCGGCAAGGATAATCCGCAAGAGAGGCCCGCCCGGGGCCGCGACAAGAAGCAGGAAGACGATGATCATGATGAGGACGGCGAGTCCGGTAATCATGAGTTTCAAAAAGCCACAGAGGCCATGTGCGTCGATGGTGGTGCCTCACTGCATACATCCCACCGCCAACTCAAGCAGTGGGCGCGTGAGGTCACAACGGTGGAGCCATCATTCAACGCATGGAAGCCGCTGAAATGGTCCAGCACGCCCATCATCTTCGACACCGAGGACCACCCCGACCACACCACTGCGGTCGGGTGCTTGCCGTTGTTGGTTTCACCAACAATCTGCAACCTCAAGGTGACAAAGATGTTGGTTGACGGCGGGGCCGGCCTGAACTTGATCTCGCCTGTTGTGGTCAGAAGGCTGCAGATCCCCGATGGAGACTTCGAGGAGATGGGCACGTTCCAAGGGGTTAACCCGGGGAGGAGCCAGCCAAATGGAAAGGTCACACTGCCCATGACATTTGGAGGCGAGCTGAACCATAGGACGGAAAGGATTGTTTTTGATGTAGCCGAGATCCCCTTGCCTTACAACGGGATCCTCGGCCGCCCGGCACTAGCCAAGTTCATGGCGGCTTCACACTACGCCTACAACATGCTGAAGATGCCCGAGCCGATGAACATCATCACCGTACCCTCCGACAAGAAAGATGCGTTCATCTGCACCGACCAACTCTACCCGGAAGCAGTTGCAGCAGCTGCCGCTAAGGCACCTGCTCCTGCTGACGCAGCCCCGGGGGAGAAGAAGACCAGCGAGACCCCTCACACCCACTCCGACAAGCGCACCTCTTCGGGGTGTTGTGCTTCCGTCGAGAACGTGCCAGAGAGCTCTGCCTACAAGAGTAAGAAGTCTAGAGCCACACCACCAGAGATCAAGAAGGTGCCCGTTAAGGAGGACGACACGGGGGGAGCTTTTACCATAAGCTCCACCCTCGACGGCAAATAGGAACGCGAGCTCGTCACCTTCCTACGGGCGAATGTCGATGTGTTTGCATGGCAAGCCTCCGACATCCCCGGCGTTCCCAGGGATGTGATTCAGCACCACCTTGCTGTCTATCCTCACACACGGCCCATCAAGCAGAAGGTCGGGAAGCAAGCTCTGGAGAGGCAGGAGTTCATCACAGAGGAAATCAGAAAACTAGAGGCGGCGGGCTTGGTGAGAGGGGTACTCCATCCGACGTTGTTGGCCAATCCGGTAGTGGTGCGCAAGGCAAATGGGAAGTAGAGGTTGTGTATTGACTACACAGACATCAATAAGGCCTGTCCAAAGGATCCCTTCCCATTACCGCACATCGACCAGATTCTTGACTCCACGGCTGGGTGTGACCTGTTATCATTCCTTGATGCCTACTCGGGATACCACCAGATCTTCATGACAAAAGAAGACAAGGAAAAGACAACATTCATCACCCCATGTGGTACGTATTGCTTTTTACGGATGCCTTTCGGGTTGAAGAGTGCTGGCTCAACCTTTGCAAGAGTAGTCCAAATTGGTTTTGAGCCCCAGCTACATAGAAATATGGAAGCTTATATGGATGACATAGTGGTCAAAACCAAGGACAAGGCAACACTTGTGTAAGATCTGGAGGGAACATTTGGGAACCTGCGCAAGATCAACCTCAAATTGAACCCTGAGAAGTGTGTCTTCGGTGTACCATCCGACAAGCTTCTCGGGTTCTTTATGTCCCAGCGCAAGATTGAAGCAAACCCAGATAAGATCAAGGCCATCGAGAAAATTGAGGCACCCAAACAGATCAAGGACGTGCTTCGTCTCACTGGCTGCGTTACTGCCATGATCCGGTTCATCTCCAAGTCCACGGATCGTGCCCTTCCTTTTTTCAAGATCTTGAAGAAGGCAGGGCCAGTGGAGTGGACTCCAGAGGCCGAGGCAGCGCTGCAGGATTTGAAGAGATACCTCTCCTCTACCCCAGTGTTGGTCGCCCAAACCACAAGAACAGTTGTTGCTTTATCTAGCGGCAACAAATTAGGTGGTTAGCACCGCACTAGTGGCGCAGAGAGAGGTCGACGAGAAGGTAGCGGTAGTGGCAGAGCCAACAGATGGCAAGCCGAAACCCTCTCCAGCAGGGCTCGATCCCGGCAAGATTGAGTCCCCGGCAGGGGCTAACGCCAGCGCGACAGGACCCACGTGACCGATTAAGAGGCACAGAAGAAGAAAATGGTGCAGCACCCAGTGTACTTCGTCAGCTCCCTCTTGCAGGGGGCTAGGTCGAGGTAGTCAGGTGTGCAAAGGTTCTCTTCGACCTCCTTATGACTTGGAGGAAGCTGCGCCATTACTTCCAAGCGCACGAGATCACGGTGGTCACCCGCCTCCCATTGCAACAAATACTTCACAACCCAGATGCAATGGGGAGGATCGTGGAATGGGCCCTGGAGCTGTCAAGTTTCAGTTTGAAGTTTGAAAGCACCTCGATGATTCAGAGCAGAGTCTTAGCGGAGTTTGTTGCGGAATGGACCTCGACGCCCGACGAAGAGGTACAGGAGACCACTCTCCCTGGCAAGGAAACGAGCCGCAACTGGATCACGTACTTTGATGGTGCCTTCTCGCTGCAAGGCGCCGGTGCTGGTGTGCTGCTTGTCGCACCCACCGGAGAGCACCTCAAGTATGTCATCCAGATGCACTTCCCCCGGGAGACGTCAACTAAGGGAGTCCTGGATTAGGGGGTGTCCGGATGGCCGGACTATGACCTTTGGCCGGACTCCCAGACTATGAAGATACAAGATTGAAGACTTCGTCCCGTGTCCGGATGGGACTTTCCTTGGCGTGGAAGGCAAGCTTGGCAAATACGGATATGTAGATCTCCTCCCATTCTAACCGATTCTGTGTAACCCTAGCCCTCTCCGGTGTCTATATAAACCGGAGGGTTTTAGTCCGTAGGACGAACAACAATCATACCATAGGCTAGCTTCTAGGGTTTAGCCTCTCTGATCTCGTGGTAGATCTACTCTTGTACTACCCATATCATCAATATTAATCAAGCAGGAGTAGGGTTTTACCTCCATCGAGAGGGCCCGAACCTGGGTAAAAACATCGTGTCCCTTGTCTCCTGTTACCATCCGCCTAGACGCACAGTTAGGGACCCCCTACCCGAGATCCACCGGTTTTGACACCGACATTGGTGCTTTCATTGAGAGTTCCTCTGTGTCGTCACCTTCAGGCCCGATGGCTTCTTCGATCATCAACAACGACGCGGTCTAGGGTGAGACTTTTCTCCCCGGACAGATCTTCGTATTCGGCGGCTTTGCACTGCGGACCAATTCTCTTGGGCATCTGGAGCAGATCGAAAGCTACGCCCCTGGCCATCAGGTCAGATTTGGAAGTTTTAACTACACGGCTGACATCCGCGGAGACTTGATCTCCGACGGATTCGAGCCATAGCCAAGCGCGCCGCACTGTCACGATGGGCACGATCTAGCTCTGCCGCCGGACAGTGCCCAGAGGGCCGCTCAGGTGTCCGCTCCGACACTTAGCTCGAAGCCGACTGCGCCGATCGAGGACGGGTGGCTGGATGCCGCCTCGGGGGCTGTAATCTCTATGGCGATCGAGCCGAACACTAGTCTTGTCCTTCGCGAAGCTCGTGACTCCAAGGTGCCGGACTCCTTTCCGGACTCCGAATCTTCCACACCCCTTCCGATCAAACCCAATTGGGCTCCGATCATGGAGTTCACCGCCGCGGACATCTTTCAGCACTCTCCCTTTGGCGACATCCTGAATTCACTAAAGTCTCTCTCTTTATCAGGAGAGCCCTGGCCGGACTATGGTCAGCAAGGTTGGGATGCGGACGACGAAGAAATTCGAAACCCACCCACCACCCACTTCGTAGCCACTATCGAAGATTTAACTGACACTTCGACTCCGAAGACATCGACGGTATGGACGCCGATGAAGGAGACGACCAAGAGCCAGCGCCTATAGGGCACTAGACAACCACCTCATCCCATGATGTATACATGGTGGACACACCTAAAAGAAACGACGACGAGGATCAAAAGGGCGCAACGAGGGATCGTTCCCTCGAAAAACAATCAAAGCGGCGGCGTATGCGCCGCGCCAAACCCCACCTCGATAGAGACCCAGCCATAGAGCAGGGCAAACTGGCGGACGACGAACATGCCGTCGAGCAACCGTCCGAACAGGGCAACTTGGATAAACAAACCGAACAACCCGTCCCCGACGAAGATAATAGCCCGGACGACCTCACGCCAGACAAGTTGCTGCAGCAGAAGAACCTCCACCAGAGGCTCGTCGCCACTGCGCGTAGCCTAAAAAAGCAAAAGCGGAAGCTCAAAACAGCGGAAGATGCACTCAGAATTAGATGGGGCAAAGTACTCAACACCGCACACAAGTACGGCGACAGTCACCACACAAAGAGCTATCTGAAGCGAAAATTACTACCAGAATTCGATGAGGAGGCCTTAGAGCCCCCACAGTCAAAAAACAAGGAAGCCACTAGGCCGGATAGATGACCCCATGACCGACATAGAGCGGCAAAGGGCGCCGCACTAAATCCGGCACGCGATCCGCACAAGGATTCACATCAAAAAGACGGCCCAACCAGATCTATCTACGGGCCAAGAAAGCAAGCTCTAGTAAGCAATGCAACGCAACAAATATCCGAACATCGCGGCACACCCAAATACAGGGGCGCCGCACATCCCCTATGTTTCATCGATGAGGTGTTGGACCATGAATTTCCAGCGGGATTCAAGCCCGTAAACATAGAGGCATACGATGGAACAACAGACCCTGCAGTCTGGATTGAGGATTATATCCTCCACATACACATGGCTAGAGGAGATGACCTCCACGCCATAAAATACTTACCCCTCAAGCTCAAAGGGCCAGCCCGGCATTGGCTTAAAAGCCTTCCCGATGCAGAGCTCGAGGATGCTTTTCGGGCAAATTTTCAAGGGACCTACGTCCGACCTCCGGATGCAGATGATCTAAGTCATATAACTCAACAACCCGGAGAGTCAGCCCGGAAACTCTAGACCAGATTCCTTAGTAAAAAGAATCAGATAGTCGACTGTCCGGACGCAGAAGCCCTAGCAGCTTACAAACATAGCGTTTGGGACGAATGGCTCGCCAGACACCTCGGCCAAGAAAAGCCAAGAACAATGGCCGCATTGACAAGCCTCATGACCCGCTTTTGCGCAGGAGAGGATAGCTGGGTGGCAAGAAGCAGCACCAGCGACCCAAGTACATCCGAAGTCAGAGATGGAAACGGGAAACCGCGCCGTAGCAAGGAACAACGTCGGTTCAAGGATAACAGCCCAAAGAGCACGGCAGTCAACGCCGGATTCAAAAGCTCTCGACAGAATCAGAAAAAGCCGCCCCCCAAAGATAATAGGGACGAGCTATCTAACCTCAACAAAATCTTGGACAAAATATGCCAAATCCACAATTCTCCTGGGAGGCCTGGAAACCACACCCACAGAGATTGTTGGGTCTTCAAGCAATCCGGCAAACTCAACGCCGAACACAAGGGGCTCGACATACCAAGTGAGGATGACGACGAACCCCACAAGCAGAGCACCGGAGAACAAAAGAAGTTCCCGCAAGAAGTCAAAACAGTAAATTCACTTCATGTGACAAAAGGGAAAAACAGAGTGGCGCCTATGGAGATACGCGCCATACGGCCTGTCCCAGAGGAGTCTCGCCACTGGTTGTTACAACCAATCATCTTCGATCATCAGGATTACTCTAGAAGTATCCGGAACGCAGGCTGGACTGCCCTGGTCTTAGATTCGATAATTGACGGACTCCACTTTACACAAGTCCTAATGGACAGCGGTAGTGATCTAAACCTGCTATATCAGGACACAGTCCGCAAAATGGGGATAAACCCAGCAGTAATTTGCCATGGCAACACTTCCTTTCAAGGGGTCACGCCAGGCCCAGATACCCATTGTATGGGTTCCCTCTTGTTAGAAGTTATGTTTGGCTCCCCCGACAACTTCCGAAGCGAAAAGCTAACCTTCCACATCGCCCCATTCATAAGTAGCTATCAAGCACTACTGGGACGCGAAGCTTTCGACCGCTTTAAGGCAATACCGCATTATGCACCCCTTACACTCAAAATGCCTGGTCCACGAGGCATCATCTCATTAAAGGGAAATATCGAGTGTTCCTCGAGCGCGGACGATGGTGCGGCTGCCTTGACAGCCGCACACTAAACCAGCTTTACTAGTTAGAGCACCTAAACAGGTCTTTCAAAACCCCGGACATGGCTCGATGAGTCCGGCATAAACATACAAAGGCTTAACAGCCGCATACCCCTGTACAAGGGGCTCCACGCATTTACACCAAGAGACAACAAAGCTCAATTCTACCCATTTTTATACTCTGTTTATTTTAACATAGATTTCTCGCATGATGGTTTTCAACTAAGTTCCTCTCTTTTATAGACGAACACCGTGCTACACCCGTCCAGGATACGGCACAACGAAGACACAGTCGCAGACGTGCAGTAGGGACCCGTTTCAAGGATTCTTTTCAGATTAAGACCCTACGTAAACCATTTTTACTATCTCTTGTTGATAACATCCCCCGGTTTTTTGCTATAACCGAGGAGGAGGCTGGCGTCTTGGCATGTGGCCACGCCAGAATTTTGCGCGTACCTGGACACCAGGGGCTTCTTACTAAGGGCTTTTGTTCAAGCCCGTTTTCATAAAGACCGAATACCTTAGGGAGTGTTCGGCATCGCGAGTTTGGCCTTATATGCATCAGCTCCAAATCATGTCTTTGGTCAAATGTTGGGTTTGCCCGGCTCCTGTGTTTTGCTACCTTACGTTCCGCTCTATCGGCTAAGGCGGCACGAGGAGAACTACTGCGATTGTGCCCCGGTTCGGCCAGGCGAGCACCTCAGTTGAGAAAGCCGGAAACTGTCTGTCATGATATAGCGAGAGACTGGTCAATCACTCAATGACTTGCCAGAATCTTTAGGATTCCTCCGCATTAACGAAGGGCCGTTTCCCGGTCAGGCACACACGCGCCCCGAATTCGGGCGAGCACGGTGCCCCTAGGGGCTATTCAGTAGCCCCACTCTCAAACTCCTATGGCTAAGTGAAAGTGATAAAGCATTATAGTCCGGTTGCCTAGTTCGCTGCGCTATCACCTCCTTTATAGGACCAAGACGTTGGATCAAGTGTGAAAATGCTCCTTCTGCGAACACCCCCGCATTATATGCGTGGGGGCTGAAGCCAACGACTGCCATCTTTCAGGTTATATACACATATACATTAACGGCCGCACAGGAGGTATTCTAATTCTTTAAAGCACAAGTATAAAAAGCTTTTATATTCCATCAAAACATTGTTTTACAAACAGTACATGTTATTCGAACATAACATCCTTCAAGCACTGCGTCTCTATTAAACGAGCGCCCTGCCAGAACTTCCTCAAAATAGTGCTCGGCAGGTACTCGGCTTTCGTCCAAATCCTGGGATGCAACAGCACTGGCCTTCATCTCCGCCCAGTATGTCTTGACACGGGCAAGAGCCATCTGTGCACCCTCTATGCACGCTGACCTCTTTATTGCATCAATATGCGGTACCGCACCAAGGAACTGCTGCACCAAGCTAAAATAACTCTTCGGCTCGGGCCCTTTCGGCCACAGATGACTCACGGCATGCTTCATGGCGAGTCCGGATAACCTGTTCAGCTCCGCCCATGTAGCCAAATGATCGGATACAGAAAGCGGGCGCTCTAGATTATGGAACTGCGACCAAAAAAGTTCTTCCAATTCGTGGTCATTTAGACCCTGGAAGTGTTCGGTCGCGTCTGCGGCACTCGCCGCCAAATCCAGATAAGTGTTCGCCGCACTCCACTTCCGGTCCAACGGAGCATACTTAGGATCCCCGAACTTCATCCGCAGCATATAGGGCTTTCCAGCCGTGATATCTCCGGCTTGACGTAGCTCCTCCTTCATAGCTCTCATTGCAGAGCGAGTGTCCTTGGCCTCGGCAGTGACCTTTTCTAGGTCCTTCTGTGCCACTCTATCTTTTTCAAGCAGCTTGCAACGGTCGGCAGCATTCTTCAATTTTACAGCCAACTCGGCCATTTCCTTCTTGCTCTGGCAGTGAGCAGCCTGTTCGACTTTTAGCTCTTCAACCTCCTTTAAGGCAGCCACATCGCTTTTCCTGGCTTGCTCCTTGGCTCGGGAAAGTTCCGCCCGAAGGTTCTCCACGGCAGCGGCACCATCTGCATTAAGCACACATGTTATAAGGTACGAGCATCAAGCTCCTCTTACCAGATGTCTTCAGAGACATTACATACCTTGTGCCTCGTCCAGCCGCTCATTGACAAGCGTGATGTCGGCATCTGCCACGTCAAGTTGCCGCTTTAGCTCGGCAAATTCATCAGTCCGGCTAGCCACCGAACTCTTAGCCACCTACATTGGAAAGGCGACATATTATACCTGGGATTATGATCCTCTGCGCGCCGTCATTTTTGACAACGCAGAGAGTCTCAGGGGCTACTATCTATATAGGGCGCATTTTATATATGCGGATCTGTCAAAAGGTACATAATTTCGCGTACCTCAAAACCTGTCAGTAAACTCCTGGCGGCCTCGTGCAATCCGCTTTCCGCGGATGAAATCCTTCCAATCACCATGTTCATCAACACACGATGTTCTTCTGAGATAGATTCTCGCCCGAGCAGATCCTTCAGCTCCTCCGACCGTGCACTGGACGATGCCGGACTTGTTCGAAGACCTTTTTCGAAGGCCGGATTCGGAGAAACCCTCCGAGACGACACCTCGGGGTCGCCCGCCTCGTAAGACGGTACAGCTGGGGGAGGCGTTCCGCTCTCCATCATCTCCGGACGAAGATCCCCTGAAGATGAGCTCTGTTGAGAAGGGTTGAGATCCAAACTGCAAGGTAAAATTTCGGTTATCTTGCTCAGAAATAAAACAGGGATGTCATTCATTTTAGAACCCATCTCTTTACTTATGGCTAGGTGGAGAGCTGATCCCCTTGGGGGCGCAATGCGGCCGGGGCACCCTCCAGCGCTGGACCCTCTGACGAAGATTTCTTCCCCCGCTTTGAGGCCATCGCCTCCGGGTATTCAGAGGCGGTCCTTTTCTTTCCCTGGTTAGGGGAATTCTCGATTCCTAATTTCCTGACAGCCTCCTTTGCGGAGGCGGTAGCTTCTTGGTTCCCCTCTTCGCCTTCTTCCGAAGGCGCAACCTCCAGCATCTTGGTTAAGACGAGATCCGGCGTGGTCTCGGGGAGGGGGCCCGGACACCTGATAAGATTTGCTTTCGCTATCCACTCCTGTTTGAAGGATAGCTCTTTTAAGGGCAATTTTATGATAAACGTACGGATAGCGTGTCTGGGTACAGGGCTACTTGCTTGAGTGTCTGGGCGATTGCAGCTCAGACCTGCGTCCTCGGATGAGTCCGGACACATTGCTTGTGATCCGAAGAACAATTTATACATCTCCATGGGCGTCGAGCCCATAAAATGTTGGAGGACTCGCGGTCCTTCCAGATTAAATTCCCACAGGCGGAGGGGGCGACATTTGCAGGGCAGTATACAGCGAATCAGCATAACCTACGCCACTACGGCCAAATTGATATCTCTTTCTAGGAGACCTCGAATGTGGCCCTGCAGCAAGGGCACGTCCTTGGACGGCCCCCAGTTAAGCCCTTTATTGACCCATGATGCTAGCCGTGGTGGGGGACCCGAGCGAAAAGCAGGTGGCGCCACCCATGTGGTGCCCCTGGGAGCTGTGATGTAAAACCACTCTCATTGCCATAAGCCGAACTCCTCTTGAAAAGAGCCCTCGGGCCATGGAGCGTCGGCAATCTTGCTTATAATAGCACCTCCTCACTCAGCATGCTGCCCCTTGATTATCTTCGGTTCTACCTTGAAGGTCTTAAGCCACAGTCCAAAGTGAGGAGTAATATGGAGGAAGGCCTCACACACGACAATGGACGATGAGATTTGGAGGATCGACTCCGGAGCTAAGTCGTGAGATTCCAGCCCGTAATAAAACATTAGCCCCCTCACGAAGGGATCAATCGGGAAGCCTAGCCCCCGAAGGAAGTGAGATGTGAACACCACGCTCTCACCGGGCTGGGGGGTGGGAATAGCCTGCCCTTGAGCAGGCAGCCTATGCGAGATTTCGCCGGTTAGGTACCTGGCATCTCTCAGCTTTCGCACGTCTTCTTCCGTAACGGAGGAAGGCATCCACCGGCCTTGGAGGTCGGAGCCGGACATCATCGAAGGTCTGAAGCGCCTGAATCTGGAGCTTTGGGTGTTGGAACTCGAGGCGAGAGGCGGATTTGATGGGATTGAAAGAAAGGAGTCAAGCCTTGGTCTCTTTATAAAGAGGTTGAATACCAAGAGCCCTCCCCGTGACCGTTTGGGACTCGCTTTCAATTAAGAAGTCATACCAATGGCACGGTTGGGTTACCCACGCCCGTATTGATGAGAATCCCGGAATAAGGGGACATGATCTCTGCTTTGACAAGACGTGCCAAGGAAACCGCCTCGCTAAACACGCTGAGGTGGGACAGTAAAACGATTCGAATAAAGGCTTGGCTGTGGCATGATGTCACGCTACGGAGTACGTCAGCAGATTAGATTTGTACAAATATTATTCTCTCTACGGTGGTATGTGGAACTTATTTTGCAGAGCCGGACACTATCCTTGTGTTCAAACATCTTCTATGAAGTATTCGGAGGAGGAACCCGCCTTGCTATGCCAAAGACAATTTGCGCACCAGACTCGTCGTCATTGAAGCCTGGTTCAGGGGCTACTGAGGGAGTCCTGGATTAGGGGGTGTCCGGATGGCCGGACTCCCGGACTATGAAGATACAAGATTGAAGACTTTGTCCCGTGTCCGGATGGGACTTTCCTTGGCGTGGAAGGCAAGCTTGGAAAATACGGATATGTAGATCTCCTCCCATTGTAACCGACTCTGTGTAACCCTAGCCCTCTCCGGTGTCTATATAAACCGGAGGGTTTTAGTCCGTAGGACGAACAACAATCATACCATAGGCTAGCTTCTAGGGTTTAGCCTCTCTGATCTCGTGGTAGATCTACTCTTGTACTACCCATATCATCAATATTAATCAAGCAGGAGTAGGGTTTTACCTCCATAGAGAGGGCCCGAACCTAGGTAAAAACATCGTGTCCCTTGTCTCCTGTTACCATCCGCCTAGACGCACAGTTCGGGACCCCCTACCCGAGATCCGCCGGTTTTGACACCGACATCAACCAACAACACCGCCGAGTATGAGGGTTTGCTTGCCGGTCTCAGGATCGCGGCAGACCTCAGAGTTAAGAAGCTCATCATCAGGGGCGACTCACAGCTCGTCGTCAGGCAGATCAACAAAGATTATCAAAGCCCGTTGATGGAAGCTTACGTAGATGAGGTGAGGAAACTGGAGGAGCGCTTTGACAGTATACAAGCGGAGCATGTCCCTCGGGCGGAGAACGACATCGCCAACTACCTGTCAAAGCGCGCTGCCCTCAAGCTACTTGTGGAACCAGGTACTTTTGTGCTTCAGTTAACCCAACCATCGGTTGAGCCGTCGACCGGGTAGAACAAGCCGAGGAAGCTAGGACCCGACAAGTACTTCCCCGCCGAGCTCCCGGGAGCCGCCGGCGAAGATGTTGCCGTGGATGCCGATCCTGCCGCAGGACGACCAACTCCGGCAGGACCTCAGGTCATGGCCGTGGAGGCGGCCGCTCCCGTGGCATAAGAGATGCCTTTGGTCCTTGTCGTCGAGCCACAGGCTCCAGCATGGGTGCAGCACACCGTCCGATTCCTTCAAAAGAGAGAGCTCCCTAAGGAGCAGGAAGAAGCACACAGAGTAGCCCGCCGATCTGCTCTGTACCAATTCGTTGATAACGTATTGTACAGAAGAAGACCAAATGGGGTGAAATTGATGTGCATCTCCCGGGAGGAAGGACTAAAGCTATTGGCAGAGATACATGGAGGCATATGTGGCTCCCACATAGGGTCGAAGGCCCTTGCTGGCAAGGCCTTCCGGCAAGGTTTCTTCTGGCTCACCACCCTCCAGGATGCGACGGCACTAGTAACCAAGTGTGAAGCGTTCCAGTTCCATTCGAAGAAGCACCATCAACCAGCTCAAGCCCTTCAAACTATCCCTCTCTCCTGGCCCTTCTCGGTCTGGGGGCTCGACATATTGGGCCCTTTCCCCCGTGCTATCTGGGGCTTTGAGTACTTGTACGTCGCAATCGACAAGTTCACAAAGTGGCCAGAGGTGGAAGCAGTGAGGAAGGTGACAGTGCAGTCAGCCATCAAGTTCTTCAAAGTACTAGTGTGTCGTTTTCGGGTGCCCAACAGGATCATCACCTACAACGGCACACAGTTCACGAGCCATGCCTTCATGCAATACATTGAGGATCTCGGCAGCAGAGTCTGTTTTGCTTCCGTGGCACATCCAGGGAGCAACGACCAAGCAGAGAGAGCAAATGCTGAAGTCCTGCGAGGCTTAAGAACAAAGACCTTTGACAGGCTGCGCAAGAGTGGAAGGCACTGGATTGATGAGTTGCCGGCGGTTCTTTGGTCGATCAGAATGACACCAAATCGAGCCACCGGCTAGAAACCCTTTGCCATGATTTACGGGGCAGAAGTAGTTCTCCCCACATAACTCATATACGGGTCACCTCGAGTGCTCGCTTATGATGAGCTTGAGCAAGAGCGATTGCGGTAGGATGACGCGACGCTCCTTGAGGAAGATCGTCTCCGGGCGGCGATGAGAGCAGCACGCTACCAACAAGCCTTGCACCGCTACCATAGCCGCAAGGTTCATGCCCGGAGCTTTGAGGAAGGCGACCTTGTTCTTCGGCACGTTCAGTCGGCCAAGAATTCCAACAAGTTGACGCCAAAGTGGGAAGGCCCTTATTGGGTAACACGAGTCACCAGGCCCGGCGCAGCCCGGCTGGAGACCGAAGATGCCATTCCAGTGAGCAACTCTTGGAACATCGAGCATCTTCGCAAGTTTTACCCATAAGGCGCGGCTCCCGGGCCTCCCGGCAAGCCCCCCCTTTGTACAAGCCTTGCTGGCAAGTCATGTAACCCTTTGTACAAAGCCAGGCGTAGACCCTGAGCATAAATAAATGAAGCGCTGGCGCCCTAAGTTATAGCATGCATGCAAGGTTGAGTCTCTTCCTTGGTTAGGGTTGATAGTGCTTAGCGGCCGCTAACCCCTAGCTTAGAGGTCGAGTGCGCGTCTTTCTGTTCTTCTCTGTCTTCTTTGGTTCACAGGACACATAAATATCCTTGCCGAGCTATTTTGGAGAAAGGGGGACGGACCAGCATCCAAGCCCCGACAAGCCAAAGTTGCCGGGGGCTACAAGAGCGAGGATCCGTCAGTGGCAAGCCAAGGTTGCCGGGGGCTGCAAATCCAGATAAGTCTTCTATCCTCTATCATGCATTTCGTTATGGACTGGGGTATGTGAAACCTCGTTTTATCCTTAGGCTACCGTACTCCCTCCATTCCAGACCCTAGGACTCATCTCCTGGGACTGAGTTTTGTCGTAGTCGCGGCAGCAAGGAAAGGAAACGAGGGGCCTAAGCCCACCGCATTCCTGCCTCCGCCAAGGGCGTGAGAAAGGTCAAGCGAAGTGGGGGGACGGCAAGGCCTGTTGCCGGGCGAAAAAACGTTTATCTTAAAGGTGACAAGGATTCACCCCTTGTCATGGGTTCCACCCGCGAACGAAAAAACCCGGCAAACATCCCTTTTTCATTAAAAAACATCCCGCACAGGTACAGTCCATACAAAATGAAAAACATGAACAAAGGGATTACAGGTTCTAAAGTTAACAAAGGCCCGAAGGCTTACAAGACTAAAAAGATATAAGGTGCCCGTAATCTCTTTCTTGTCCCTGTCCTCAGGAAATGGAACAAGAAAGCAGAAGGGCAAAAGAGGCGCCTAGGCGAGCTACGAGTGGCAGAAGACACCAAGAGAACATCTCGATGGTCATCCAAGGGCTGGATGGTGATGGCGGCGCCGGAGGCAGAGCTCGAAGACGAGGCGGCAGGACGTCAATACACGACGAAGGCGTCGGTGCCCGCGTACTCCGTCTTGACTGCCTTGCCGCCCGCCCTCTTCCTCTTCTGTAGCCTCCCAACGCCAGCCGCCCAAGGAGACGACCCCGAGAAGTTCAAGGAGCCGGCGACACGGATGATGGGGTCGCCGGTGCCGCTCGGAGTGGCGCCCGACACCTAGTCGGACCCGTCAACCTGCCGCCCACTGCCCTCGTCGTCGCTGCCGTTGTCTTCCTCACCACTCTCGCTTGAGGAGGAATCTTCATCGTCGAAGGAGCTCTCCACGCAGCACCTCACGCGAGTCCCGAAGTGCCCGAAGATCTTGACGAAGAGGAGGCCACCCTCCATTAGTCTGAAATGGAGAGTGAGCCCATCCGTCAAGCTGTGGAGGCGAGCGAAGGTCTTCCACCCTCGGTGAAGATACATGACGTGAGGGGCAGGGAACTCAACGTTGGACAATGTGCCGCTGTTCCCGCAACCCTTCATATGCAGCCGCAACGCCTGCGGCGGATCCAGCTCCATCTCCCGCACGAATGGAGTCGGGAGGCGAAGGCGACGGCGCGGGGGCTGGCGTAGCCTGACGAAGAACTCGTAGGGATTGTCCCCGGCGTGGCCCTCCATTGGAGGAGGGGCTGCCGGCGGAGGCGAGGCTAATCTGCCGCCCCGTCCTCCTCTCCCTCGAGCACCACGACGGCCTCGACCTCGCCCCCTCCCCCTTCCTCTAGTGGCCGGCTCCGCCACTACGAGCTCTTGGTGAGGAGCGATGCGCTGCCTGGCCGAAACCCTCGCCGCCACCGATGATGCATCGCCACGCCCCCTCGCCATGGCAGAAGAAGAAAGGAAGTAGGAATGGAGAGAGGCAGATGGCGAAGAGTTGAGAGGCATCGTTCCTCCCACTCCCCTCTTTATAAATGGGCGGGGGAGAGGCTCGGCCGCCCCCTCTCGGCCAATCCGGCTCATTGAAGTGACAGCAAGCGGGGCCGTCGACCGTCCTCCCCGCTCCATTGAAGGTGCGTGGGAATCGACCTGCGTGCGCACGACTTCCCACGTCCCGCACGCCTGTCATTCGCTCTGCGTTATGCATGCAACGAACATGGCGCAAGGGGCGGGCGCAGTGGGACACGTGGAATGACGGTTCCCAAGCGAGGGCAGTAAATGGGAGGCGGCCCTGCGGTCTCGAAGAGACACACAAGCCGCCTCTTTACTGTCCACCACAAGGTGACGCCGGCATGCTTACGTCATGCGCGCACGCACGACCCCCACGTCGCGCGTTCAACGCGGGTCGTGGGGAAGCGCAGCGGACAGAACAGTGGCCGAGGTAAAAATCCGCCCCAACTGCCCGCACACCATTCTGGGCCTGCCCCAACAACGTGTTGCGCTTATGTATGGCCCTGGCCCGGGGGCTCCTGTCGATGTACAAAAGTAGGGGCTCTGCTTTTGACCCCTTTACTTGTGCACGGGCAGTCAGAGCCACCCGCCACGGCCAGGCATAACAGGGCAGGAAAGGGAAGCTGGAGAGAAGCCGAAGGCACAAGGCAGACGAAGCAACGACAAGGACCAAGGCCACAAAGATCGAATGGGTGAAGCAGGTTCCCCGGCAAGGGCCCTTGCCAGCCCCGACAAGACCCTTGCCGGGGCAGCTCGCCTACACCAGCTAAGTGAGCCACCCTTGAGCCCACCAAACGCCAGACAAATGAATTAAGGCAGGGCTCGGGAGGCACCTTCGTGGTGGCATGCAGATCTTTGTGGAGACATAAGATGAACAAGATCAAATGAGGATAGGGGGGCAACCATCCTCACCGAAGAAACCCAAAAGACCCCCGGCAAGATCCTTGCCGGGGAAGCCAGCACGCCATGGCAAGACCCTTGCCGGGCCACCCGGCAAGACCCTCGCCAAGCGCACCGGCAGCGCCACTGCCAGGCCCGCGCCAGCCAAGTCTTCACCGCTGTTCCCATGCAGCTGCCGACCCAACCAGCTGGGCAGGCACCTGTGTGTCAACATGCAGCCCTTCATGGAGGCTCCACCACCGCACCACCTCAGCTGCCCGCCTCCCTACATGGCACCGCATGCATCGCTGGCCAGGGCGCCTGTCGAAGCGAGGAGGAGCGGTGACAGACGGGATGGGCCTCGCCCCCGTCCCCGATAAAGCAAAGGGACACCTAAGCCTCGCATTAAATGCGCTTTGTCCTATAATACCGGCGATAAGCTCGCAACGCTGTAGCACGTTCCACCTCCTGTGTGCCACTGTGGCAACCCGTTTCGTCTATAAAAGGAGGCCCATGGCGCACGGGAGAAGGATTTGGCTCCTTGGAACCTCACAGCGCCTAGAGCTAGTTCGAGAGCTCAAGAACATGAAATACATCCACCAAAGCAGGATCGTAGGGTTTTACGCATCTTTGCGGCCCAAACCTGGGTAAATCCCCCTTGTGTTGTCTACTAGTCCCGCTCTTCTCACGATCCCCGCGCCTCGCAACCATAGAAGGGATTCCAGTGATCCCATAGGTGTCGTTTCCCACCGACACTTGGATGCACCAAGTTGGAACTTGGGAAAAAGCAAGGCAGCCCACATCACTTTTGGATGCATTTGTGAGGTGTACCACATGGATCTTGAAGACACCGTCTATCAGATATGTGGACGCCAGAACGAGGAATGGGAGATGATTCGTACCAGAAAGGATGGATCAATTGTAGCATACATTCAGGAGAAGGATCAGCACATTTGTTGATATGAGAACCAGATGTGCGCTATCATGAAGAAGACCAAGAAGCTAATGAAGAGGAATATCGACCTAGAAGAGGAACTCAAGTCAACACGTGATGGATATGAATAAGAAATTGCTGTGCTACTAGAGAAGCATGAAGACCTGAAGAAGAAGCCGGGAATACCCGTGGTAAACTAGAAGCAAGAACGTGAAGTGGAGATCCGTTCGGAGGACTACATCATATTGGACGACACCGAAACGGACAGTGATGCAAATGATGACAGTGATGAAGACTATGTAGATAAAGCTGGAGCAGATATTATGGAGTCTTCCACTGATCAAAATTTCTAGACGACCACCATGTTACTAGTAGTATTCTTCCAAGTAGTCAGTGTCGATCGATTTGTAATCATAGTTTAGATCGTTTGTGTGAACCTTGTTTGATATTGAGTGAGGTGAATTGATTGTATTTGCCTCATATGCATATGGGTAGTGAAATCTCTCTTAGACCTTAGTCTATTCAGTTTTCAGCAGAATGCCTTGATGTAGATGTTACTCTAGAACCAGTATCACAACAACAACAACAACAACAACAACAACAACAACAACAACAACAACAACAACAACAACAACAACAACAACAACAACAACAACAACAACAACAACAACAACAGCAACAGCAACAGCAACAACAGCAACAACAACAACAGCAACAACAACAACAACAACAACAACAACAACAACAACAACAACAACAACAACAACAACAACAACAACAACAACAACAACAACAACAACAACAACAACAACAACAACAACAACAACAACAACAACAACAACAACAACAACAACAACAACAACAACAACAACAACAACAACAACAACAACAACAACAACAACAACAACAACAACAACAACAACAACAACAACAACAACAACAACAACAACAAGAACAACAACAACAACAACAACAACAACAACAACAACAACAACAACAACAACAACAACAACAACAACAACAACAACAACAACAACAACAACAACAACAACACGCCACCACCACCCCCTGTTGACAACCTAGCCCATTTTTTGAGGTTGAATCCGCCGATGTTCTCTAGCAGCACCAAGATGATTGTTGCAGATGATTGGCTCCGCAAGATTGGGAGAGAGCCGACCACTGCCGGATACACATATGCGAAGAAAGTGCACTTTGCTGCACATCAGCTTGATGGACCTACAACATCTTGGTGGGAGAATTTCACCACCACATACGCCATAGTTACAGTTACATGGGATCAGTTTCAGCAGGCCTTCCGCACTGCACATGTTTCAGCTGGAGCCATGAGTTTGAAGAAGCGTGAGTTTCACAACTTACACCAAGGGAGTCGTACAGTGGGACAGTATGTGGATGCGTTCAGCAAGTTAGCACGCTATGCCCCAGATGATGTGGCCACAGATGCCGAAGCAGGAGAAGTTTCTTGAGGGACTAAATGATGAGCTAAGTATGCAGTTGATGGTGGCAACTTTCAACAACTACCAGGAGCTGGTAGACAGGGCCCTCATGATAGAAGGCAAGCAACAGAGATTGACAACCGTAAGAGGAAGTACGAACATGGAAGGTACAATTCTGGAGCTCAGCAGAAGCCTCGCTATTCCTCGTACTCGGGAGGACATACTCATAACCATGGAGGGCATAACCATGGAGGACATTCACATAATGGAGGAAGTTCACACAACCACAGTGGCCCTAAGAAAGGCAATGGGAATGGAGGAAGCGACAATCAGAATCGTTCCAACCCCGCGACACCCGCCAAGAAGGATCTGAGTCACATTAGTTGTTTCAAGTGCGAGAAGACCTGACACTACGCCATTGAATGTTCTGAAGCAAAGAATGGGAATGGCAATGGAAGTTCTGGAAAGAAGCCCAACCCCTTCACTAGAGGTCAGGTGAACCACGTCAGTGTGGAGGAGATTGAGGAGCAGCCCGACGCAGTTGTCAGTAAGTTTTTGATTAATGCATTTACAACACTTGTTATTTCGATACTGGTGCATCTCATTCATTCATATCAAGGGGATTTGTGGACAAGTTTAAGTTGCCAATAATAGCCCTTAAGTCACCTATATTAGTGAGTTCCCAAGGAGCAGAGTATATGGCTAGTCGGGGATGTTATCAGTTGTCAATAACCATAGGTACGCATGTTTTACCCACCGACCTTATTGTCTTGGAGTCACAAGGATTGGGCGTGATACTAGGCATGGATTGGCTATCCAAGTTTGAAGGAAACATCGATTGCGCCAGTAATTAAATTCTTCTCACCACCCCAGAAGGAAAGAGGATCAAGTATGTGTCTAGGCATGCATCGAGGAGGACTCAAGTGAATTCCCTATCGGGGGTTGTTCAGGAGGAAGTACCAGTGGTGAAGGATTTTCCTGATGTATTTTTGGAGGACTTACCAAGCATGCCACGAGACCGAGACATTGAGTTTTTGATCGAGTTACTGCCAGGCACTGGACCAATATCGAAGACACCGTGTCGGATGCCCGCAAATGATCTAGAGGAAATTAAGAAGCAGATTAAGGATTTACTGGAGAAAGGTTATATTCGACCAAGCTCATCACCTTGGGGAGCCACAGTGCTTCTAGTTGAGAAGAAGGATGGATATTTAAGGATGGTTGTTGATTATCGTGCATTGAATGAGGTGACGATCGAGAACAAATATTCTTTGCCGATGATCAATGATTTGTTTGACCAGCTGCCGGGAGCTAAGATTTTCTCCAAGGTCGATCTTTGATCAGGTTATCACCAGCTGAAGATCCGAGAGCAGGATATGCCTAAGACAGCTTTTACCATGAGGTATGTGCTATATGAGTATACAGTTATGTCATTTGGTTTGACTAATGCCCCTGCCAATTTCATGAGTATGATGAACAAGGTGTTCATGGAGATTTTGGACAAGTTTGTTGTGGTGTTCATTGATGATATATTGGTCTACTCGAAGAATGAAGAAGAGCATAAGGAACATTTGCGCTTGGTTCTCGAGAAGCTCAGGGAACATCAATTGTATGCCAAGTTCAGCAAATGTGAGTTTTGGTTGAAGGAAGTTGGATTTCTCGGACATGTTATATCAGGAGAAGGAATAGAAGTTGACCCTACCAAGGTTGCATATGTCACTAAGTGGTTGGCACCCACCATAGTTGGTGAGATCAGAAGTTTTCTTGGACTCGCAGGTTATTACCGGAGATTTATTGAGAATTTTTCCAAGATTGCGAAGCCTATGACAGAGTTATTGAAGAAGGACACCAAGTTTAAATGGACTGAGGATTGTGAGGCCAGTTTTTAGGAGTTGAAGAAATGTTTGGTTACAGCCCCAGTGCCGATGCTCCCACACATACGCAAGGATTTCCAAGTTTATTGCGACGCTTCACGTCGAGGACTTGGAGGTGTGCTTATGCAGGACGGAAGAGTTGTTCCATATGCCTCACGACAACTTTGACCTCATGAGTTGAACTATGCTACACATGATTTGGAATTAGCAGCCGTAGTGCATGCACTCAAGACATGGAGACACTTTCTCATCGGAAACCGTTGTGATGTTCACCCGGATCATAAGAGTTTGAAGTACAACTTCATGCAGAAGGAGCTGAACCTCAGGCAAAGGAGATGGTTGGACCTCATAAAGGATTATGAAATGAGGTTGCATTATCATCCAGGAAAGGCCAATGTCGTAGCAGATGCATTGAGCCGCAAGAGTTATGTTAACACACTGATAACCGGAGGATTACCTCAGGAGTTAGCCGATGATCTCCGAGAGCTACACTTGGAGATAGTTCCGAGAGGTTATGTTCCAGCATTGGAAATTCAGTCCACTTTGCTGGGAAAGATCCGAGAAGCCCAGAAGACGGACAAGGAGATTGCAGAGATAAAGAAAAGGATGAGTAAAGGAAAAGCTAAATGTTTTTGTGAGGATGAGCACGACACTTTATGGTTTGAGGATCGTATCTATGTGCCTAATGACCCTGAGATCAAGAAGTTAATTCTTGAAGAGGCTCACGATTCGCCTTATTCGATTCACCCAGGCAACACCAAGATGTATCTGGATTTGAAGGAGAGTTTTTGGTGGACAGGAATGAAGAAGGATATTGCAGAATATGTAGCAGTATGCAATGTATGTCAGAGAGTTAAGGCAGAGCATAAGAAACTAGCAGGGTTACTTCAGCCTTTGCTGATACCCAAATGGAAGTGGGATAAACTTGGCATGGATTTTATCACTGGATTACCCATGACTCATTCAGGCTATAACTCTATCTGGGTTGTAGTCGATCGCTTGCCGAAGGTAGCCCAATTCATCCCTATGAAAACAACTTATACGAGTGCTAAGTTGGCAAAGATATACTTGACCAGGATCATATATCTGCATGGAGTTCCGAGGACCATCGTATCAGATAGAGGAACATAGTTTACTTCAAAGTTTTGGAATTAGTTGCATGAAACTTTGGGTACCAGGCTAGAGTTCAGTACAACCTTTCATCCACAGACAGATGGACAAACCGAGAGAGTCAATCAGATTCTGGAGGACATGTTGAGAGCTTGTGCTCTAGATTATGGATCTAGTTGGGATGATAATTTGCCCTATGCAGAGTTCTCCTATAAGAACAGTTATCAAGCCAGTTTGAAGATGGCCCCTTTCGAAGCATTTTACGGAAGGAGGTGCAGGACACCATTATCATGGGATGAAGTTGGGGATAGACAGTTGTTCGGACCAGACTTAATCAGATATTCTGAGGAGAAGGTTAAGTTGATTCGAGACAGACTCTAGATATCCCAGTCCAGGCAGAAGAGTTATGCAAATACCAGACGCAAGGAGGTAGCCTATGAAGTCGGAGACAGAACATATCTTCGTGTGTCCCCACATCGAGGAGTTAAGCATTTTGGATTCAAGGGAAAGCAAGCACCATGATTTGTGGGACCATACAGAGTGTTGGAACGTATGGGAGAAGTTGCCTACAAGTTGGAATTACCCGAAGGATTGTCAGGAGTTCATGATGTGTTTCACGTTTCCCAGTTGAAGAAGTGCCACATAGAGTTGGCTGACATTCCTCTGAGAGATATAGTGCCACTGGAAGCGATTCAGCTGGATAGTGATCTGACCTATGAAGAGAAGCCAGTTAAGATCCTCGAGTTTTCCAGCCAAGTTACTTGCAGCAAAGTCACCAAGTTCTGTAAAGTTCAGTGGAGCCACCATACCAAGGAGGAAGCCACCTGGGAGCGAGAAGAAGACCTCCGCAAGGACCACCCACACCTTTTTTGCTAACCAACCCGAATCTCGAGGGTGAGATTCATCTTAAGAGGGGTAGGTTTGTAACATCCCAATTTTCAATTTGGATGTTATACTTAGACCATTTTGTAGCTTAGTTGTGGTTGCATTTTGATCCAAGAGGCCTTAAGCAACTCAAGGACCAATTTGAGAGAGTTGTAGGTTTCACAAAAATCTAGTTTTGATTTATCGAAATATGGTAATTGGATCAAATTGTTTTTCAAAATACCTTTTCCAAATAATTTAAAAATAATGAGAGAAGATAAATGACTTCTTCAAATCAGTAGAAAAATATTGGAAATTGAATTTTAAATTTTTGAGAGTTTATTTGATTTTATTTGCTAGTTAATTTATTTATTAGCTGAGTAATTAGAACTGTAATGTTTATATTTTAGTTAGGCATATAAGTCCAGAAAATATGTTCACGAGGTCATATATATAAGGCCATTTAGCTACATGATTTTTTTTTGGATTTTTTAGGCTTATATTTATATTTATTTTAAGTGTTTTAGTCTCCCGAAAAATTGTTTAAAAAAACTCCAACTGGGTCGGCCCAGCCGAAGCCAGGCCTCGGCCCAGCTTGCGCAATCGCCACCGCCACCGCCGCCCGTGTCCACGCCGGACTCCGGTAGGAGTCCAGGTCGGAGCCACCACCGCCGCCCCCTGCCGCAAGTCGAGCCCCCCC
>NC_041393.1:352321484-352378108 GCF_002162155.2 Triticum dicoccoides
CGAACCCCACCTCCGTTGACCCGAGCCGCCGCCGTCAAAACCGATAAAAACCGATCGGTTTTTCTCTCGGTTTATTTTCGTTTTTAGATTAGATCTGTTTTTTATTTTAGTTCATTAATTAGTGAACGTTCACACCTTTAGATCTGTTAACGAATGAATTCGTTCGTTAGTTTCTGTTAGCGGACGTTCGTCCAATAGATTTTTATTTTTCTATTATTTTCGGCCAGTGACCTATCCGTGAATAGTTTTATCGCAGATTAGCCCCTGATCTTCAAACTAGCGTAACTGTTAGCTCATTTGCCCAGATTAGATGAAACCAGTGCCTAAATCTTTGTAACGATCCCCTTTATCGAGTTAACCAACTTGAACATGATTTTGACAAATTAAAATTTGAGTTTAGTTCAGATTAGTATTTGATCTTGTTTAGTCTGTATCTTGAGTTTCATAGCTCCGTTTGAGTTGATTCTTTTTGCAAATCGTAGCTAATCACTTGTAACTACTGTTAAGATCTAATCCACATAAAAATAATGTTGTTAGAATTTTCTTTCTGTTTAGCTTAGTTATTTGCTTGATTTAAGTTTTATTTGGATCTTTTCTCGTTTTCTCTTTGCATCGTTTGCTTGATTGCTTATGTATGCTATTGTTTGTCTACGCTAGATTTTCCGGAGTGCGAAGCTTGTTACTACGAATCTCTAGATATTTCCGATCGTCAGTAAGGCAAGTTACACTTTGATCATACTTTTCTATACCCAGTTTTTACTATGCATTAGTTTTGTCCCCTCAAATATTTGCATGAGTAGGTCTCGGAACATGTGGTTTGGTTGTGGTACTTGAGGTAGGAACCTATTACCTTTGATCACCCCAGGAATATACATTATGCTCATTTATCACTTGGCCATGCTCGTAGACGGGGATCGGATTGTGATACACATGGAAGTTGTGAGAGATAATAATTTTTGGATAACATTAAGGTGACAACTTTAATACACATCTGGGTGGATTGGTTGGGGCACCTGGAGAAACCAGTGCTTGCCCATTTGGGAAATCCCGGAGTACCCCTGTGATTTTTCATCAGCTCGCCACCTAGGATCAAAGGGATTAGATGATATTTCATGCCTAGAAACTTCCGCGTGCAGCCACGAGCCATTATGTGCTCTGGCATAGTTGAGTAAGTTGTATGAGCTCTTGAAGAGGTGGACTAGCAGATGTAGGGGAAAGTAGGTGTACCGGTCTACCCAGAGTAGAGAGTTAATTCTTCAGAAATACTATGTCTCGATTTTCCGATCATGGATGCGGTCGAGTCTTGTGGGGAGAAGTGTGCAACCTCTGCAGAGTGTATAAACTAACCATGGTTAGCCGTGTCCCCGGTTATGGACATCTTGAGTATCTAGAAGTGGATATTATTGTTGATCTCATCACTCTTTAATAAATGAATTGGGTTTAATGATGATACTTGATTAATGTTGGGATTTCAGTTGGAGGAACATTCTCAAATATTGGTTTAACTTTGTAGTAAATAAAACTAGTTGACCCGTTGCGCCAAATGGCGCAGAGACCCACTAAACCAATGTTGCCGATGAAAATAGTTTCATTTTGCAATGACATATTCGATATTAGTAGTAGAAAGCTCATTTTTTAAACCATGAAAATATGGTTATCACGCTGTGAAATCCGAGTTTGAAAAAAACTTATATTTGTGTAACATGTACAGACGAGCTAAGGAAGCATTGTTTTAGTCGAAAATATGGTTATCATGGACCCCGTTTCGCCAAATGGCGCAGAGGCGCGCTAAATCCATCCACGCGATGAAAAAAAACATCCATGATTTAATCCCCTTTAATAAGAAACATAATGGATTGTTGTCTACAATGAGATGTATATACACATTTTAATTTGATAGCACAAAATACATGCTACCATGTTCGCAGAGGCCCAATTGAAATCATGTTCACATTGAAACATTTGTATTCTTAGACTTTGTGTTTAAGCAAAAAATGCATAGCCTTTTTTTTAATATATGTGCCATTAAAATCATGAGTGCTTTTAAAATATTCTCATTAGTTGGGAGCATTAGGTTTTGAGCAAACATGTATGATAGGAGCTTTCACCCTCTTGTATAATAAAAATAATGAAGGAGCATCAAACATTGAATATCAGTTGAACAATAGTTCCAAACTCCATAATAGCAATAGCTATCATCTATGGCATTTGTTTTATAACCATCAAACATGCCTAAAACATCATTTCTATTGAAATCCACATGACAAGTACTAATGGTAAGGGGCACCATCACATAGATTAAAGAAAAAAAAGATTAGTCAATAGTTCAACACTAAAGCATCGACCATTTGCATGGTGGTAGGAGCAAGTGGCAATGTGTCAAGCCTCTAAGTTGCGGTAGATATCTTGAAGCCTTGCAGTGCTCCATGGTCAGCAATACATCGTCATACGCACATTTTCGCTACAACCGATGCATGCACCTCAAACAACATGCTGGTGTTTTACCTGATAAAATAGATAGTGATACAAATTTATTTGCTAGATGCAAATTATATCAGCGACTTGTATGAAATAAATGCAATGTTTCATTAAGACCACTATCCGACTATTTTTATAGAAAGAACCAAAACTGAATCCAGAAAACAAATGTTGTTCTCCCCTGTAATATCTAAATGAGCTAGTCCATAAATTTAATCTGATTTCGACATCAGAAGGGCTTCTATTCAATTTTGTGAGCATGTTGAACACAACATACTATATTCTAACAGTCAATAAACCATCAAAATAAACAAACACAAATAAAATAAACCTCCACATTCGTTATGGTTTAGTTGAACTCTACATACTAAATAAAGAGGACCATGGAGAGAAGCATGCAGAAACTAACACTAGGCGAGGGAGCGGCACACATCTTTAGAAAATACAATAAAATGTGAATGATAGAGAGGTAGAGAAGCACCTAATTTCCTTGGTCCTATTTCTTCTTTCTCGGATATGCACCATCATGTTTAGAAAATCCATATATTAGTAATTTTAGAGATGTACATTAGAGAAATTGCTCAGCAAACAATCCAATTAGATATACAAGGAGCTAGCAATATATGAGACTTTTATACTAAGTGCGACCAAAGGCAGCTAGTTGATACTCCATCACACACTATATATACAAATATGACAATGTAAAAAAGTTTGATCACAACCAACATTGATCTGCTAGTTAGGGGATCTCTATTTTGCTGAAGTGAACAATGTATATGCAAAATTCTACATAGTTTCAAGAGTATAGAATGTAATCCCACCTTCCCATGTGCTTGCCACACTAATACACTATAGGTTGCCAATCCTAAGTTAACTTGCCAACAACCTAGATTGCACGTTATGTCGCAGACTCGTGGGAGACACGCCGGCAACCTGCAAGCCAAGATGATGGGAAGGGGGAGGGGGCGGTTAGAGAGAGAGACGACACAACAATGACTTGCAAGCATGTGATTTATAGTGCAGTAATTATCACATGACATTGGGAGGAAAACAAAAAATCAGGCGCTGACAATTAGTAGGACATACATTCGGAGGAAAACAAAAAATCATGTGTGACGCTAAAGTTAGTCCAAGCATCTCCATGTCAGAACATCCACACCATTTCACTTCTAAAGTTCACCTCTACATACCTTTTTACTAAACAACGTTTTGCCAGAATGTCATATACCTTTTCAGCACAACAATCCTTTTTTTATATACAGAGCAATGTGAACAGAAACTAATCTTAGTGAACTAAAAGTTATTCTCCATGCTAATAAAGAGTGCCAATCAGTAAGCATAGAAGTGCGTATTGCCACAGTAAGCATTCCCCTTGTGGTCAAGAGGAATCGAACAACATATAAAGAATCTTGTTCGAAGTATATCCAAACCTGTAGCTTGGAAAGCGAAAACAATGCAAGACACATGAGACTTGGCGGATGTATATTTCCAAAAGAACACAGCCGAACCTTTGTGTGCAAAGATCATAGGGCGAAAACTTATCAATCCTTGAACTGGTTACAGTATAAACAAAATTAATCCTGCTGTACAATAAAACCATTATGACCTACTAAACCCAACCAGACAAAATGATCCATTTGAATACAGGACATTTGATGTGTCGTTAATTGCTAGTTGTTAAAAGAAATTGGAATAGAATCATGGTGCAAACATAGCTTGTATTGCCGTTTACAGAACGAAGGAAATTCAAACAATATTTTAACAATAATTTATCTTCCATCGTAATGATAGCCTCATACAGCGCCACATCTCTAACCTTGAGCTTTTTGAAAAATACCATATGTTAGATGGCTGCAAATGCTTCTATTCTCCTTCTTAATTTGTTGCAATGTAAATTTGTAAGATATACATGCAATTCCAGCTAGAAATACACTGACAAATTGCCATCAAAATCATTATGGAAAATTAAGAACATGTTTCACCTTTTTGTTGACAGAAAATAAAGAAAGAAAGAACATACGGGAATTTTAATATGAGTAGCAGAGAGGTGGAGAACCATAATCCTTCTTCGGGCAAAGAGAAGAACAGACGGCTCGGTGTCGGGGGGCTTGGCGCCTGCTGAGGAACGCATGACATTATTGGATTGACCTCTTGGCAGATGAGCATGCACGAAGAACATCAATACAAAAAGTGATATAAAATATTAATAAATTTTAGGTTCATTTATGTTATTTGAAGCCAAAATGTCCTAGCCAAAGAGAGTTGTACCAGCAGAACAAAGATTACAGTTTTTTTGGAAGCCACAAGAACATATGACCAAATACACTCATGCTATTCATACTATTGCTACAACAGAATGTGCAAAAATTCTTAATGTTCTTTCTCTCGATGAGAAAAACAGGATGTTTGCATTATGGAATAGGATGAAACGATTGCCAATTAGCTGTAGCCAAACTAAGCAAAGTGATTCATGCATTAGGGGGTGGTTGGTTTTAGAGATGTTGTCTGGTTTCTAGACCTGCAGGCAGCCGACAGTGTCTCTGGTTGTACTCCTCGGTGAATCCGGACATTGGGCAGGTTGTTGATGGACGCCCTCAGCATATGCCGTTGGTGCCCTCGATCTTGAATAGTCCACTGCATTCACCTGGCCATCAATAATATTTTGCATCAAATATTAGAGAATCCTATAAAGCAAGTTCTTCTAATACTATAGAAACATAATCTAATAATTAATATATTGACAACACTATTGCTTGAAGGGTCCAGTTGGAAGCTCCTAATAATTGTAGACTGCCAGGCAATCTCTGTGTGCTGCAATCTTCAAGCATATTTGGTAACCAACTTATTCATTGATAATGAGAAGAACTACCTGAGTAGCTGAGGAGGGCAGCGAGGAGGATGGCTTGTATTCACTAAAATCCAATCTTGTTCAGTGATGGGATATAAAGCATACATGTCCCTGAAGCTGCAATGCCAATGATCTATTGTGATAAGGTTCCTGAAATTCATGATATGATACAAAATCATTTTGAGTAGTAGGCAAGCACACCATAACTGAATCAATCAGCAAGCAAAAGTCACACTCCAATTTTGAAGCATACAAAACTATGCTCTGAGGCTGAACTTATTTAGAAACTTAATAACTAAACTATATATGTGAGCTAGTAACCTCTCCCGTATACTGAAAAGGAAAGACTGCTAGTAAAAAGAGACAACAAGACAACCTATATGCCCAAGCTCCAGAGAAAGAAATAACCCAAATACACTGTCAAAAACAGGAAAAACTGCAGGGGAAAAAAAGATCGACCTGAACAGATTGTAGGAAAGACAAAAGTAATCTCAAATTATTTGTTCTTTCAGAGTTGAATTACTCCTTACAAAGCAAATGGCCAAGCTGGCTATAGGAAGGAACACCCAAAAACATGGCAAGAAAAGGGCCAAGCTGGCAGAAGAAGCTCACGGGCAAGATGCAACCCGAAGTAAAGAGGGAGTCCGGCAGCGTATCTTCATCTGCAGCGAGAGAGAGAAATCAGTAGGGAACCTCACCTTGGCATCAGCCGTTGCTTGATGGTTGTGCCGCTCCCCAAAATCTGCCTGTGGTTGCCTGACCCCGCTGCCGCACATATGCTGCTATGCGGACACGTACACCTTGCGTCATTGTAGACCGGCGCACCTCCTCGTGCCGCACTTGTTGCTGCCCTCGAGCGCGGACGTGATCCTCCCATACGGCTCGCGGGCCACCAAGGCCGAGCTCTCATACGCGTCGCCGTCGCTGGCTGCGTCGGCGGCAGGGTTCCTCCAGTACGGAGGGGCTATGTACTGGTTGGGCTGCTCCGGGGCCTCGCGGTGCACGTTGCCACCAGCTTGCTCCGAGGCATACCTCCTATGTGCCAGGCACGCGCGTTCCGAGCCGTGGGGCACGCCATCTTGAAATGCCTGCGGGGAGGCCGCGCCCATCTTACCGGACTTCGCGCACCGTGCGTCCGCCGATGACATCTGCTCATGGTCGCCTGTCCCCGCTTCCGCACACATGCTGCCATGAGCAGCAAGGTGGATGCAGAGGGCGAGCCGATCCGCCTCCCTGGCTGGCATCCGCGCCTCTCCTCCTTCTCCGGCCGGCGACGCCCGGTTGAGCTGCTCCTCCCGCGGCTTCCTCGCGAGCTGGGGCTGCAGGGGGGGAGGGAGGACCGGAGGACGGAGGTGGCGCGGCGGCTGTGTTGACCAGGAAGGGAGGAGCGAGGATGAGAGAGGGCACACGCTCCTGCTGTCGTAGACGAGACACGGCATGGCGCAGGAGTCGGGCAGAGCACGACGCACGAGTCAGGCCCACAACTCTCTCCAGCACCAAACAAACCGACGACACAGCTACCCCGACGAGACGCGCATCCACTGCAGCCGACGAGCGGGACCAGGAGTAGCGGCGGCCCACTCGTCATCGCGACTGGCCAAAGGCAGGTGCAGAAACCGGGTGCACACGCATTGGCTGACCCCCTCCGTTGCTGCCTCCACAACGCACGACGCGCTGCCCACAATTCACGCGTGCGGGGAACGAGGGAAGACCCGCCAAAAGTGGCTAACCAGAAGAAACTCTAACCCACACCGGGATATGGGCAGCCAGCGCAGCCGACGAGCGGGCCCAGGAAAGCACTGGCCCACCGATCATCGGTATAACACAGATGCGGGTGCAAAAAAACCGGGTGCATACATGTCCGCCAACCCCTCCGCAACGTCCCGGCGACGCAAAGACCCAGCCTGCGCGCGACGCGACACGTGATGCAGCAGGACTCGCTCACGCGAGGGAATTTGACCCAGCCAATAGAAGGCCTAGACGAGCCCACCAGTCATCGTGCACCCACAAAACAACCTTGGGTCAAAACGATCTGTAAAAATCAAACGGCCAGAACATCAGCGTTGACGCGACCAGGCCCGATCGAAGGGTAAAAACGAAGTGAAATCGGAGGAGCCCTCGGGTGGGCGGGTCGCCCAGCCTCCTTATTGGTTTAAACGTATTCCTTTGTTGTAGGGAAAAATTAGCTTTATGCAAAACATTTAAACTTAGAGCCTCCACCAGCCAAATATGCATATAGATATAATTTCTTGAATTTATTTGCTTTACTAGTAAACATGCCCGTGCGTTGCACCGGGAGAAAAAAAATGATGTGCTTTGCTGGGAAGCAAATGCCAATTGTCATTAATTAGGTTGGCCGGGTAGAGGATAAGTTTGATGGTGGCAGAAATGATGGATCAATTAACAATAGGATTCTTTGGGGCGCTAGTTCGAAACTTGTGACATGAATCCTAATCAACTAATCGGGTGGACAACCTTATCTTTAGACTAACATATTGATAACAAAACTATTCTACATGTAGTTTTTATTTTGAGTTACTAACATCAGACAATAAAAATATGGTATACTTCGTCCGACGTCCATGCATGCATACTTCTGTCGCTGACCGTGAAATCCTTGTTGTATAGATGTTCTAACTTACTGTTCTATTACGATATATGTATGATTCTTTATTGTAATTGCATCTTTGCTTAGTCTGTTGCGCCTCAGTTCACAATTAGATGCAATTTGCTTTGTTCTCCTTTTAGATGATTATCATTAAATAAAGTTAACACTATCATACATAGAATTATTAATGTCTTTAAATCATGGTGGTAGGATATAACAACTTCTGTAATTACCTTTGTTCAAGAAAGCAAGCTAGTTCATTAAAGTAGGCTATTTTTGTTTACTATATTCTTTTATTTAAATAATATTTTTGTATTGTGGTATACATATACATAGTTTCAAATAAGTATAACTGATTTAACTAATGACGGCTCATGTGTCGCTAGTGTCCTGTTTTTCATGGATACAATTTGGGAAGCAGAAAAATGTTACGACATTGCAGATCAGGTTAGCTATTGTACTACTATCAGACAATAAAAAAAATTTCACACATAACAATAGCTTTATTGAGATCAACTAAAGACTCTATTGTCATGACACGTAAATGTGTGTGTTTTGGCATCGATGATTTTTTTGCACACATATGAACCGTGATCAATCCATCTATGTATGGTGTTTGTTTCCTTTTCAGTTTTGTCAATATGAGTTCCCGAGGACATAAATAGAGTAAAAAAATTAGAAGTGTCGGCGAGAGTTCATGTCGCTCTGAGCCAACATGAACGCGGCACCGGTGCTCTGGACGGTGTTGAACGTTTCAGACGGGAAGGAACGCGGATGAGGGAGTGGATTTTGGTTGGGACAGGGCAGTCATAATCATGCCCGACAGCGCTTCGGACGCCCGCAATGTCCTTGCGCCGAGTTTTTTTCGTTTTCTCATAAAAAGTAGGTTCAGACCGGGTGGCGAACCGATACAGGCTCATATTGGATGGCAAAACATGCCGGGACCGGCGGTCCAGCCGGTTGCGGGCGCTTTGAATGTCGGCGTTGAAGATGCCTTTACACACTCTTCGAGAGTTTAATAATTCATTTAAAGTATTTTATAAAATTATCAAAAGATTTGAATTCTTATGATTTTGATACGTATTTTTATTATCGAGGTTGTATGATTTGGATGGTTATATTTCATTTTCAATGTCTTTTTTGCACAAAAAGTATATTATATGTTCTCATTATGCGTCCATATACTCCGTGTACAAACGGCTGTTAAAAACAAAACAATGTTGGGGCTGAGCGGCCGGCATGTATAATTCCCCATAGGCACGTGTACTTCCACCATTGTAGAGCTTGCTTATCCACTCGTGTCTCCACCGAGAAGCACATCTGCAATTCTGCTTCTGCCCAGACCGAGCATGTAGCTTCTCTTTCGAGAGATCCACATCCCGACCTCCCGTTGCTCTGGGACACGCCGCCGCTGCCGCTTACGCCTACCGCCGCCAGGATCCCCCCTCCCAAGCTCCACCCGGCCATGGCGCGGGCAGATGGGAAACCCCCCCACTCCACCGGTCATTGCGTGAGCTACACACCCGCGCCACCGGGGAGTCTCCAATGACGGAGATGACCGGCTCCTCTGTAGAGGAGTTGGCACCGGCCAGCTAGAGGCCGCCGTCGCTCCAGCACCGACGGCCACTCACTCTCGTAGAGGCCGGCCCTGTCGCCTTGTTACTACGTCCTCGCCTTGTCCTGTGCTCGTTCGCCATGGATCTTGCTTCAGTGTTCCTCTTTCGGTCTCTGCTCTCTCTGTTTGCTGATTTGCAGCCAGCAACACACCAATTTGGTGTCTTATTTTCCACTTTTACTCGCTCAAATAGTCTATAAATTTATCTGTTTGTTGATTCTCTAGTCAGCTTGCTGATTTCCGGGCAACTCGCGATGGTATATAAATTGGTGCCGCCTCCCCGCCATGGCCGCCGCCCCCCACAAGCTTGCACCGCGGTGGTCCGCCGCTCCGACGCCGAAGAACTCCTCACTCCGGCCGACTCTCCATGTTTTCCTCCTTCATCTCCACGCATGCCTCCCGCCTCGCTGCCGTCGCCTGATGCGGGCACCCGAGCGCAGCGCCGCCTCCCTGCCATGGCCGCCCCGGCAAGTTAGAAACTTCGCCCGTCCACGCATATCGAGCAAGGGGAGGCCGGCGGACGGGCGGATCAACGCGGGAGGCTTGGTTGTGGCTGGATCCAGGGCGCGGCGGAGCAGAGGATGTGGATCCGGGCAGTGGCGGCCGGATCCCGTCAGAGTCGTGGGCGGAGGCGGGCGGCGCGGCTGCCGGCGAAGCTCGGGGCGGCCATGGCGGCGCTGCCATGAGAGGGGGAGAGAGATGGGGAGAGGGAGGGAGGAAGGAGATGGAGGAGGAGAAGGTAGAGGCGGCGACATGACCTGGTCACGGCGGCGGTGATCTCCGGTGAGGCCGGCCGGCACGGCGACGCGATAGAGGAAAGCGGGGTCGGGGCGAGCGCGTGGCGCGGAGCCGAGCTCCCTGGCTTGGACGCACACGTTTCTGCTCCTAAAAAGGACTGCGGGTAGGGTAGAAACAAATGCAGGGCCGTTTCTATAAAAACGAAGCGTTTTCTTAGGTACCGACTTAAAAGTAGGACTGCGGGTTGAATTCTCAGAAATAGAAGGACTTTTATGCAAATATAACGACGCCGTACGACCAGAAGCAGTAGCCGCTTTATTAGTAGGTAAAGATAGTGTAAGTCTGCCAGCATATTCAATGTGCTGACCTACACGGCTACAACGTCTCATGTTGCAGACTTTACCAATGAAGAATAAGGTGCGATAGATCGTTATCATGCACTCAGCTATGCCATTGGAGTTGACGGACTCATTTATCTTTAAAGCTTCCACAGTTATTTGGTTTAGATGGCCTTTAGCCATTATATTTGTGTAACAGATACTCTTTATGAGGACCTTAATGTAATAAGTGTGTGACTGAAACTCTGTTATAATTCCTCAAGTATTGTGTGTGTTAGCATACTGATACAGGGATGACACTTAAGCACAGAGACTTCGGTCCATTGGGATCGTGGTCGCTACACAAGGAAGATCCAAGCAACTAAGCTTGGGGATGCCCCGGAAGGCATCCCCTCTTTAGTCTCCAACATTATCGGTAATCTTACTTGGGGCTATATTTTCATTTGTCACATGATATGAGTTTTGCTTGGAGGGTCATTTTATTTTGTTTTGATTTGCTTGCTGCTATCTATAATAATGTTTTGCATCTTTTACTTCAATAAATATGTCAAGTATAGCCTTTGCCATGTTTATTTTACAAGTTTATGAGTTGTTGTTTCAAAACAGAAAGGTTATTATTGTTGCAAAACTTCTCTAAAAAAGTCAGAATATGATAAGATTTTGAAACTTTTTGCACAATAAGCTATAATAAATTTTCCATAGGGTGGTAATTTTTAAGAATGTTTTGAGTCAGGGAAGTATGGATCCTCTTGCATCCTTTACAGACTCTCCTGTTTAGACAAATTGCTGTTATGTTTGCATTGTTTGCATATCTTTGTTTGTTTAATGATTCTATTTGAGGATAGGAGTATTAAATATGGAGAGGCATTTAGTAAGCAATGTTAAATAATAATTTTAATGATTTGCTACAGTAGAGAATGATAAGGTTTTGCATTGATTTATACTAACTAATCTCACGAGTTCTTGTTGAGTTTTATGTGGATGAAGTTTTTGAGATTTAGGCAAACCGTGATATAAGAGGAATTAAGGAGACACAAAAGCTCAAGCTTGGGGATGCCCAAGGCATCCCATGTTAATACTCCAAGAATTCTCAAGCATCTAAGCTTGGGGATTCCCTGGTAGGCATCCCACCTTTCTTATTCAACAATTATCGGTTAGTATCGGTTGAGCCTAAGTTTTTGCTTCTTCACAGGATGTGTGCTATCCTTGGAAGGTCATTTTATTTTGTTTTGCTTGCTGTTTTAATAAAATACTTAGATCTGAAAGTTTTTAAATAAGAGAGAGTCCTCACATAGCTACCTATTTACTTAACTAATTGCTTGATCTTCACTTTTATCTTTTTGGAGTAGTTTGTCATTCACTCTCATGCTTCACTTAGATTATTTTGAGAGATGAAAATTTTTATGCTCATGTTCTTCACTTAAATTTGTTTTGAGCTTGTCAAAAGCAATTGCAACATATGAAACTAGTCCCAAAGTGATAGATATTCAAGAGGGATATAATAAAAACTTTCATGAAGATCATTGGACACAATAAACTTGATTCTTTGTAATAGTTTTGAGATATGGTGATAGTGATATGTGAGTCATGTTGATGAGTAATTATGCCTTAGTAAGAATATTGGTGTTAAGGTTTTTGATTCCGTAAGCAAGCACGGAAGTCAATAGTTATGCAATGAAATTACATCCTACTTGTGGTGCATTATTCGGTGTTAGTTATGCTTAATGCTCGCTTATGAGATTTTTTTGTTTCTTGGTTGGATGCTTCTCAATCTTTTTGCTAGCCTTCTCTTGTACCAGGTAGAAATACTACTTGTGCATCCAAAATACTTAAACCCAGTTTTGCCATATGAGTCCACCATACCTACCTATATGCGGCATTTTCGTGTCGTTCTAAGCAAATTGGTATGTGCCATCTCTAATTTTCAAAATAAATTTCCTTTTTGTGTACTCGTACTGCTCATGAAGCGTCAGGGGGTGGCCAATATTTTCCATGCCAGATGTGTTATTCTCAAGATGAGTGTTTATTCACTAGTCATTGCATGAGAGTACGGCAAAGGTATTAGGGATGCCCACTCCCGAAATGACAAATGAATTTACTTTATGGTTGTCAAATAATAAATTCCTTGGGAAGTGTTGGTATGGAGGGCACCCGTGGATACGGTTAGCCATGGATTGTGAAAGAATGGTGGAAAAGGGAATAAACTTAATTTTCTGTTTGGGAAGCGCCTATGATATATCTATCATGGAAATTGTTGGGAATTACTCGGTCATTTTAATTGACGGGAAAAGTATGCCTCTCAAAATGTTTTTATCTCTCAATTTAAGTTTTGAGCTCTGGCACCTCTACAAATCCCTATTTCCGTGTGCGAAGGGACTTTCTATTTACTTTATGCAATTTTACTTTTACTTGAGTCTACATCTTCACTTATAAGCACCAACTAAGGGGCACTATGATCGTACTTGAGCATTGGATGTAGCTAATATGAGAGTGTGTTTCATTAATGGATCAACGACTGAGCATGATGGGCTAGGGATAACTTGCTTTAGTGTTGATATTTTGAAAGACATGGTTGCTTGTTGATATGCTTGAGTATTGAAATCTTCATGTCAAAACTAGACTATTGCTTTGAACCATATGAAAGTCCATTTGTCTATGCTACAAAAGAAAAGAATGTGACGAACATGATAGCAGCATTGCACATCAAAAATTATGTTTTTATCATTTACCTACTTGAGGACGAGCAGGAATTAAGCTTGGGGATGCTCATACGTCTCCAATGTATCTATAATTTTTGATTGTTCTATGCTGTTACATTATCATTCCTGGATGTTTTACAATCATTTTATAGCCACTTTATATCATTTTTTGGGACTAACCTATTGTCATAGTGCCCAGTTCCAGTTGCTATTTTTTGATTGTTTTTTACTTCGTAGGAAATCAATATCAAATGGAGTCCAAACACAACAAAACTTTTCAGAGATTTTTTATGGACTAGAACACCCAGGATGGGCCAGAGAAGTACTAGAGGGGTGCCCTGAGGGGGGCACAACCAACCTGGGTGCGTCTGTGGGCCTAGGCGCGCCCTAGTGGGTTGTGCCCACCTCGATGGCCTCCCGCACCGCATCTTCGCCCTATAAATTGTCAAATATTCCAAAAAACCTGAAGGAAACCTAGATTAGAAATTCCGCCATCGAAAGTCTTTGTAGCCATGAAAAACCAATCTAGACCCTGTTCTGGCACTCCGGCGTAGGGGGAAATCATCACCGGTGGCCATCTTCGTCATCCCGACGGCCACCATGATGAGGAGGGAGTATTCCACCCTCGAGGTTGAGGGTTTGTACCAGTAGCTATGTGTTTAATCTCTCTCTCTCTCTCTCTCTCTCTCTCTCTCTCTCTCTCGTGTTCTTGAGATGTCACAATCTTGATGTATCGCGGGCTTTGTTAATATAGTTGGATCATATGGTGTTTTCCCCTCTCTATCTTGTTGTGATGAACTGAGTTTTCGCTTTGAGATTTCGCTCTTATTGGACTGAATACTTTAACGGATTTGAGAGCACTTGATATATGTCTTGCATATGAATACTTGACAATGGGGTATTATATTGATTCACTTGAGATATGTTTTGGCACTCAACTTGCGGGTTCCTGAGGTGACATTGGGGTAATCTATGCATATGGGTTGATGCACGTTCTTGTGTTTTGTTTCTCTGGTAGAAATCTTGGGGCACTCTTTGAGGTTCTTTGTGTTGGATTTAGTATTATGAATCTGAATTTGCTTTGGTGTTATTTTAGTATGAACTATTGATAGATCGATTGGAAAGAATAACTTGGAGTTATTTTAGTATGAACTCTTGATAGATCGATCGGAAAGAATAACTTCGTGTTATTTTAGTACGAACTATTGGATAGATCGATCGGAAAGAATAGCTACAAACAATTTCATCTTATGTTCTCCGCTAGATAAGAACTTTGGAGTGATTCTTCATCGCACTTTGAGGGATGGTTATATGATCCAATTAGATTAGCATTGTTGAGAGATTGCACTAGCGAAAGTACGGGCCCTAGGCCTCATTTTCAAGCATTGCAATATTGTTTGTGCTCACTTTTATCGTTTGCTACCTTGCTGTTTTTTATTTTCAGATTATAAAAATATATTTCTACCATCCATATTACACCTCTATCACCATCTCTTTGCCGAACTAGTGCACCTATACAAATTGTCATTGTATTGGGGGGGGGGGGACACAAGAGATTTCTTGTATTTGGTTGAGGGTTGTTTGAGAGAGACCATCTTCATCCTATGGCTCCAACGGATTGATAAACCTTAGGTCATCCACTTGAGGGAAAATTGCTACTGTCCTACAAAACTATGCACTTGGAGGCCCAACACGAGTCTACAAGAAGAAAGTTGTGTAGTAGACATCAGGCATCCCTTTCTTCCGTTGATAAGGTCCCTTTACATTGGACATCACGACCTCTTGTACCTGGACCTATTATTGTACACATATATATACACATCAGTATACGAACCAGAACATTAAAGATAAATGATCTCACGGTTGACTAGACCTCCAGGTTAATAGTATATACTGCTACAATCATGCATTATGAGGGCTACAAATATATCAATGATATAACAAACTAGATTATGAGCAAGTGGACCGTGAGATGCATTAAATTTAGCACTACAATTTTTTTTTGAAATTAAATGGAGGTGTGAGTTTGGAAGTTATACATGGACTCCCTTTAGGGAGTTCTATGGTTTCAGCATAGGGGATTGTTGCTTCATGTATAACCAGGCCACTCGACGGTTGTGGGTCAGATGCAATGGCATCTGAAATATTGTTCAAATTAGTAAAATTCAATATCAGAGGCATTTAAACCTTGCTGACGAGGGCTACAATATATCAATGATATAACAAACCAGATTACGAGCAAGTGGACCATGAGATGGATTAAATTTACCGCTACAATTTTTTTTGGAATTCAAAGGAGGTGTGAGTTTCAAAGTTATACCTGGACTCCCTTTGGGGAGGTCTACGGTTCAAGCATAGGTGATTGTTGTTTCATGTATAACTAGGCCGTTCGACGGTTGTGGGTCAGATGCAATGGCATCTGAAATATTGTTCAAATTAGTAAAAACCAATATCGGAGACATTTAAACCTTGTTGATGAGTTATACCTAGACTCCCTTTGGGGAGTTCAATGGTTGAGGGAGATGGGATTGTTGCTTCATGAATAAAAATGTTGCTCGATGGTTGTGGGGCACATCACATGGCTTGCGAAAGGGATTCTTCAAATTAGTAGAAACCAATCTTGAAAACAAATTACTAAAAACTAATATTATTCAAATTCCATATACCTGGACCCTCTCTTGGGAGTATATCAACATTGGTGATATCACCAAGAGGGCGTCGGAGGCTATTAGTTGCTTCCTTTTGTTGCTGTCGGTGTTACTTATAAAGATTCACCCTTTCCCAACGAGAACCAAATAGGGTCATGTCATTTGAGGATATCACTGTCACAGACAAATGTCATTGGAAAAACAGATCAACAAGTACCGTCTACTATATTTAACCTACTTTAACCTACAATATCTCAGACCCATTAACATCACGTATTTGGAAAGCCCATGAATTTGAACTAAGAATTTATTCCTTCCTTCTTTAAATAGATTTTAGTTTTGCTTATTTTCCCCTGGTACTGAAATGATCTCTGTTGTTGAATGCACTCATCAAGTTATTACACATGCAACAAATGTTGGATTTATTCCTTCCTGCTTTTAAATATATTTTTAGTTTTGCTGATTTTCCCCTGGTACTGAAGTGATTTCTGTTGTTGAATGCACTCATCAGGTTATTACACGTGCACAAAACTAATCACATGCTCACCAATACTCCAGCAAGGCACCACTACCTGGGTTACTAATTCATTGAAGAGACGAACATCAAAGTCTGGAAGAAGCTCAAGGAGTTTTAATCAGTAACATTTTCATCCCCTTGCATACTTTTGTTGAGAATAGAGTACTTCAAAAATAGTTGAGAACTATTGTATATCTCCATATGGCATTGTAGAACGAAAAAGGTGATTTACTAAAAAGTGATTTACATAATTTGAGAACCACTGTAACTAAAAAGTGATTTACACCCTCTCTCTGCCATCGTATATTTAACAATTGTGACAATGGAAGCTTGCATTCTCCATATCCAAAACAAGAGTATAGATTCTAGTCGCAGAGATTTACCTCTTTTACAGCAAGGTCATGTTCCATTTGAGCCTTTCTACATACTGTGATTCTAATAGAATTTTCTTCCTTAAATCTAACAGCTCGATGCCTTGCTACTACATAAGAAGGCCATGTGCGCATCACTGGAGCTATAATGAACAGTTGGGGCTACTACATAAGAACATTTGTGGCACTCACCAACAAAGGTAAAGTAGCAAATGTGAAGCGTGCACACCTTACTACCCTGTGGTTTAAACTAGATCGAACAACAGTAGTTGCTGACCTGTTGCTCGCAGCCGCGGCGGCACCGATGCCTCCTGCTCCGATGGCAAACTTAGAAAGAAACAGGCCTCGCCCACCCGCTCCAGTGGCAAACTGGTAGGATCCCAAACCGAGACCTGCAAGCATGGAGAAACGAGCCTCACCCGTTGAGGGAGTCCTGGATTAGGGGGTGTCCGGATGGCCGGACTATGACCTTTGGCCGGACTCCCAGACTATGAAGATACAAGATTGAAGACTCCGTCCCGTGTCCGGATGGGACTTTCCTTGGCGTGGAAGGCAAGCTTGGCGATACGATATGAAGATCTCCTCCTATTGTAACCGACTCTGTGTAACCCTAGCCCTCTCCGGTGTCTATATAAACCGGAGAGTTTTAGTCCGTAGGACGAACAACAATCATACCATAGGCTAGCTTCTAGGGTTTAGCCTCTCTGATCTCGTGGTAGATCCACTCTTGTACTACCCATATCATCAATAATAATCAAGCAGGAGTAGGGTTTTACCTCCATCGAGAGGGCCCGAACCTGGGTAAAAACATTGTGTCCCTTGTCTCCTGTTACCATCCGCCTAGACGCACAATTCGGGACCCCCTACCCGGGATCCACCGGTTTTGACACCGACATTGGTGCTTTCATTGAGAGTTTCTCTGTGTCGTCACCGTCAGGAAGGATGCCGCACCCTGTCTTTAAAGACGGCGCTGTTGCTAAAGGAGCTTTTGCTGTCGGCCGAACCCTCCGGCTAGGCAGGTTTTTGATGACCGCCTGTTCGGCCGCCGCGCCGATGATGACCTCTCGGGCCATCGAAAGCAATCTTCACATCAGCTCGGAACTCGCCGAGCAGTTAGATCCGGCGGAGCTCTCTTCCCTGGATGAGCTCCTGGATCGCATCTCCGCCCTGGGAGTCGCTATAGATTACGGCCAGATTGGGCTTAAACCCGATTAGAGAGAGATCGACTCTCCCCAGGTCACCCACCATGTTGAAGTGGTGGAAGAACAATGCGGCGCATCTTCGCCTGCTCTAAGGACCAGATGTGTTCGGATTGCCGACCCCTCCAGGCCGGATACCCGCAGAGGGGAGGATGTTGCCCAAGTTCTGAAACCAAAGTCACACAGCAGGCCTGATTCATTGAATAATGTCCAAGAAAGCAAGCTTCCGAATTCGGAAACTTCTTGGCCCCTGAATCTTTTATCGGTCAAGGTTCTGGATTTAAATCCACCCGCCCACCCAACTATAAGGGATTTATCCCAAATACGGCAAGTGCCCGGGGAAACAGTACAACACTATTGGGCCAGGTTCCTCCTGGTTATGAACAGGATAAAGGACTGCCATGAGGAAGAAGCAATTTCATTCTTCTGTAACAACTGCACGGACATCGGAATCCTCAACGCCATAAGTCGCCGCGAAAGTACACACTTCGCCGACTTGACATCCATAGTACGAAAGTACTGTGCGACAGAAAGCGTTCGGAAAACCGAAGATAAATTCTGGGACAATCTGGCCCTGAATACAACACGAGTCCGAAACAAAAGGGAGCATTATCGCCAGGCACCTGAGCCAAACATCAAAAAACAAAAACCCTCTATAGGGTATGGGACCGTACTGGAGGGATGGCTCAATGGACCTTGTAAAATTCACAGTTCAGGGGAAGTCACACCAACTCACAGCCTTAGAGCATGTTGGATACTCCGGCAGGTGGCCAGAAGTGGCGAGGAGCTTCTAACTCCAGAATCCGAAGAACACCACCCCAGAAACGCCAGTATGGTGTCGATAGTCTTCGAGACCTTCGCATCAAACAATGTGAGGAAACGAACCCTCCGCAACCTTACCGAAGTCTACCAAGTAGCAACAATAAACCCATGGAGTGACACGGCTATTACTTTTAATGCCAGTGACGAACCTAAATTCCGGGCAGCCCGAGCACCAGCCGCATTGGTCCTCAGTCCGATAGTGGCCGGCTTCCGACTTACAAAGGTACTCATGGACGGCGGCAGCGGACTTAACCTCATCTACGAGGAAACCCTGCAAAAAATGGAAATAGACTGGAGCCACATTGAGCGAAGCAACACAACCTTCAGAGCAATAATACCAAGCCGGGAAGCGTGCTGTTCCGGGAAAATCACACTGGATGTGGTGTTCGGCATGCCGGATAATTACAGATCCAAGGAAGTCACATTTCAAGTAGCCCCGTTCAGCAGCGGATACCACGCTCTGCTAGAGCGAGAAGCATTTACATTTTTTCAAGCCATACCCCATTATAGGTACATGAAGCTCAAAATGCCCGGACCCAACGGAATCATCACTCTTGCAAGTGATCCGGACACAGCGCTCGGCGCCAAAAACAAGACAGCCGCACTAGCCCTGGAGGCATTATCCGAAGCCCTAGCTGCCGAGGAACTAACTGCATTGCGCTCCACGGTGGACAGGGACGATGTGGTACTAGATAAGAGATCCAAGTCCTCCTCTTTCAAACCAGTGGACGAAATAGTCAAATTCCAAGTCCATCCAACGGACCCCACAAAAATGGCCTCCATCGGGGCACAACTAAAACCAGATGTAGATGCCGCACTCAGAGAATTCCTGCGAGAAAATTGGGACATTTTTGCCTGGCACCCTTCAGACATGCCAGGAATCCCATGTAGGCTGGCTGAGCACAGCCTGAACATCCTAAAAGGGTTTAAGCCCGTTAAGCAGACTCTACGGCATTTCTCCGAACCCAAGAGACAAGCCATGGGAGAAGAGCTAGCAAAACTACTGGAAGCCGGATTCATCAGAGATATAAAACATCCAGACTGGCTAGCAAACCTGGTAATGGTACCAAAGAAGGACAAATCCTGGGGCCTATGTGTCGATTTCAAAGACCTAAATAAGGCCTACCCAAAGGATCCTTTCCCACTCCCCCCAAATTGATCAAATCATCGACGCCACCGCAGGACACGACTCATTGTGTTTCCTCGATGCATACTCTGGCTACCACCAAATCAAGATGGCAGAGTCAGACCAAGTCGCAACGGCATTCATCACCCCATTCGGCCCATTCTGCTTCAACACGATGCACTTCGGGCTCAAAAATGCCGGCGCAACATATCAGCGCATGATTCAGACATGTCTGGCCAACCAGATCGGCAAAACAGTTGAAGCATACGTAGATGACGTGGTCGTCAAAACCAAACACGTCAATACTCTAGTAGACGACTTGAGGCTCATGTTCGACAATCTCCGAACATATGACATTAATCTCAACCCGAAAAAATGTGTTTTCGGCGTACCAGCCGGAAAGCTCTTGGGCTTCATCGTATCCGGTAGAGGAATTGAAGCAAACCCAGCCAAGATCCAAGCTCTGTCACAATTGGATACCCCAAAAGACCTCAAACAAATACAAAAATTGACAGGATGCGTGGCGGCTCTAAGCCGCTTTATCACCCGCTTAGGAGAAAAGGCATTACCCCTCTATCGCCTCCTGAGGCGCACCGAACACTTCGAGTGGACGGATGCCGCCACGGCCGGACTCGAAGAAATAAAAGCCATACTGGCAACAAATCCGGTCCTGGCCGCACCCAACACGGGCGAACCAATGCTATTATACATCGCGGCAACCCATCAAGTTGTAAGCGCGGTGCTCGTCGTCGAACGAGAAACGGACGGACAAAAGTTCCCTCTCCAAAAACCAGTTTACTACGTGTCCAGTGTCCTAACTCCATGCAAGTCACGGTACCCGCATTATCAAAAGATAGCATACGCGGTGTTCATGGCATCCCGGAAGCTGCGACACTATTTTCAAGAGTGTTCAATAACAGTGGCATCCGAAGTACCTCTTAATGATATTATAAACAACCGCGACGCAACGGGCCGGATTGCCAAATGGGCCATCGAGCTCCTCCCGTTCGACATAACTTACAAGCCAAGGCGAGCTATTAAGTCGCAGGTTTTGGCCGACTTCATCGCCGAATGGACTGAAGCCAAGCTCCCTAAAGAGTATGGCGCGTACTCCAACTGGATCATGCACTTCGACGGCTCCAAAATGTTGGCTGGCTTGGGGGCTGGCGTCGTTCTGACGTCCCCAACCGGAGATACAGTCCAATACGTACTTCAGATAATGTACACGGATTCCAACAACGCAGCCAAATACGAGGCCCTTCTACATGGTCTCCGGATGGCAGTCTCCATGGGCATTCAGCGCCTAGAGGTCCACGGGGATTCAAACCTCGCAATATCCCAAATAAATGGAGACTTTGACACCAAGGATCTGAAAATGGCAGCTTACCGCAACGCCGTCTTAAAGATGTCAGCTCGGTTTGAGGGGCTCGAATTTCATCACATAGCCTGGGAGAATAACCAGGTAGCAGACGTGTTGGCACGCATCAGCGCCAAGCGTGATGCCGTCCCTCCCAACATCTTCCTAGAGAGGTTGTTCAAGCCATTCGTATCATGAGAGGGAGAGTCCGGAAACAATAGCCCGGACACAACCGCACTTTCCCTCACCGAACACTCTGACACAGTTGGTGGCTCCGCCAACGAAACAACACCGTCAGCCCACACAATAATGGCAGTCATTGCCCCGTGGACAGAACCATTCCTAGCCTACCTAACTAGGCAGGAACTTCCCGAGGACCAAAACGAGACCCGCTGCATAGTGCGGCGATCTAAAGCCTACAAAGTCCACGAGGGAGAGCTTTATAAGAAAAGCACAACCGGAGTCCTTCAAAGGTGTATCTCCGAAGAGGAAGGGCAAGACCTTCTGGCTGAAATTCATGCCGGACTTGGCGGGCACCACGCCGCAGCCCGGGCCCTTGTAAGCAAGGCCTTCCGTACCGGATTTTATTGGCCAACGGCCCGGGCAGATGCTCAGGACTTAGTGCAGCGGTGCGTCGGTTGCCAGTTATTCACCAACCAAAGCCACATGCCGCCTACCGCCCTACAAACTATACCCATTACCTGGCCCTTTGCGGTTTGGGGGCTTGACATGGTTGGACCCCTTAAAGGAGGAACCCACAAGCAAAAATATCTACTGGTCATGGTGGACAAATTCACCAAATGGATAGAGCCCAAGCTTGTAAAGACGGCCGAATCCGGACCGGTGATAGACTTCATATCCGGGGTCGTACACCGTTACGGCGTCCCCCACAACATCATAACTAACAACGGCACAAACTTCACGGCCGATGAAGTTAATGTCTGGTGCAAAAACATGGGCATTAAGCTCGACTACGCTTCAGTCTATCACCCTCAAACCAATGGTCAAGTCGAGCGAGCCAATGGTCTCATTATGAGCGGCATCAAACCCAGACTAGTGCGATCCCTCAAGGAATCTAACACGCACTGGGTAGAGGAGCTTGACTCCATACTCTGGGGGCTGCGGACCACGCCAAATCGCACTACAGGATTCACACCATTTTTTATGGTATACGGTGCAGAGGCAGTACTGCCCTGCGACATAATTCATGACTCACCTCGAGTGCGCATGTACGAAGAAAGAGAAGCCGAGCTTGATTGCCAGGACAGCTTGGACGCATTGGAGGAGGAGCGCGACATGGAAAAAGCTCATTCCGCATTCTATCAACAGCAGGCTCGAAGATATCAAAGCAGAGAAGTATGGGCCAAAACTTATAACGTTGGCGAACTAGTTCTACGCCTGCTGGACAAGAAAAAGGACAAACTAAAGCCCAAACGGAAGGGTCCCTTCATAATCGACCAAGTACTGACTGGTGGAGCGTACCGTCTGCGAAACGCATCGGACAACCGACTCGAGCCGAACCCATGGAACGCAGCACGCCTATGAAGATTCTACGCCTAGCGCCGGACTCCGTGTTCGTCTCCTTCCTCTGTCCCCTTTTTATTTTTATTTTTATTTTTTGACATTAGCTGTCCGGGATTTCGCTCCCTCTCCCTACCTTTTTTTTTCTCCCAAGCCCTTAGGGGCTTGCATGTGCATTGTTCGCACATACTTGACGCGCCACCCGCGCTCACCATACCTGGGGGCTTCTTTATCAGAAGTTTATATAAAACGGGCCTCATGCCCAAAACAGGTGTGACACTTCCGCATGAACCTTTTATACACCATTATATGCATCGATATGACTTAAGTTTTGGCCAAGCTGGGTTGCCTGGCTCTTGTGCTTACCCCTACGTTCCCGTTCGTTCGGCTAGGAGGTAAAGAGAGCACCTCTGTGATTGTTACTGCCGGGTCAGCCAGATGTGTACCTCAGACTGGGTGAAGCCGAAAGCTAGCGTTCTTAAGGGAATATTCGGTCGGTGAACTAAAAGATGATCTTTCGTGTTTATTTATCTACCCCCAGATGCTTTTCTGCTCTTTTTAGTAGTTCGGACATGCACTTTAGGGCATGCCTCCCAGGGAAAGGAACCTCTAACGGAACTATTCTCCCTTGAAGATGTTTCTTACTAACCATGTAATATAACATAACTAGTTGGGCACTTGTCTGCTAAAGCAATTATGATCCCTATGCCTTGTCTCCATGCATGTCCCGGTTCTTACATAATCGAGAGGGTATTCAGACACACTCCGGACTATAGGGTGCAGAGGTCGAAGCGAAAAGGTCCGCAATGACAAACGATCTACAATCCGGCTAGAAGGCATTTTTCATGTCATTTTAAATTACAGAGTCAATCCGACTCGGTATATTCTTCTTCAATACCATCCAACAGGCGGTCTAATTTACAGTCCTGTTGGGAATACTTTGCAGCCAGCTCTACCTGGCCATATACTAAGCTGACACGGATCTCCTTTCCGTCAGGACCCATAGGGCCGACCTCGGCCATGTGGTTTGGGTCAGCCTTCGTGTACCGAGTCTTCACCATGGCCCAGGCCTCCCTGGCACCTTGACGGCAGGCCGATATCTTCCACAACCGGAAGCGCTGCCGCACTCCCTCCAGCTTCTTTGTAAGCTCCCCAAGGCCTTCGGGCATGGAGAGGGATGGCCACATAGCCTGAATGATGCTCTGCATTGCCTGCCGAACTCGTTCGTGTAGTTGCAACAGCTCGGGAAGAAGGTCTCCCGTTGAACCGGGCATTTCCTCCGCAGGACGACCTGTCGGCAGACCTACAGACATAGCTCTGTTAATCGACTTCCTCGCCGAATTCTTTTTTCGAAGATTCGTTCAAGCACTTACTTAAAATGCCACGTCGAAGTCGCCGATTCTCCTTTACGGAAGCAGACAGCTGAATACGAACATCCTTTAGTTCCTCGCCCAGCTGGGTATTGGCGTCTTGAAGTTTGTTCTTCTCTTGCCTCACCCTCGTCAGCACGCTCTCGCCAGCCCTTAGTTGGCGTAGGAGTTGTTGCTTGTCCGGATTTACTCCGGCCCCATCTGCACTATTATAGTCAGAGTTGCACACCTGCCGCACTTCACAACCGAATTATCTTTCGAAGCATATATTACCTGAGGGCGTCTCCTTGGCATTTTCTGAAGTGGCCAGTGCGGCCTCGAGTTGGGCCTTGCACTCTTCAAGCTCCTGGGACAGTTGCGTATTGTTCTTTGGAAGACACTGCATAGCACATGATCCTTAAAACAGTTATCTTCACTATTTCAAGTCTCGGGGGCTACTGACATACATAACCTTCAATTTTACTCACCTGTATGTCTTTTACATACTGCTCTGTGGCTCTAGCTAGACCATTTTGAGCGGCACAAAGATACGCATCTCCTGTATTAAAGGCGTCCAACGCCTCTGGGGAAAAACATGCGCCACGAAGAACAGTCCAGCGACGCCTGTGGTTCAGGGCACTCTCCACCTCTGAATTGGTGGTAGATAGCCCGTCTGCATCCTCTGTTGGAGGAACGCCCGAGGCGCGCCCCGTGCCGGTCTCCGCTTCCGGACCCGGCCTTGAACCTTGGCCGGCGGATATAGTCCGGCGGGCTCTCTTCTTTCTAAGAAAATCATGAGCGTTAGTAAGACTCAAGGGCATAAACCCTAGGCGTTAAATTTGCATGCTGTACCGTTGCGCCGGAATCTCGATCTGGTCCGCACTTCTTTTTGACCCGCCTGGCTTCAGCGGCCCTTGTTGGCTGCCCACCGCGGGCTCGGCCTTCCGCCTCAAGGATTTACCCTGCGAAACGAAACACTATTAGTTCACGGCATTCAAGATAAAGCATGGATGGATCTCCTTGAAAATACTGGGACTTCGGTCTCGGTTACCTTTGAGGCTGGAAGCAGTCCGGGATAGTCGGTCGTAATGGCCACTAGGGTGTTGTCCCTACTCAATTGATGAAACACCCCGTCAATTAACTCCATGCATAAGTCCGGATCCTCTTGGGAGTCCGGATCGAGGGACTGTTCCGGGTCCTCGGGTTGTGGAGGAGGACTATTTATCTCCTTCACAGTCTGGCGCAGCTCCTGCGTTAACATTGTTAGACTAAGTACTCAACTATGGGAATTTCGAAAGCGGGTCGGCAGGTGAAAATGTTCGCTCACCCGACTGGGAGAATTGTACATGGAGAATCCGCCCTCCGGGTTGGCACGGAGGAATTCCTCTTCTTCTCCCTTGTACAAAGCGGATAAGATTCTCGTTAAAGTGGCGGCCGAATCTGGCCCCTTACGACCGCACCGGGTGGCGTCATCCTCCCCGTTGAAATCCCACATGGGGTGGCCTCTGTATTGAAGCGGCTGCAGCCCTCGCGTAATGCATATGGCCATGACCTTGATCATGGTCAGTCCGGAATGAGCCAACAACCTTGTCCGGCTCATCAGGTAAAGGACGTCCCTGTCAGTTTCCCTCTGAGGGTTCCGCGGGCGCCAGCTTAGGCGCTTCTTCAACGGAGCATTATTGAACTCAGGGAGGCCGATCCGTACAGGGTCTGGCAGGGGGACTTCATCTATATAGAACCACTCCGAGGACCAGTCCTCGGATGTCCTCTTTGGGGTACCGGATAGATATCCGGTCCCGGTGATGCGCCATAGTTTGGCTCCGCCCTCTTGATAAACATACCCCTCCTGAGGACGGTGCACGAGGCAAAACAACCTCTTCCACAACGCGAAATGGGCCTCAACGCCCAAGAACAGCTCGCAGAGGGCCACGAAGCCCACAATGTGCAGAATGGAGGCGGGCGTGAGGTTGTGTAGCTGGAGGCCGTAGAACTCCAGCAACCCTCGGAGAAACAGATGAATTGGAAATCTGAGTCCTCTCATCAAATAAGGGATTAGGCATATCCGCTCTCCTTGAGAGGGATTGGGGATGCTCTCCGCCTGCTCTCCGTCGCTATAGGTAGCAATCCCGGCTCGAACTGGGACCATATATGCTGGGGGAGAAGCCCCTTGGACTGAAGCACTACTAGCTCGCTATGCGGGACGGAACACCGCCCCCAATCTCCGGGCCAAGGGCTGGAGAGGCGAGAGGAGGAGCTACACCGACCGGCCATGGTGGAATGGATCTCTGTCAAAGGCACTCTGATGAAAGCTCGCGGAGGGAAGATGGTGTGAATTGGATCTAAATCCCCATCTCTTTTATGGGCGGTTCATTAACGCGACCGGGGGGGGGGGGGTAAATGAAAAAATCCCCTAGCTTTTCGCATTCGTTTGACACTTGGAAGATGGTCATTATGGGGCACAGAAGCCAAGGAGGGCAGCACGCACTAGAAGCCGGACACTATTCGACGGGTATAGGGAATTTGAAGAAGAACCCACCTTGCAATGCCGAAGACAACTTGTGCGCCGGACTCGTCGTCATTGAAGCCTGGTTTAGGGGCTACTGAGGGAGTCCTGGATTAGGGGGTGTCCGGATGGCCGTACTATGACCTTTGGCCGGACTCCCGGACTATGAAAATACAAGATTGAAGACTCCCTCCCGTGTCCGGATGGGACTTTCCTTGGCGTGGAAGGCAAGCTTGGCGATACGATATGAAGATCTCCTCCTATTGTAACTGACTCTGTGTAACCCTAGCCCTCTCCGGTGTCTATATAAACCGGAGAGTTTTAGTCCATAGGACGAACAACAATCATACCATAGGCTAGCTTCTAGGGTTTAGCCTCGTGGTAGATCCACTCTTGTACTACCCATATCATCAATATTAATCAAGAAGGAGTAGGGTTTTACCTCCATCGAGAGGGCCCGAACCTGGGTAAAAACATCGCGTCCCTTGTCTCCTGTTACCATCCGCCTAGATGCACAGTTCGGGACCCCCTACCCGGGATCCGCCGGTTTTGACACCGACACCCGTCTCACTCTGAAATGATTTGAAAATTGGTTTATTGTTGTATATGGAATGCGTGAGATGGACAGAGTATTTTTGGGCATCGGAGGTGTAAGATGGAAAGAACAAAAAGATTGATTGGCGTTGTATATTTGATTGCGATTGCGATGCGATTTGATTCTTGTTGTTTATGGAAGCAATTAATTTTTTGAGCTGTTATGGAAGCTATTATTTGGAAAAGATCATATTGTTTGGAAATTTTATGGTGCAAGGGAGGCATGGAGAGGAAAGGATGCCATCATTTGGTATTTCTGGGGTTTTTTGGGGATTGTCTCGGTTAATAACAAAAATCAGAAAAAAAATCGGTGGAAGTGGGATGTGATCGAGGGGTGTCCTCTCGTTCGATGGGAGGGGGAGGGAACGAGCGAACGAAACGATGTACGGACTGAGACATTAGGAGTAGAAATTAGAAACGCTATAGAGCTCCCACTCACTTTCTTGTAAATACAAAATTCTCCAAAAACTTGTATAAACTCAAATGCTTTGATCACCTCATCAAAGCGAAGATTCCAACTCTGAGATGCTTGCATCAGTCCATAAATGGATCGCTGGAGTTTGCACACTTTGTCAGCATTCTCTGGATCGACAAAACATTCTGGTTGGATCATATACAACTCTTCCTTAAGAAAACCATTAAGGAACACTATTTTGACATCCATCTGCCAGATTTCATAATCGAAAAATGCAGCTATTGCTAACATGATTCGTACAGACTTAAGCATCGCTACGGGCAAGAAAGTCCGATCATAGTCAACCCCTTGAACTTGTGAAAACCCCTTTGCCACAAGTCGAGCCTTATAGATGGTAACATTACCGTCCGCTTCTGTTTTCTTCTTGAAGATCCATTTATTCTGAATGGCCTTGCGCCCTTCAGGTAATACTTCCAAAGTCCATACATTGTTTTCATAAATGGATCCCATCTCGGATTTCGTGGCCTCTAACCATTTGTCGGTATTCAGGCCCACCATCGCTTCTCCATAGTTCGTAGGTTCACCGTTGTCCAACAAAATGACCTCTAAGACAGGGTTACCGTACCACTCAGGAGTTGTACATACCCTTGCCGACCTACAAGGTTCGATAGTAACTTAATACGAAGCTTCATGATCATCATCACTAGCTTCCTCTTCATCTGACGTAGGTGCCACAGAAACATCTTTCTGTGTTGTGCTACTCTCTGGTTGAAGTAAATGTTCAACAACCTCATCATGTTGTATCTTCCTCCCACTCAATTCTTTCGAGAGAAACCCTTTCTCGAGAAGGGACCCATTCTTAATGACAAACACTTTGCCTTCGGATCTGAGATAGAAGGTATACCCAACTATATATTTTGGGTATCCTATGAAGACACATTTGTTCGCTTTGGGTTTGAGATTTTCCGGTTGAAGCTTTTTGACATAACCATCGCAGCCCCAAACCTTAAGAAACTACAACTAAGGTTTCTTGTCAAAACACAGTTCATACGGTGTCGTCTCCACGGACTAAGATGGTGCCCTATTTAAATTGAATGCAACTGTCTCTAACGCGTAGCCCCAAAATGCTAGTGGCAGATTGGCAAGAGACATCATAGAACGCACCATATCCAATAAGGTACGATTACGACATTCGGACGCACCATTACGCTGTGGTGTTCCAGGTGGTGTCAATTGTGAAACAATTCCACATTGTTTTAAGTGATTGCCAAACTAATAACTCAGATACTCTCCCCCTCGATCAGATCGTAGGAATTTTATCTTCTTGTTATGATGATTCTCCACTTCACTCTAAAATTGCTTGAACTTTTCAAATGTCTCAGACTTGTGCTTCATTAAGTAAATATACCCATATCTACTCAAAGCGTCGGCGAAGGTGAGAAAGTAATGATATCCACCACGCGCGTCAATGCTCATCGGACCACACACATCAGTATGTATGATTTCCAACAAGTCACTTGCTTGTTCCATTGTTCCGGAAAATGGGGTCTTAGTCATCTTGCCCATGAGGCATGGTTCACATGTGTCAAGTGATTCCAAATCAAGTGACTCCAAAAGTCCATTAGCATGGAGTTTCTTCATATGCTTTACACCAATATGACCTAAGCGGCAGTGCCACAAGAAAGTGGTACTATCATTATTAACTCTACCTCTTTTGGCAACAATGTTATGAACATGTGTATCATCAATATCAATATTGAATAAGAATAAACCCCTCACAATGGGTGCATGACCATAAAACGTATTACCCATATAAATAGAACAACCATTATTCTCTGATTTAAATGAGTAACCATCTCGCATTAAACAAGATCCAAATATAATGTTCATGCTCAACACAAGCACTAAATAACAATTATTCAGGTTCATCACTAATCATGATGGTAATCAAAGAGCGAGCGTGCCGACGGTGATCACATCAACCTCGGAACCATTTCCCACGTGCATCGTCACTTCGTCCTTCGCCAACCTCCATCTATTTCAGAGTTCCTGCTTTGAGTTGTAAATGTGAGCAAGCGAACCGGTATCAAATACCCAGGCACTACAACGAGAGTTGGTAAGGTACACATCAATAACATGTATATCATATATACCTTTCTTGATGTTGTCCCCCTTCTTATCGGCCACTTACTTGGGGCAGTTTCGCTTCCAATGGCCAGTTCACTTGCAATAGAAGCATTCAGTCTACAGCTTAGGTCCAGCCTTGGGTTTCTTCATGGGAGGAGCAACTGCCTTGCCACCTTCCTTTAAGTTTCCCTACTTTCCCTTGCCTTTCTTGAAACTAGTGGTTTTATTCACCATCAACACTTGATGCTCCTTCTGGATGTCTGAGTCTGCGACTTCTAGCATCGCGAATAGCTCGAAGACTGACTTGTTCTTCCCTTGCGTGTTATAGTTCAACACCAAGCTCTTGTAGCTAGGTGGTAGCGATTGAAGAACTCTGTCAGTGACAGCCTCTAGCGGGAGCTCAACTCCCAACTCAGCCAGATGGTTGTAGTGCCCAGACATTCTGAGTATGTGCTCACTAACAGACCCGTTCTCCTCCATCTTGCAGGCATAGAACTTATCAGAGGTATCATACCTCTCGTTCGGGGCATTCTTCTCAAAGATAAACTTCAACTCCTGGAACATGTCATATGCTCCACGATGTTCAAAATGCCTTTGAAGTCCTGGCTCTAATCCATACAGCATGGCACACTAAACTATTGAGTAGTTATCAACACGCGACTACCAGGCATTCACAATGTCCACAGTTGCTGGAGGGGGCCGCGCACCAAGGGGTGCATCAAGGACTTAAGAATTTTGTGCTGCCATGAGGATAATCCTCAGATTATGGGCCTACTCTACCAAGTTGCTTCCATCATCCTTCAGCTTAACTTTCATTAGGAACACATTGAAATTCATGGGAGCTACTGCGTGAGCCACTGATCTATGACATAATTTGCAAAGATAGTTTAGACTATCGTTCATGATTTATGAGTTCAATTAATCATATTACTTAAGAACTCTCACTCAAATCAACATCCCTCCGGTTGTTCGAGTGTAACACGATCCAAATTCACCAACCCAAGTTCGATCATCTGAAAGCACAAGTGCTCCCTGGGTGATTTTGGTAATTAATGTCAACATATCTCTTGTTAGACTAATACTTTTATCTAGTATATTTCAGATAAGCCCAAAAGTGGAGTGGCATGGACAAGAGGATGTGGAACCCCTTCAAGATGCTAAGGACAAAGGATTGGCTCAAGCTCCAAGCTCAGGACTCTACATTTCCTATTTTAGTGATCCAAGATCACATTGAGTCCATAGGAAAGCCAATACTATTAAAAGGGGATGAGGTGTTGTTTAATGGTTTGCTTGCTCAAAGTGCTTAGTGATATGCTCCAAAGCCCTCAGCCACCTTCTCATATCCACACCTGACCAAAACCAAAAGTCAAACTCGGCCCCACCGATTTGATCCATCCAGCGCCACCGAGTTCATTTGACATAGCCACTACCAGAAACCCTAGTCTTTTCGGTTTCATCGATAGGGATCTCGGTCTCACCGAGATGGGATTGCAAACTCTCTGTTTCCCTTTGTAACGTTTTGGTCTAACCGAGATAAGCGATCGGTCCCACCGAGTCTGCAATGCAAACTCGTTGTTTCCTTTTCGTAATGCTTCAGTCCCACTGAGACGAGCGAATAGGTCCCATTGAGTTTGCCTGACCAACTCTCTGGTTAGCTTATTACCGAGTCGGTCCAACCAAGTTTGAGTAATCGGTCCAACCGAGATTACGTTATGCCCTAACCCTTATGATATCGGTCCCACCGAGATGACATGTCGGTCCCACCAAAATTGCCTAACGGTCACATATGCACTGAATCGGTCCGACCGAGTTTTCTGATTTGGTCCCACCGAGTTTGGTATAATGTGTGTAATAGTTGGATTTTGTCACTACAAAAAAATACACTTCCGTAATGATACGTGTTTGTCACAGTAGGTCGCGTTTTTTGTCATGCATGTACATCCATGACGATTTTATGACAGAATCAAGATAGTCATACATGTGCTGTCGTAGAAGTGTTCCATGACATTACCAAAATTGTCATCACGGAAGTGTCCACTTCCATGACGATAAATCACGCGTCATAGAAGTGCTTTCGTCAAGGGTGACCTACACGTGGCATCCACTGTAACGGAACGCCGTTAAGCTATCGGGCTGGGTTTTGGATCCGATAACCTGTTAACAACCCCGACCAATGGGGATTTTCCACGTGTAAAATCATCATTGGCTGGAGGAAACACGTGTCAACTCATCGTTGGGATAGATTTCATCCACTCATTGGACAGAAGGCGCCTATGATACATCGACACATGGCATGACCCAACAGAGGCCCATTCCTATGAAAAGGCCAGCCCATTTGACTTGGTCAAAAGGTGGCGGGCCGACCCATGGAAAGCCTGTTAACGGCCTGTTCGCATATAGCCCATTTACAACCCGCTAACCCAAGGCCCATTACGCCCTATCTGAATTAGGCCCAGTAGCGTCATCTGGGCCATCCAATATGATTCCAGCCCGTTTTCACTTCTGGCCCATTTATGGCCCATGACGTCTTTCGGCCCATATGAGGCCCTTTGTAACTCTTGGCTAATTAACGACCCGTGGTGAAACTGGCCCGTAATGAACAGTGTATCACATTACACCCATTAACGTCCCGTGGTGAAACTGGCCCGTAATGAACAGTGTATCACTTTATACCCATTAACGGGCCGCTATTCTGTTGGGCCGTTTCCAGCCCAAGTTATCTTTCGGCCTTCTGAGGGCCCATTTATTCTTGGGCTCATTTGCAGCATTCGGTTACTTATGACCCGTTACTGTCATTTTCTGCTTGTGGGCCAAATTCAGCCCGTCGTTACATTCGGCCCGTTTGTGGACCGTTAATCTGTTGGGCCATTTTCATAGCATCACCAAATACAACCTATTAACGACCCGTTATGGTCAGCCCATAAAACGTACGATTTCCACTCTAGCCCGTCTACGGCCCATTAAAGGCCCATACAAGGCCCATAGATGAGTTGGCCCTTACAAGGCCCATGGATCCTAGGAGACATAGAAGGCCCATGCATCCTACGAGACATAGAAGGCCCATGGATCCGACGGCCCATTGAAGGCCATGGATCCGACGACCCGTACATGGCCCATGGATTGTACGGCCCGTGGAGGGCCATGGTCACTACAACGTTTGGGTGAGTTGGCCCCCATTTGAACGATATAGCATATTCAAAGAATTATCCTACTCAATACTATCACCTCTAAAAAACATACACTATACAACAAAGAGACCAAGGCATAGAAACCTAGAATAATCCTACACTATACAATAAAGAAATTACAGCCGATTATACCCACTGGGCATTATGGTTCAACACATGTGATAATAAAGCGTACACAAATAGCAAATTACATACACTTGGCAAATACAGCTCGTACATCATGGACGCGCATCAACTTAACTCCATTTGAACTATCATCTCTTCAGAAAATAGGATTTGCCGGATTCAGATAGCACAAATTTCAGTCTGCAAAATCTCCAATTCCTTCGTGGTTACCTCAGTGTCTTGTTTCATTTATTTGACCCCTGCATCTAATACCTGCATGTACAGTCTCAACTTGTTGATTATATGTTGAGAATCATGTACATGTTGTCTTGCCACCTCTAGTTGATGCTCGATAACATCAACACATTCCAATTCCAATCCATAATCATTCGGTAACGGCCATGCCGCACTGCTCATAGATCTTTGTGTTGATGTCACTTCATCCTGAAATGTTTCTGTAAGTACACATGACTAGGGCAAAAATATAGTTACAATAGTGAAGCGAGCAAGACACTAGTTTGTACTACATGTCAAAACATGACTAACAATAATGTTACACGTCATGAAGCATAAGCAGGTGATATTTTCAAAATTATAAAAAAGATAGTCTGTGCAGCCTACATACAGAAATCCCTCTTAGCTCACCAGAGGAGCATGATGTTGGGGCCCAATCGAAAACACAAACAAGTTACAAATTTAGACAGCATGTTGCGTATAAGTAAGCAAGCAGTTGGCCATTCTGTAGCTCAGTTAAAGTCTTAGGGAGCATAATGAACAGTAGAGGGTTTCATACAAACATACTACAACAGGCAAAACTATGCAATCATTAGCCTAGTATAAACTAGATTGTGAGCCTCATGCAATAATAGTTGGTTAATAGACTTCAAAGCTTCAGGCACACTTCGACAGAGTAATTAAATGGTAAGGCCTTTAATTATGTCAACTAATAGTAATACAAGTACCCAACATCAGGCATGATTCTTTGGGCATCTCATTAACTAAGGACAAATAAAGCAATTGAAAAGAGCAAATTAACTATGCCTGAAACAAAAAAGGAATTGAACTGTTGAGTTGCATATAGTGACTTATCTTGACAGGTTGAAGAGGCTCAGTGTAGCTCCTACTTCTCTTGCAAGGCTCCTTCCTAACATCTTGTACTTGGAAATCCGCAATCTTATCTTCATTGCACCCCCTCTGCAAGGTGACACAAACTAGTTACTCGTCTCCTTGGAAGATAAATATGCATACTTTCTAGTCTGTGAACACAAAAGGATGAGATTATAACAATACAACACCACATAATGAAACATGCCGCATCTCTTGCACTTGCACACAATGAAATGAGCATTTACTATGTCTGCACTATGTTAAAACTAGGCATACCTTCGAACTGGATCTCCAGGTACTCTTGGAGAGCCTACTTTAGTGTACAACCAAACCTTTATGTCACCTATGAGTTAGACAAGGCCCCACTACAGCAGCCCTTAGTGTTAAAATCATTGACAAGATCTGTTAGAGTGTTAGGTCAAGAACAGCAAGTAATCAAAGCAAACAGTCCTAGTATGGCTGGCTGATGCAAACAAGCAATTGAACAGATGTGTGAGCGAATCTTACATATCAAGAAAAGAAGCAAAGAAGGAGGCTTAAAGACCATCACTTGACTGACCAGATTTAAGGGGCATTTAAACATCATGTGCAACGTATGAACTAACATAAGCATTGCATATTCCAGATTCTACAATGGAATGCACATGTATTAGGTTATGCCATGTATGATGATGCCTAAATGTACACTATAGCAGGCAGGAGTGATTCATCATTGCACACACAATTGAATTGTAGGTGAAGGGCCAGTTCGATTCCGCCTTTTCAGGGCTTATTGTCAAAATAAGCCATAAAAGATCTAAAGAAGTAATTTTTGAGTTATGGGCTTGGGCTTAACTAATTTCGCTTTGGAGGGGGGTGTTTCGGGTAGAACCTCACTAAAAATTGAAGGGGAGGGGAATAGAGAAATGACTCTGTTGTCTGCCTATATTACACTCAAAATGCAACTACTGACGACCGTGTCACACCTGACCCTCAAGTAAAAACAAACACGCAAGCGTTCATTGCTCTACCTGCTTGCATCTCCTCTCCCCTTTCCCTCTACCTCGATCCCCTGCCTGCAGCACTAGGGTTCGTCCAACGAGCCGTCGCCACTGGTCCCATTTGGCCTGGTCCTCGATGATGCTATGTCCAGCTATGCTACATGGCCAGCGGGTAGGGGTAAATCTCCTTGGCTGCTCCTCCCTCTGGCGCCGCCCCTCATTCTCATGGTCTCCAGCAGCTTCTCCACTGTGGTTCGTCCAACGTACTACTCCGGTGGGCACTGCACAACTACGGCTGATGCCACACTGCGGCAGAAGGCACCTTATTCCCCCTCCCCTCCTCCCAAGCCATGGCCTTGAGGTGATGTTGAAGGATGAGCTCATCTAGCAAGGTGAGGATCTCCTCTGATTTTTTTGCCAAATTTTCATTCTAATCCACTATACGATGAATTGCTATGAGCTGGTTCTGCTGCTGCTATATGATGCATTGCTATGAGGTGCTCCTGCTGCTGCTATATGATGAATTGCTATGAGCTGCTGCTGCTGCTGCTATATGATGAATTGCTATGAGCTGCTGCTACTGCTATATGATGAGTTGCTATAAGCTGCTCCTGCTGATGTTATATGATGAATTGCTATGAGCTGCTCCTGCTGCTGCTATATGATGAATTGCTATGAGCTGCTCTTGCTACCGCTATATGATGAATTGCTATGAGCTACTTCTGCTGCTGCTATATGATGAATTGCTATGAGCTGCTCATGCTGCTGCTATATGATGAATTGCTATGAGCTGCTGCTGGTATATGATGAATTGCAGACTGCTGCTGCTGTATGATGAGTTGCTATGAGCTTCTACTGCTGCTATATGATGCTTTCAGGTGGTGCTGCTATATGATAATAACCAGCCACTTGGACCATCGAATTTCAATAAATAATTGTTCTTCATTTAAATCTGGGTCATGTGTTCTTCATTTAAATTAGGCAATGGGATCTCTATGGAAAACATTGACCAAAGTAGATTGTGCCAAGTAGATGGTATCTTTCTATTTGCATTTTGAGCAAATAGTGATGGTATGTTTTCCTATCATATTAGTTATTGCACTGGGTTCAATTTGTGATGTTTGCAAGTCAAATTAATTTTCATATGGGCAGCAAAACAAAAAAAATATAATGCAATCTAGACTTTGCACTGATCAGACCAAAGATAAGCTGAAAACGCAATGAAAAGAACTGGTTGTCCTATTACATGGAGCTTATATTCACATGTGCTTATTTTCTTAGGATAACTCGTAATAACTGTCCCTAGAAACTTGGCTAATAGAACTGACATACAAATAACATGTCACGATGATTGCAATGGAGGAGTGATGTACCATAACACACTATATAGGCTCACCGCTGCCTCTCCTTTTTTTTGCGATGTTCCATGAAATTGCCACATACATCTTGTACTTTTTCATTGTGTAACCCTATCTGCAAGTTGACACGGCTAATGTCAGACATCTCTACATGATACTACATTGCATATCCCTTGCGCATATTTAAACCACCAATTAACGATTGTGTGCATACCATAAACTAGCCATGACTCTGTGTGCTGGACTAGTAGGCACTCTAAGGGAGCCTAGTGTAGTGCACTGAAATTCCTACATGCCACCTACGATTTTGTGTAATGTACTGCCCCTGTTCCTAAATACATGTCTTTGTAGAGATTCCAGTATGGACCACATACAGATGTATATAGATGCATTTTCGAGTGTAGATTCACTCATTTTGCTCCGTATGTAGCCTATAGTTGAATCTCTAGAAAGACTTATATTTAGGAACGGAGGTACGAGGTAGTATCATGTATGACATCTACATATCTAATTTAGCAGCCAGTAGTAGAAATCATTGTTTGCATGAAGGGATTACCGGTCGAAAATCCTAGCAAAGCACGCTGGCAGGCATAGAACAATACAAGAGAGAGAGAGACACACTTACAAGATCATAGCAATTCCTCAGTCCAGGATCTTGGTTGGCCAAGCTGTTAAATCCAGAAGAAACATCATCCTTGTAGTTTTTGCCAGCTGCATAACAGGTAACAACGACCGGTTAGTATATTTGAAGTACATCGGGCAGGTGATGCTGGACGGGTTTAAAGGTGACAAGTAGCTAGGCCGTGGCGGGTGCTTGGCATCTCTCCAGACGGTGGGAATCAGGTTAGAAACGTCTAGGGTGATGATGCTGCGCTGGCTGTCGGGGTCCGGTAAGGAGATCTAGAACCGTCGAGTAGGGTGTTTGTGGAGCGGCTCCGGTAGGGTGGACTACGGTGTGGACGAAGCGGATCTATGGCCGTTGACAAGGGCGTAGGTGAAGCTACTCCGGTGGTTGGGTTAAGGATGGTGTCGACGACGCGGATCTGTTGCCGTGCACGGGGCGTCAGAATCTGCTCCGGTGGTTGGGTTAAGGATGATGTGGACGATGCGGATCTGTGGCCGTGGACGGGGCGTCAGAAGCTGCTCTGGTGGTTGGGTTAAGGATGGTCTCGACGATGCGGATCTGCGGCTGTGGACGGGGCGTCAGAAGCTGGTCTGGTAGGTTGGATGACGGTGCGAGAAAGCGGATCTGAGGCCGTGGACTTGTGAGCTGACAAAGCGGCCCCAATAGGGTTGAGAATGGTATAGGCGAAGCTACTCCGGTAGGGTTGACGATGGTGTAGGCGAAGCGGCTCTGGTAGGGTTGAGGAAGGTGTCGGCGAAGAGGATTAGAGGCCGTCGCCGGGGGCGTCGGTGGGGCGGCTCCGAGGGGTGTGGACGAAGTGTCTCCAATGGGGAGTACGAATGAGCCGCTGCAGATGCGCGGCTCATTCGTACTCCCCATCGGAGACACTTCGTCCACGCGGCGGTTGACGAGAGTAACGGCGAAGCAGATCCGGTGTCGTGGACAAGGCCGGCACTGAATGGGATGTGGTACAGTGGTGGATGAGTAGTCTACTTGTTTCTAGGGGAGGTGGAAGGGGTAGATGCGGCCGCAGAAGCAGATCCGGCGGGGTGGACGCCGCTGGCAGTGAATGGGCTATGGTACGCCGGTGGATGAGCAGTCTAGGGTTTCAAGAGGGGAGGGGAGAAAAGGCGATGAAGTACAGGCGACGTGATGTAAGATGCTCTGGTGTTGTGGGGTTAGTCGTTTTTGCGGGAGGGGGAGAGGAAATGGGGGTGCCGTGTAGTGGGGGGAACCGGAAGTTACCAAAGCAGCCCTGACCTATTATGTAGATGAGGGCGGTATTGTAACTGTTGGTCTTCGTGCACCAAGGACAAAAGGGGAATTTCGCATGCTAAAGACTAAGGTGGCGGAAATTTTAGAAGGAGGCGGGAGATTTTGCCGCCCGCGGGATCGTTCGTATCTAGTTTCAACTAATATTGGACCGTGCTAGCGGGAAGGTCATGCTAGACTGTGTACACGGGGCACACGTAAGCAGTTAATAACTGGTGTGAAGTCCACCCCAGAAAAAAAGACAATAACTCGGGATGATGCGCTGATAACTTGGACGTTCACATGGGCGCGGCCAATCGTACAGGTGTAGTGGCACGTTCACAAAAAAGGGATCAAACGCACAGCCTATGTATTTCTCGTGTAAATAGATAATTTAGTGCCATTGGTTATTTACTTTAAACATAATGCATTGACGTGTTAGTGTAGAGGCGCACAAAAAGAAATGGATATTGTAGTCCTCTACTTAAAAGTGTCACCTCATATGATTACATAGCCTCCATTTCATAAATTGCGTAATATATGAATATTACATATATTACTTCAAAATAGAAACTTAAATTTGTAGACGGCCACACCGGCGGGTACTACCTGTAGTACAGAAGTACTCCAGCTGAGGATTGATGCCCGAGACGAAATGTGTCACAGCTGCTGGATGAAAATTCGATGGTGCGGGAGTACGGATCGGAGCACAACAGCAGAATAGGCAAACCGCGTCCAGTTGGGTGTGTCTGTGGTAGAAAGTTGATGGTCGCCACAGTTCAGCTGGCCCGCATGTCATGCGCACAAAGGCAGAGGAATGGTGGGGCCGAGAGGGATGAGGGGCATGTCGGGGGGATGAGGATCCCCTGACACGAACAATCCTACCATTCTGTCACTGACATGTGGGACCCACAAGCGTGGGTCCCACCTGTCAGCGAAGGAATGGCAGGGCAAGGCAGTGATAGCCACGTCAGAGGATCCATGTCCACGTCGGGGGACGTCGTGCCGTGGGTTGGAGCGGCATCGTGGGAATCGCGTGTGGGTGTGGCAGTGGTAGAAACAAGAAACCTGATGGTCGCCGTGGTTCAACTTCCATGGACAAGCTGTCATGTTTGCTGACACATGTATATCAAAACTAGAGTGTTTATATTTCAAGCACGTGAACAAGTATTATTCTACTACTTTGGATCCATTGCAACGCACGGGCCAGCACATTGGTAGTAGTAGTGTCTATCTCTATCTCTAGAGGCCATCCCTCGTTCATCCTTTTCTCTCACAAGATAAACTACTCATACAAATGCATCTTGATGTTCCGTGGAGTGCACGAGGATGTTTCCTTGGGGGTCTCTCCAGCGTGGCGTGGTCGTAGTTGCAAGTTGATGCCCCTTGAGATGCCGACGTTGAGGGGCACTCGAATTTCCTCCGATGAGCAGGTAAGATGAGTTTGATCATGTAGTAAATGCATTCTAAAGACTACTTCTGTGTCCATTTCCTAATTCTCCCCCTGCCCACCGTTTCACAGGTTAGGCTCGGTGCGAGTGGAGATTAGCTTGCATATGTATGGGAGGGTACCAACATCAATTTGCACAATATTTAGAACGGTGACACCGTTCCCGTAGAACCTTTGTCCAACATTGGGATCAGCCATGCAACGAGCCACCGCATGAATTGGTACGATGGAACCACGGTGAGATTGAATAAGATAGCACGAACCTTGCACATGGTGGTCAAAGGCGGACCATGCTATCTGCGGCCGATTTGTTGCCGTACGAGTACGAAGACGCTGTGCTCCTTTCTAACCGCATATTCGCAGTGACAAACCAGCGGACTTATTTTGTATGGGACACATCCTATGATATACTCCCTCTCTCCCAGTTTATTTGTTTTGAATCTTTTCATTTTATAAGTTTCAAATTCAAATTTAGAGCTCCCCATCACATGTTGAGATTACAATGTCCATTAAATCGTTGCATGCATGTATAGTAAAGAAACAAATCTCGAGTTTAGCACAAGTTCGTGCAGCGGTAGCACCACAAGCCCTGGCGCCGGAGTTATATTTCCCTCTCAGGGCCGTCGGGACTGAGCTTTAGCGCCTTACTACACCTACCTTTGAGTCAATAACATGTGGACCCGATAGGTGACTGGTCCACATGTAATGCTCCCGAAGGCAGAGGGGCAGTGGGGCCAAGAGGAGTGAGCCGCAGGTCGGGGAACATGTGGTGTCATGGGTTCGAGCGGCGTCGTGGGAATCGCATGTGGCTGTGGTAGAAACTTGATGCTCGCCGCATTTTAGGTTGGCCCACATGTCATGCACACAAAGGCAGAGGGGCGGTGCGGCCGAGAGGGGTGAGGCGCACGTCGGGGGACGTGGTGCCTTAGGTTGGAGCAGAGTCATGGGAATCGCGAGATGAAACGTGATGGTCGACGTAGTTGAATTTCCATGGACAAGCTGTCATGTCTACGGACACATGCACTGCATACCGATCACTGGAAGGAGTAGCAGAGAAAGCTATATATGCAGATAAATAGTTCCTTATAGTCAAGCGGACCCATGCTACTACTTTGTTCCAAAGACATGCACACCATCGAAATAGTCCATCTATATCAATATACACCGAGAGGGAATAATTTTTTTTACAAGAGAGGAAATAGTTCATCCATCCATAATGCCCTCCTGGTGGTGCAACCTTTTCTTCTTCTTCTTCTTCTTCTTCTTCTTCTTCTTCTTCTTCTTCTTCTTCTTCTTCTTCTTCTTCTTCTTCTTCTTCTTCTTCTTCTTCTTCTTCTTCTTCTTCTTCTTCTTCTTGTTCTTCTTCTTGTTCTCATTTTCTGTGGGAGACGGCTTCACAACAATCTCTTTGGACCTTGCAGCTATCTCGAAACTCACACGGGCATCGAGGGCAGCATATTTTATCCCCTCGTACATCAAGGGATAATTCTCCCATCCAGACGACCTTAATGCCACCGTCTCATCACCCTTCTGAAGATTTGTACCGAGCACAAAATTTGCTACGTCGAATAGGGATGGTGTCTGTTTATCACAATCTTATACAGGAATTTTGATTCTGGTTTGTAGGTTAGTGATGCTTTTCAAATCAAGGTTGTACGGCTCCAGCTTCTGTTTGTCCCCTTCGATGGCTGCCCCACAGAAGTATACGTCCTCCCGAGACAAGAAATCGTGAAGCTCACCTGGTATGTAGGGCGAGTGTATGATGTGGTACACCAAAACATCATCTTCAAGGCATAGCTGAAGGACGGCAGCGCGTTGGATCTTCCCAGTGGCACGCTCCGTGTACTCTGCATCGAGACCGATGACCCTCGTCTCTACCTTTTCGAGGGAGTTGTATACATTGTTGATCCACTGCCGAACAACCCTTAGGTGGACGGTGACGGTGGCAACTATGCTCATCAAGCCTTCGATGAGGACATGTTGCACGCTAAAAACCTGCATCTCGATCTCTTTCACCATTTGGAACCGCTGGAACGGAGGGCTATGGTTTGGAGAATTAGGATTAGATGGCTAGTTTAACTAAAGTAGTAGATGATTATTTAAAGAGGTTAAAACAATTTGAACGCAGTGGGGTTTGGATGCAAATGAAGACGAAGGGGAGGTGAAGAAGCCGAGGAAAATCGGTTCCTGATGGAGAAGTAAATGGAGAAGTGGCATGCAGGCAGTTGATTAGACGGCTAGGTAGACTAAACGAAAAGGCTATGCGGGTAGACTGATGAGTTGTACCTGTTTGTGTACGTGCCCATCCTTCCTGATAGGTGGGCCCTATGCAAACAAATAAAAAAATGTGTTGTAGCTGGTTTAGATGGATATTGGCGCGTGAGTGAGAGACACAACATTCTCTGGTTAAGGAATACTCCCTTCGTTTAGGTGAGTAAGTCACCTTATGAAAATTAGGTTTTCCCAAAACCTTTAGGCGTGGAGCATTAACTTCCTGCTCAATCCCCTCCCAGCCTCGTTAGCCAGCATTCTCTTCCTCTGCTGCCGTGTTCTACCTTTCCATTTTTCCTCTTCTCAAGTGTGAACGATCTGCATGCCGTCCTTGATGCACCAGAACGACCACTGCATGCATCGCGGTAGGGCGTTGATTGGGACTGCTTGGAGAGCTAAAAAGGCATCCTTATAACTACATATTAGTTGCTGATTTTGCTACCATTTGTAACAGTGCCGTGCTTGGAAGTTTTGCTCGTCCCATCGCTCTTTTTCGTCCAATCTACAGCCATCTAGGTTGCGCTCACCTAGACGGAGGGAGTACACGGTTATCCTCATCAAAGGCCCATCTTCGCGCTTCTGCATGCACGAGAATTTGGTTCTGCTCGCAATATGGATGATACCTGAACGATGAAGTGAACAGGCATGCTAGCACGGGAGACCTATTTCCGCTATACAATACTAGAGTACTCATGTTCCTACTACTACTAGTAGTAGTACAACTGTGGTACACTTGATGGTCAAAATACTATTTATCCGGTCCTCACAGTGAAGTGACAACACCCTGCGCCTGACACTAGTCCAGGCGGCGTGTTCGGGTTACCAAAGTCAGCCTCACCCTGTGCACTGTGCAGTCTGTCACCGCCACTGTATAGCACATTGGCGCCTCGCCTCGTCTCCCTCTCCCCTCCCATAGCACCACTCCATCTCCATCTCCTTCTCCGTCTCCGTCTCCATCTCACTGTGCCCCCGTGTACCGTCGCCTCGCTCGCCTCCCCCAGTACCACTATTCCCTCGCTAGCTGCTCCAGCACCGACAGCCTTCTCCCCCGTAAATCAAGCCCCCCAAAACCCCCACCTCCCAAACTTCACCGTGGCCGAACATGAACCACGCAGCATCCATATGAGCCGCGATTGGAGCAATCTCCCCAGTGACATCCTCGACCTCTGTTGTTCGTGTATGGATATGTTGAGCACCCTACGGCTGGCTGCATGCTCGAGGGACATGCACATGACCATCGTCGAAGTGAGGCCTAAGCTTTTCAAGACACCCTGCTTGCTGCTATCTGGTCTTGCGAGATTGTCTCACCATGATACGGAGGCGTACATGATGCCCCTCGACTTCAATCCGATCTCCATTAACCGAAACTTCTTTGCAGGTATGTAGTGGGTCGCCGTACATCATTTCCCTCAACTTCGATCCGATCACCATCGCCCGAAACTTCTTGGCAGGTATGTACTGGGTCGGCATGAACTCCCACTGGATGACTGCCTTCAGAGAAGACGGTAAAAAGTTGGTGCTCGTGAACTTCCAGACCTCCCATGAGATTATCCTTCCTCCATTGGATTATATAGAGTTTTACCATCGCAGTCCAAGTCATCTAGATTACCACGCCAGTTGGACAGACCTTGTTTTGCAGAAGATTGTAATCTGCCAAGTGCCCACACGACGTGCGAATTACGCAGACTTCAAGCTAATTGCCTTGTTCAACCGCGGACTCGCCTATCTTTACACCAGTGCCTTCTTTAGCTGGAGACAACTCAGCTCGTAGTGGATCATCGTCAAAGCTGATACACACTTCTGTGATGCTATTGAACACAATGTCATCATCTACGCGATCGACAAAGCAGATGGCAACACGTATTGCTGGGACGGCGCGTGTAAGTTGTTTCAATCTCATGTTAATGATGACGCCATGACACTGTTTGAACTTTTTGTGATGATTGACATATCCCTGTTTGAGCAGAATTTGAGTAGAACTATGGCAATGTATTAGAGACGCTGTAAATCAGCTATATTTGGAATGAGTTAATTCATGCGATTGTGACCATGTCATTACAGCCAATTTGTACCCTGAATAATCAAACGGTTAGGAATATATGGATATTATCCTTATTTTACAGTAATCTATATACTACTACTAAATATGAGTGTGTATCGATGGCCATGTTAGTTTCCTCATTTTCATGATGTAGAAACATGCACCACACTGTTGGTTTCATCTCACCATACATTAGGGAAGTAAATGTGCATACGGAGAACTCTGTATTTGGAAGTAGTGAAATCCTGCAATGCTTACCATGTGTACATACCTATATTCTCCCTTTAGCAATCAATGGCTAGAATAATATCCTCACAAAAAATTTGCCCACAGAACACAAGTATATGACAATGCATGGTCTGTTAGTTACCTTGAAGAATTTGTTTGTGAGGACAGAACATGATCACATAACATGCATGACATGGTAGTTTCCTATAAAGAATTGATTGCGAGATAAAATGAGTATAACCATGCATGGCACTTCTATATTTTTGAACCCAATATACGTTTCCCTGTATTTTCCTCCTAGTTCCAACAAGGACATATCAATGCCGTTTATTGCATTATCCTACTCATACTCTTCACAATGCTAATCTTACATTAACAATGCCTGTCCTTTTTGATATGATGCAGTGTCCCTACAGTTACTGCCCTTTGTAATCACACCACCTTTGCCAAAAAACAGGGAAGCACAACTGGTTCCTCGCTCGATCAGACGGCGACAAAAGACTAATGATCATTCAGACACATGATCCGGAAAAGTTATATTGCAAAACCCCATTGTATACAAGCACCGTGTAATCCGTGAGTATCCGGACAGTGGCTGTTACGTCTATGAGCATGATACCAACTTGTTGGGGCCTTTAGGATTTTTTAGTTGGAGGCGGGTAAACAGCCTTTGTTCACACTCTCTGTTTCCTGGACTCAATTATCCGATTAACCAGGAGATCACCGTTGGCAAGGACCTTGATGGAAGAGACACTCTATTTGCTATGGAAAACTGTGTCTACACAGCGAGCCCTAGGAGTTCGGGAGCAAACTCCCCTGATTGTCAACGATACAGCCTGCAGCCAAAAGAAGGTGAGAATGACAAATGCATCCAGATTAACTTTGATCCTTGGATGTCTCAATTACGACAGGTAGTGATGTTGTTCAAGCCTTCAGGTTGATGGGTAATTGGGCTGTTGCATCGAAAGGGTGGAGTACTGGTGTCTCCGGATCACTGGTCGCTGAAGCGGGGCTGCAAATTATGATGGTGTTCGATCATCTCTTCGAATGACTTTGTTGTCTCTGCTGCTGGTTCTGGATGGGTAGTTCTTTCTTTTGTTATGCATATTCCTTGTCATTTGGTCATCCTCGTCTATGTCACTCTTACTATGTAATAGTTGCTTCTGTTTAGAATGTCATTCTCGTCTGGATCACGAGAGTGTGAGCACTGCAGATGGGTGCGTTTTGGTGGTGTAGCAAGACTTCTTATGAACTATCATGTCTTGCTGTTTTTGTCAGTAGTAGTCACTAGTTAGTGTTTGAATGTTGTATATATCATTATTTCGAACTGTTTATTGTCTTGAACTACTGATGGGATAAATGAGGGCATCACCATTCTCCAGTGTTCAGAGTATATCTCCTTTTTTAAGTTATATAATTTGAGCCCAGTGTCTTTTCGATGATGTACACTTGTTTGGGCCAGTGAGTTGTCGTCGAATATGGGCCGAGTAGTAATGCAATGCCAAACAGGTCAATTATGACTCTCAGGCCGGGCTCTCAAAAGATCCTGAAAAAAGGCCGAGCTCTCCAAAAAGAAAGAATAAGGACTCTTAGGCCGACATGTGGGCGCCTCCGGTTTTTTCGTGCGCTTGCGCGCCGAGAGCATATTGGCGTGTGCTCGAAATTCATGCTACCTTTTGATCCCCAGTCTCCCCCCACCTCTGGAATCTCGATTCCTACTCTAGTTCCCCCAAATCCCCCTCCTGTACTCCCTATAATCAAGCGCACTATCATGTCACCGGACAACACGGATCTCCGAGCTGGAGATCCTGAGGTCCGCCCTGCCTTCGGTCGCTGCATGCTGTCGCTCAACAGTGGCATGGCGGCGCTTGACGACCAGTTTGCCGGCAAAGTGCTGATGGTAACCATCAACGGCGACCGGCGTCCCATCTCGCCAGACGACCTTGTCAAAGCTCTTGGCATTGCGCACGGCATCCAAATAAGTGACTTGCTCGTCGAAGTCTGTCCGCCACCGGCTAATTTCTTCGTCAGGTTCCGAACAACTTTTGACTGTAGTCGTGTGTTCGAATCTTCCCGGTGTTTGTTCTGGGATGGCGCGCTGGTGAGCTTTGATTGGTGGCACCCAGGATGGGGCTCGGTGCCCTCTGAGCTTGAGTTTTTAACAAAGCTTACCTTCCACGGCATGCCTCGACGTGCTTGGAACAACGGGTCCATGAACGAGCTTATCAACGACCTTGGAGGTGAGCTCGTAAGTATGTTTGTTCCTCCAGACAGCTGGGCTCTGACGGTTATGGCATGGATGAAGAATCCGTCCACCATACCGAAGGTGATTAGTGTTGAGATACCGGTGCAGGAACCGGGGTTGCACTATTCGTTGCCACCAAGGCCGTCGCGGACCGTGTTAGGGATGTACCTGTATCGAGTGTTCGTGCATGTCGAAGAAGTGGTCAATCCATCAATCGAAGTCCTGCCACCGCCACTGGTGCCAGGGTCCGTCGACGACGTCCATTACATGAGTCAACGTCAGACTTTCCCCATGTTGCTCAAAATGATGGATGACACAGGGCCTACTCCATCGCGCGGCGGAGGCCACTGCTTCTTTGGGAGAAGAGACAGGGCTAGCTACCTGGATGTGCTCTAATTTGAGGTAACAACTGAACCTTGTCAGATACTAGTTAAATCCGAGCTATGGGTGTGAAGCACTGATATGACAGTACATTTGATTGTGACATGTTCTAATTTTGTACCTGAACTTTTTTTAGAAAGGGTTGTACGTCAACTTAATGTGCTAGCAGAACTTATTGTGATGTCTGTCTATTTTCTTTGCACAACATTCAAGATATTTCCCCGTCATTGATAAAGACGATGAACCGTTATGTACGACTTTGTTGGTTTCAACATAGCCCTACCCGTAGCGATCCACTGCTTCCATCATGATTGTGCCGCCTGCATGAAATTTTTGTATGCAAGTTCAGTGTGCTATGATGTTCTATATGATTGTGTTAACTATATAAGTTTTTACTGAGCATCAGCAATGCATATGGCTGAAAGATATTTTTACAAGCATCGACCGATGGGTCTCTCTCTCTATCTCTCTCTATCTCTCTCTCTCTCTCTCTCTGAACACACACACACACGCACAAGTGGGACCCGTTGAATTATTTATTTGCTCGTGACAGCTTTTAATTAGGTTCCACTGTAATCTAACATTTTCTTAAGTTATTAATTGAGCTCAGTGACTTCAAAAAGTTGTACAGAAGCCTTGTTTGGGCCTTTCCGGCGTTGCTGAATGTGGGCTGAGTAGCCATGTTAGGTTGTACTATACTACACATGCCTTTTTTTTCAACATCAGCAATGCAACTGGGCCGACAGTTGTACACAATATCCGGGTCAACTTGTTGTTCTCCGCCCCGCTGGGCTGCAAACTTTCCTAGGAGGTATGCATTAGGCTTAACAAGAAAATGGACTTTAAGAAATAATAAATGGGATGTAATTATAATAAGTGGGCAGTAACTATGCACCAAACACGTAATTAGTTTAAAAAATATATTATTTTTGGAATTTGAAAATTTTAATTTCATTACTTGTTGCGCGTGCAATATTTCGTTGGATTTTAACGTAATACAACTTTATTTTGAAATTATATTTAACCTGACTAGAAATTTCAGATAAAAATATTTCGGATCCCATCAAAATGCGGGAATTTTTTTTTAATTCTGTTTTGAGCGGTTGTTTGAAATTATTAATCGTTGTCCTAGCGAGAAGTTGGGCTGTACTTTTAACAAACTATAAATGGGCTGTAGTAAATTCCATTAGAATTAAAAAATGGGCAACACTATAAGCCCCTATCTTTCTCAGTGTCTAATTAAAACTCCATAACCATTAGTATTGCGTGAGTGTTAGCAATTGTGGAAGACTATATGGTAGTTGAGTATGTGAAGTTTGCTAAATCAAAGCTCTGACATAGACCCTTCCTGAAAATAAGATGAATTGCAATTGTTTGATGACTGAGAACATAGTTTGCTAGTTTTCAAGAAAGTTTATGGTCTATGCTTTAACATGTGAATTGCTTGTTACTTGTTCGTGAGAAGTTTTATGAGATGAACTACTGTTATGACATATAATCATGCTAGAAAAGGTGATTGAAATTATCATTGATCAAACTTGTGCACCTTCTATAATTCACACTTCATAAATTCTTTCTTTATCATTTACCTACTCGAGGACGAGTAGGAATTAAGCTTGGGGATGTTGATACGTCTCCAACATATCAATAATTTATGAAGCATTCATGCTATTTTATTATCTGTTTTGAATGATTACGGGCTTTATTGTACACTTTTATATATTACTTTTGGGACTAACCTACTAACCGGAGGCCCAGCCCATATTGCTGTTTTATTGCCTGTTTTAGTATTTCAAAGAAAAGGAATATCAAACGGAGTCCAAATGGAATGAAACCTTCGGAAGCGTGATTTTTGGAAAGGATATGGTCCGGGAGACTTGGAGTACAAGCCAGGGAAGGTTCGAGGAGGCCAGAAGATAGGAGGGCGCGCCCTGTCTCGTGGGCCCCTCAAGGCTCCCCCGACCAACTTATTTCACCTATATATTCCATAATACCCTAAAACCATCGAAGACGAGAATAGATCAGGAGTTCCGCCACCGCAAGCCTCTGTAGCCACCAAAAACCTCTCGGAAGCCTGTGACGGCACCCGGCTGGAGGGGGGATCCCTCACCGGTTGCCATCTTCATCATCCTGGCGCTCTCCATGACGAGGAGGGAGTAGTTCACCCTCGGGGCTGAGGGTATGTACCAGTAGCTATGTGTTTGATCTTTCTCTCTCTATCTCTCTCTCGTGTTCTCTCTATGGCACGATCTTGATGTATCGCGAGCTTTGCTATTATAGTTGGATCTTATGATGTTTTCTCCCCCCTCTACTCTCTTGTGATGAATTGAGTTTTCCTCTTAAAGTTATCTTATCGGATTGAGTCTTTAAGGATTTGAGAACACTTGATGTATGTCTTGCCGTGTTTATCTGTGGTGACAATGGGATATCACGTGATCCACTTGATGTATGTTTTGGTGATCAACTTGCAGGTTCCGCCCATGAACCTACGCATAAGGGTTGGCACATGTTTTCATCTTGACTCTCCGGTAGAAACTTTGGGGCACTCTTTGAAGTACTTTGTGTTGGTTGAATAGATGAATCTGAGATTGTGTGACGCATATCGTATAATCATGCCCATGGATACTTGAGGTGACAATGGAGTATCCAGGTGACATTAGGGTTTTGATTGATTTGTGTCTTAAGGTGTTATTCTAGTACGAACTTTATGATAGATTGAACGGAAAGAATAGCTTCATGTTATTTTACTACGGACTCTTGAATAGATAGAACAGAAAGGATAACTTTGAGGTGGTTTCGTACCCTACCATAATCTCTTCGTTTGTTCTCCGCCATTAGTGGCTTTGGAGTGACTCTTTGTTGCATGTTGAGGGATTGTTATATGATCTATCTATGTTAATATTGTTGAGAGAACTTGCACTAGTGAAAGTATGAACCCTATGCCTTGTTTCCTACCATTGCAATACCGTTTACGCTCACTTTTATCATTAGTTACCTTGCTGTTTTTATATTTTCAGATTACAAAAACCTTTATCTACTATCCATATTGCACTTGTATCACCATCTCTTCGCCGAACTAGTGCACCTATACAATTTACCATTGTATTGGGTGTGTTGGGGACACAAGAGACTCTTTGTTATTTGGTTGCAGGGTTGCTTCAGAGAGACCATCTTCATCCTACGCCTCCTACAGATTGATAAACCTTAGGTCATCCACTTGAGGGAAATTTGCTATTGTCCTACAAACCTTTGCACTTGGAGGCCCAACAACATCTACAAGAAGAAGGTTGTGTAGTAGACATCAAGCTCTTTTCTAGCGCCGTTGCCGGGGAGGCTAGGTAAGCAACACTCACGCCCCGTCAACTAAGCTCTTTTCTGGCACTGTTGCCGGGGAGGTGAGTGCTTGAAGGTATATCTTTAGATCTTGCAATCGAATCTTTTAGTTTCTTGTTTTATCACTAGTTAATTTATAAAAGAAAATTTCAAAAAAAATGGATTTGAGTTTGTCTCATACGCTTCATCTTTTTAATATCTTTCGTGAGAATGATGGAAAGGAAAATTGTGCTCAAGTTCTAGAAGAGGAAGTCTATAAAATGTTTGTACTAGATCTTTGTATGATGAGCATGATTGCAATGTTGCTAGTATGAATTCCTTGAATATCCATGACGCTAATGATATGCAAAGCCACAAGCTTGGGGAAGCTATGTTTGATGAAGATGATATTTTTAGCCTCCCAAGTTTTGATATGCAAATTTATTATGATGAAAGCATGCCTCCTATTTATGATGATTATATTGATGAAAGTGGATTTGGAGAGGTCATGACTTTATTTAGTGATGAATCCACTATTTTGGAAGAGGTTCCAATTGATTATGAGAACAAAGTTGCTACCTATGATGATTATTGTGATGACTTTTATGCTATTAAGAATAATTATAACCATGAAACTTGTCATCATGATTTTAGTTTTCAATTGGATTATGCCTCACATGATAATTATTTTGTTGAGATTACTCCAACTATTCCTAATGAGAAGAATTTTGCTTATGTGGAGAGTAGTAAATTTTCTATGCTTGTAGATCATGAAAAGAATGCTTTAGGTGCAGGTTATATTGTTGAATTCATTCATGATGCTACTGAAAATTATTATGAGGGAGGAACATATGCTTCTAGGAATTGCAATAATGTCAAGTTTCCTCCCTATGTGTTGAAAATCTTGAAGCTATGCTTGTTTTGCCTTCCTATGCTAGTTGATTATTGTTATCATAAGTTGTTTGGTCACAAAATCCCTATGCATAGGAAGTGTGTTAGACTTAAATGTGCTAGTCATGTGCTTCATGATGCTCCCGTTATATTTCAATTCTTATCTTTTATGTGAGCATCATTGCCATCATCATGCCTAGCTAGAAAGGCATTAAAGAAAAGCGCTTGTTGGGAGACAACCCAATATTTATCCTTACTGTTTTTGTGTGTTAACATGATTATGCTACTGTGGTAATCATTTTTTATATCTTTTGTTTCAATAAAGTGCCAAGTAAGACCTTAAGGATAGCTTACGATGATAGTTGTGTTGATCCTGCTGAGAATCAGAAACTTTTGCACCCAGTAAATTAGTTTTTTTAATTCATAGAAACATGATTCTGATCTGATTATTTTTGCTCTGGATTTGTACACACATTTCTTAGGACTTCTTAATTTGGTAGGATTTTTGGAGTTCAGAAGTATACATTTGATACAGATTAGTACAAACTGTTCAGTTGTTGACAAATTCTGTTTTCTATGTGTTGTTTGCTTATTTTGATGAATCTATAAGTAGTATCGGAGGATATGAACCATAGATAAGTTGGAATACAGTAGATATACATAAATATGAATTTATAATGAGTTCATTACAGTACCTAAGTGGTGGTTTTATTTTCTTATACTAACGGAGCTTACGAGTTTTCTGTTGAGTTTTGTGTTGTGAAGTTTTCAAGTTTTGGGTAAAGATTCGATGAACTATGAATAAAGAGTGGCAAGAGCCTAAGATTGGATATGCCCAAGGCACCCCAAGGTAATATTCAAGGACGACCAAGAGCCTAAGCTTGGGGATGCCCCGGAAGGCATCCCCTCTTTCGTCTTCGTTCATCGGTAACTTTACTTGGAGCTATATTTTTATTCACCACATGATATGTGTTTTGCTTGGAGCGTCATTTTCTTTTGTTATCATTTGCTTGCTTCTATTTATAATAATGTTTTGCATCTATATTTTCAATAAAAAAGTCAAGGATAGCCTTTACCATGCTTATTTTGCTAGTATACATGTTGCTGTTTGAAAACAGAAAGTTTACCGCTGGTGCAAACAATCCCTAGAGAAGTCAGAGAATGATATAATGTTGAAACTTTTTGCATATTGAAGTATGATAAATCTTATAAAACTTAGTATTTTTCTCATAATTTTTGGAGTTAGGGAAGTATGATGAATCTTGCATTCCTTACAGACTATACTGTTTTGGCAGATTGATGTTATGGTTGCATTGTTTGCATATGTTTGCTTGTTTAATGATTCTATTTGAGGATTGGAGTGTTAAATATGCAGAGGCATTTTGTATTCAATGTTGAATAATAATTTTAGTGATTTGTTACAGTAGAAAATGATAAGGTTATGCATCGGTTTATACTAACCTATCTCACGAGTTCTTGTTGAGTTTGGTGTGGATGAAGCTTTTGATAAAAAGAGAAACCATTATCTGAGAGGAATTAAGGAGACACAAAAGTTCAAGCTTGGGGATGACCAAGGCACCCCAAGATAATATTTCAAGAAGTCTCAAGCATCTAATCTTGGGGATGCCCCGGTAGGCATCCCACCTTTCTTCTTCAACCACTATCGGTTAGTGTCGGTTGAGCCTAAGTTTTTGCTTATTCACATGAGTTGTGCTATACTTGAAATGTCATTTTATTTTGTTTTGTTTGCTGTTTGAATACAACACCAAGATCTGAAATTCTTAAATGAGAGAGAGTCTTCACTTAGTTACATAATTATTTAGCTACTCATTGATCATCACTTATATCTTTTTGGAGTAGTTTGTCATTTACTTGTGTGCTTAACTTATATCCTATGAGTAAATGGTTGAGTGAGTTGATTGTCATAAATCTGAATTTATATATGTCTCATTTGCTTATCCCATGGGGAGTAATGACTTCACATCTAAGAAGTAGAGATTTTAAATTTATTGAAGGTTAGCAAGCATTGTATTGGTCATTTGAACAATTCATGAAAGAATATTGAAGGAAGAGAGATTTCACATATAAATATACTATCCTAGACATCTTTTATAATTGTGAGCACTCATTAAGTATGACATGCTAAAGAGTTGATGTTGGACAAGGAAGACAACGTAATGGGTTATGTTTTCTCACATCTTAGTTAAAGTATATTGTCATGGATCATTCAAACATGTTGAGCTTGCCTTTCCCCCTCACGCTAGCCAAAATTCCTTGCACCAAGTAGAGATACTACTTGTGCTTCCAAATATCCTTAAACCCAGTTTTGCCATGAGAGTCCACCATACCTACCTATGGATTGAGTAAGATACTTCAAGTAAGTTGTCATCGGTGCAAGCAATAAAAAATGCTCTCTAAATATGTATGATTTATTAGTGTGAAGAAAATAAACTTTATACGATCTTGTTATGGAAGCAATAAAAGCGACGGACTGCATAATAAAGGTCCATATACAAGTGGCAATATAAAGTGACATTCTTTTGCATTAAGATTTTGTGCATCTAACCTTAAAAGCGCATGACAACCTCTGCTTCCCTCTGCGAAGGGCCTATCTTTTACTATATGTCTTTTACTTTATGCAAGAGTCAAGGTGATCTTCACCTTTCCCTTTTTCATTTTATCCTTTGGCAAGAACCTCATGTTGGAAAGATCCTAATATATATATATATATATATATATATATATATATATATATATATACAGACGGTTTATTCTACTAATATTAGCAGAATAACTATTCTGCACACCACTTCGGCACTGCACGCTCAACAGAAGCACACTGCATCATTTTGACGACGAGCACTGCAATAGAGACTAGTGAACTTCTCGTCGGAAAAAACTGCACGCGTTATTTTTTTGATACTGTTTTCGCTCTAATTTTTTAACTATTTATCTGAATGAGGCGTGTAATATACCATTGAAAAGCTGTGGATTAGGCGCAACTTTGACATGTTGAACACTTTTCGAGATTCCACACGGTTTAAGAGCAGTTTTGAAAATAGTGCGGCGGATGACGAGTGACAGCGAGCGTTTTTTCGCGTTTTTATCTAAACCGCTTGTCAGAACGAAGCAAATGATACACCATTGGATAGATATCGTCGAGGCGCATCTTTTTCATATATAAATCTTTCTCTAATTCATTACGGTTTAAGAGCAGTTTCGAATTTACTAAATCGCGGAACTCTGTTTTTCAATTTTTTTGAAATTTTTGGTACTGTTTTTGCTCCAGTTTTCTAACCGTTTGTCGAAACAAGACATATGATACGCCGTTGGAAAGCTACGGACAAGGCGCAACTTTCATATGTTGAAATGGTTTTGAGATTCATTACAATTTTTAGTTAATTTTGAAAATCGTGCGGCTGACTTCGAGAGTCAGCGGCTGTTTTTTCGTGAAGTTTTTACGAACGGCTGGTCGGAATAATTCAAATCATACACCGTTGGAAAGATATCGACGAGACGCAACTTTTTCATGTACAACACTTCAGCTAATTCCTTATGGCTTAAGAGCAGTTTCGATTTTACAAAAATGCGGACATTCTGTTTTTTGCGACACCCAAATCGTCGTGTGCACTGCATCATACAAATAGTGCACTGCTTCAGACTGAAAACCACACTGCATCTGATAGACTGAAAATTGTCATGCGTACACGACGAACGAAGTGCACTGCTTCAGACAGATGAGTGCACTGCTTCAGATCGAAACCGCACTGCATCAAAACGGAGTGAAAATCATCATGTGTACGCGACAACGAAGTGCGCTGCATCAGATAGATCAGTGCACTGCTTGAGACCAAAACCGCACTGCATCAAATAGACTGAAAATCATCGTGCGTACGCAACAACAAAGTGCACTACAGCTCCCAATGCATTTTTACTTTCGTGTGCACTGCAATAAGGGAACCACAAAGATTTTAACAATGAAGTACAACAATTCGAAAAAATGTACTTCTTCGGTTCACCGAGCGCACTGCTTTTACCAAGTTTTTCTTTTACAAACTAGGTAATCCACACAAAGTCCTTTTTTCTGTCTCCACATTACAATCACCCACAAAATACAACCCAACTGCAACTTTTTATAAAATGTACTGCACACATCAACACAGCGAGAATGCAAATGCTTTGCATTGCCGAACCGCACGCAGTCGCCGGACGTACTTCACTCAGCAAGCGAGCTGCAAAACAAACTTCAGTGAGCTGCAAAAACAAACTTCACTGAGCCGCGGAGAGGGCTCCCTCGGCCGGGGCAACCACCGAACTTGTTCTGCATTTTTTTCTCAAATCAATAACAGTATGACTTCTTTCATTCATCAAGCAGGTGGCGGAAATCGGAAGCGCACTGCATTGGGCAACTGCACATCCAAAAGCTGCACACAAGATGAAGTGCACATCCAAAATCTGCAAAAACAAAGAGAAAAAAGGCCTTTTGCGAACTGCATCGGCGGCAACTCGTGTTCCCAGGATGCCGTCGCCGTTGTTGACCATCTTCGCGCACTCTGGGTGGCTGCAGGTGAGGTGGAGCTCCTCCGGCCTTGGACCACGGGTCCACGGCTACCGCAGGCGGCAGCCAACCGTCCGGGCGTGAGGTTGGACGCCCGCAGATGCGCGAAGAGGCACCGATGCGGGGCAGACCGTTCGATCCTGACGACCTGAGGGTCACGAGAAACCGTGGATAAACGGACCAGGGCCATCGGCGAGGGAGCATGCGTGGGTCAACGACAGTTGCTGCTCAATCCCGTCTACTAATGGCGCAGCAGGGCCAGCTCCGCCCTGATCCCGTGGTCGCGGGCCAGATCCGCACCGGCAGCCGCGTGTGACGCTTGAGGGCGGCGCACCTGCATCAGCCCCGGGGCGGTGGGCAGGTTGGAATTGGTCGCGGAAGTGTCGTCGGGCTTGGTCGGAGGCAGGGGCGCCGGACGGCATCAAGGGCTGGGCGGGGCTGAGGCCGTCGACGGGGTGGGCCGACATCACGCGGTGGGGCCAGGGAGGGGGCCGTGGAGGGCGGCGGGCGTGGGGTGGAAGAAGGTGGGAGGGTGCCATACGCAGATGGGGAAGAAGATATAGTGGGAAGTGAGGCTCACCTCGCCAGAGAACGTGGGGAGGGCAGGGCGGCAGATCAAGGTGGGCCGGTTGCGTGCGATGCTGGATCCACGCGCCGGCAAGGCGGTGAGGCCACCATCGCTGGTAGATGAAGGCGCGCGCTTTGCGGGTGCTGGGGCGGTGGAGTGGCGTGGTCGGCGGAGATCGGAAGGGAGGTGACC
>NC_041393.1:352378496-352389337 GCF_002162155.2 Triticum dicoccoides
GGAGAGAGAGAAAGGTGGGGTTTGACTCGGGAAGAAGGTGGGTTAAGTGGGGCGGGGCAGTTTTTCGAGTCCCTGGGCGGTGCGTTACAGTGGACGACACAGATCGAAGGTGTTAGCAGAATAAGCTGCGGGTGTGCAGAATAAGGTCTTAAGGGGTGTTATCATAATAGACCCACCCTATATATATATATATCCAATTGGATGTAAGTTAGCATGAACTATTATTGTTGACATCACCCAAAGGTGAATACATTGGGAGGCAACACTATAAGCCCCTATCTTTCTCAGTGTCCGATTAAAACTCCATAACCATTAGTATTGCGTGAGTGTTAGCAATTGTGGAAGACTATATGATAGTTGAGTATGTGAAGTTTGCTAAATCAAAGCTCTGTCATAGACCCTTCCTGAAAATAAGATGAATTGCAATTGTTTGATGACTGAGAACATAGTTTGCTAGTTTTCAAGAAATTTTATGGTCTATGCTTTAACATGTGAATTGCTTGTTACTTGTTCGTGAGAAGTTTTATGAGATGAACGACTGTTATGACATATAATCATGCTAGAAAAGGTGATTGAAATTATCATTGATCAAACTTGTGCACCTTCTAGCATTCAACTTCATAAGTTCTTTCTTTATCATTTACCTACTCGAGGACGAGTAGGAATTAAGCTTGGGGATATTGATACGTCTCCAACGTATCTATAATTTATGAAGCATTCATGCTATTTTATTATCTGTTTTGAATGATTATGGGCTTTATTATACACTTTTATATTACTTTTGGGACTAACCTACAAACTGGAGGCCCAGCCAATATTGCTGTTTTATTGCCTGTTTCGGTATTTCTAAGAAAAGGAATATCAAACGAAGTCCAAACGAAATGAATCCTTCAGGAGCGTGATATTTGGAAAGGATATGGTCCGGGAAACTTGGAGTACAAGCCAGGGAAGGTCCGAGGAGGCCAGGAGATAGGAGGGCGCGCCCACCCCCTGGGTGCGCCCCCCTGTCTCGTGGGCCCCTCAAGGCTCCCCCGACCGACTTCTTTCGCCTATATATTCCCTTATACCCTAAAACCATTGAAGACGAGAATACATCGGGAGTTCCGCCGCTGCAAGCCTCTATAGCCACCAAAAATCTCTCGGGAGCCTGTTCTGGCACCCTGGCAGAGGGGGGATCCTTCACCGGTGGCCATCTTCATCATCTCGACGCTCTCCATGACAAGGAGGGAGTAGTTCACCCTCGGGGCTGAGGGTATGTACCAGTAGCTATGTGTTTGATCTCTCTCTCTCTCTCTCTCTCTCTCTCTCTCTCTTGTGTTCTCTCTATGGCAAGATCTGGATGTATCGCGAGCTTTGCTATTATAGTTGGATCTTATGATGTTTTCTCCCCCCTCTACTCTCTTGTGATGAATTGAGTTTTCCTCTTGAAGTTATCTTATCGGATTGAGTCTTTAAGGATTTGAGAACACTTGATGTATGTCTTGTCGTGTTTATCTGTGGTGACAATGGGATATCACGTGATCCACTTGATGTATGTTTTGGTGATCAACTTGCGGGTTCTGCCCATGAACCTATCCATAAGGGTTGGCACACGTTTTCGTCTTGACTCTCCGGTAGAAACTTTGGGGCACTCTTTGGAGTACTTTATGTTGGTTGAATAGATGAATCTGAGATTGTGTGATGCATATCGTATAATCATGCCCACGGATACTTGAGGTGACAATGGAGTATCTAGGTGACATTAGGGTTTTGGTTGATTTGTGTCTTAAGGTGTTATTCTAGTACGAACTTTATGATAGATTGAACAGAAAGAATAGCTTCATGTTATTTTACTACAGACTCTTGAATAGATAGAACAGAAAGGATAACTTTGAGGTGGTTTCGTACCCTACCATAATCTCTTTGTGTGTTCTTCGCTATTAGTGGCTTTGGAGTGACTCTTTGTTGCATGTTGAGGGATTGTTATATGATCTATCTATGTTATTATTGTTGAGAGAACTTGCACTAGTGAAAGTATGAACCCTATGCCTTGTTTCCTACCATTGCAATACCGTTTACTCTCACTTTTATCATTAGTGACCTTGCTGTTTTTATATTTTCAGATTACAAAAACCTTTATCTACTATCCATATTGCACTTGTATCACCATCTCTTCGCCGAACTAGTGCACCTATACAATTTACCATTGTATTGGGTGTGTTGGGGACACAAGAGACTCTTTGTTATTTGGTTGCAGGGTTGCTTGAAAGAGACCATCTTCATCCTATGCCTCCTACGGATTGATAAACCTTAGGTCATCCACTTGAGGGAAATTTGCTACTGTCCTACAAACCTCTGCACTTGGAGGCCCAACAACGTCTACAAGAAGAAGGTTGTGTAGTAGACATCAGGGACCCATCGGACGGGCCACATTATTTCGCGAAAAAAAGTTCCCCCCCTGACTGCTGGGACCCACCGGACGGGCCACCATATTTCGTGAAAAAAACGTTCCCCCCACTGTTAGCTCGGACCCACCAGAAGTGCCTCCTTATTATGCACAAAAAAATGAATACTCCCCCTGCTAGCTGGGACCCACCTTGGTGGGAGGCTGACTTGTGGGCCTACTAAGTTGACGGGACGGAGTGCTTTGTCAACTTAGTCAATATGAACGATTCTAGCTCCAGTGACCGTACGATGTCCATCCAACGGCCGTAGTGCTTCTTCAACCTCTGGTCTTCTTGCTCCAGCCGCCCAAAACAGCGCCGGTCGTGCCGCACGCTCCTGCCTCCCGTGGCCGGCTGTGCTGCCGCGGAGGCCTCACCGCCCCATACTATTCCCACTGCTGGCCAGGCCCTGTGGCGACGGCAGCATCACACCACAACCAAACTAGTGAACCCTCGTACTCCTCTCCGCGCGGGCTTCCACTGCCGCGTCTTTCCCGGCTCTGTGTCGTCCCCTTCCTAGGCCTCGCCATCATCCACCGCCCTGGTGCTCTCGGCGCGGCGTGGTCAACATGGTCAAGGAACGACTTCCATCGGACGTGGATTGTATATGGAAAGGCTGACAGCTGGGTCCGTGGCCGCAACAAGGAAGTGCCTCCTTATTACGCAGAAAATAATGATTCCTCCACCTGACAACAGGGACCCACTGGACGGGCCACCGTATTTTGCGAAAAAATGTTTCCCCCCTGACTGCTGGGACCTACCAGCTACATCTTCGCACGCAAGGAAGTGCGTCCATATTATGGGCAAAAAAATGATTCGCCCCCTGACTGCTGGGACCCACTAGCTACATCTTCACACGCAAGGAAGTGCTTCCGGGCAAAAAAATGATTCACCCCCTGACTACTGGGACCCACCAGCTACATCTTCGCACGCAAGGAATTGCCTGACAATCGGGACCCATCTGGTCGAAGCGTACATAGCGTTGTCATTCTGGTCGCGAACGTGTACGTATATACTGGTCGATGTAGAGGCGCGCACGTGTCGTACTAGAGGCGCGCGCGTAGCATGTACACGTACGTACAATGGCTAGGGTGCAAGAAAGTAAATACGACCATGTACGTACATACGGGCGGGGTCTCGAACACCTACTTGCGCATACGTACAGCTAGGGCTCATGTACATGGCTGGGTTGGAATGGAGAAACAACGTCGTCGTCATGTTTATGGGGAGCCAACCGGCTGGGTCGGAATGGAATGCATTGTCATGTTCATCGGGAGGGCTTGGACGGAACAGGCGATGGAAACGAGGCATGATGTATCGCAGAACGGAGGAAACGGCCTTGTGTTCGACCGGCCATGTTCGAAATGGGATCCTGTTCATCGAGAGGGGTCTGGCGTACCGCAAAACGGACAAAACGGACTTGTGTTGGAGCGCTATGGTCGAAACGGGGGTCCTGTTCATCGGGAGGGGTCTGGCATACCGTAAAACGGGACTCCACGAGATACTGTTCATCTCCACCGTCGACCTCCTCTAGCCTCCACGGGCTACTGTTCATCCACCATCGACCTCCTCTAGCCTCCACCTACGACTGTTCATCCACGGGCTCCTGTTCATCCAGCCTCCACCGCGTGCTACTCCACCGGCTACTGTTCAACCACCCCTCTCCACGGGCTCCTGTTCAACCACCCCTCCACGAGCTACTGTTCATCCACCCCTCCACCGTCTACTGTTCATCCAGCCCCCCACGGGGTCGTCCTATTCATCCAGCCCTCCACAGGGTCCTGTTCATCCAGAGGCAATGCCACGGGGTCCTGTTCATCCACCCCCACCGCTCATCCAAACCCCCCCGCAACGCTAACTGTTCATCCAGATGCAGCATCGATCGGCTTCAGTTAGCAGCAGTAGCGAAGGAATCGCTCGATCGGGTTCAGTTAACAGCCATCAATCGATCGCTCGGGTTCAGTAACGCGTAGCCTGCAGTGCAATCGCTCGGGTTTAGTTAGAGCCCAACGCCTCGCTCGCGTTTAGTTAGAGCCAACGCCTTGCACACACGCGCGTACGTGTACGAGAGAAACGTGCATCGCTCGGCCCCCGACCACCCACCGTAACCGGGAACTCCCTGAAATTTTCCCTGCCCTCGCTTCAACCACAGTTTTTTCCGTCATAGACGGCCCAAAGAATGTCATGCAGCTGCGTCTCCGGCCCGCCCAGGACGAAAAGTCCATTTTCTATCATGACTTTTTTGTCATAGAAGTAGGAGACCACCACATCTATGATGATACCGGGTTTTGTCACAATTATCGTCATAGAAGTGTCATAAGTATGACAGGAAAAAAATTCGTTCGACCCAAAATGTCACGGATGTGTCTTTTTTTTGTAGTGTGTGTGGAGGCTATATATACCCCTCCACCCTCTCCTCATTTGTGAGGGAAGCCATCAGAACGTGCCAACACTTCCACTACTCATTTTCTGAGAGAGACCAAGATATTCCAATCCAACCATATGGATCTTGATCTCTAGCCCAAGTTGCTTCCCACTCAAATCATCTTTCACCAAATCCTATCCTATGAGAGTGAGTTGAGTGTTGGGGAGACTATCATTTGAAGCACAAGAGCAAGGAGTTCATCATCAACACACCATCTATTACCTTTTGGAGAGTGGTGTCTCCTAGATTGGTTAGGCGTCACTTGGGAGCCTCCAACAAGATTGTGGAGTGAACCAAGGAGTTTGTAAGGGCAAGGAGATCGCCTACTTCGTGAAGATCTACCCTAGTGAGGCAAGTCCTTTGTGGGCGATGGCCATGGTGGGATAGACAAGTTTGCTTCTTCGTGGACCCTTCGTGGGTGGAGACCTCAATGGACTCGCGCAACTGTTACCCTTCGTAGGTTGAAGTCTCCATCAACGTGGATGTACGATAGCACCACCTATCAGAACCACAACAAAAACTTCCGTGTCTTGAATTTCTTTTGCACTCTCCAATCCCATCCCTTTACTTTCTTGCAAGTTGCATGCTTTACTTTCCGTTGCTCATATACTCTTTGGATGCTCGTTTGATATGTATTGCGAATGGTTAAACTTATGCTAAAACGCCACCCAAACTTGAAAAACTTAAAAACTGCCAACTTTGTTTGTTGAGGGTCTAATCACCCCCCTATAGACACCTCTTCCTGATCCTTTCAATTGGTATTAAAGCTTTGATCTCCATTGCTTTGGTTTAAACACCATTGGAGGAAGATGGATGAGTCTACTTTGGGGAGTCTTAGACATAGAGTGCCTATACTTGATGGAGATTACTTTCATGAGTGGAAAAATGAGATGCTTGTGATTTTCAGTTAATAACATTTGAACAAGTACATTACTAGCCCTTTTGCACCGCATGTCGATCCTATGCATCCTACTCTTGATGAGTCAATTGACATGATTCGCAATCTTAGAACTGTTGATCTTATCACTAGAGGCTTGCCTAGAAACTTGATTGGTTGCTTGCCTACTCTTAAGTGTGCCTATACCACATGGAAATTTCTTGAGGAATGATTTCCAAATTATTCTTTGCAAAATCTAGATGAAATTCTCCATAAGTCTATTGCCTTGAGTAAGATGAATTCCAATGATCCTAAGTTTGGTGATAGTCTATTTGAGCTTACAAATCTTATGTGTACCAAAGGAGATGTTGGAATTATTAGCAATATTATTTCTGAAGCTATTAGAATTCATGAAGAAGATCATTGTCAAACTCATTCTAATGAATCACCCTCTCTAGGAATTGATCCACCACATGACGATGTTGAACATGGATACTATGATGAGGATGATGATAGTGACTTTGATCTTGATGATGCAATGAGACACTTTGGTCTTATGGCAAATCTTTGGGGATACATGGTAGGAGGAAAGAAATGGGTTCTTGATACTGGATGTACCGATCACATGACCGGAGATAAAGATATGTTTCATGAGCTTGCTGAAAACGACGGCCCTCGAAAGTATGTCACTTTTGGTGATAACTCAAAGGGTAAGGTGCATGGTTGGCATTGGTAAGGTGGCCATCTCACATGATAGCTCCATACAAAATGTCATGCTCGTTGAATCCCTTGGCTATAATCTGCTTTCTGTTTCTAGACTAGCTGACTTTGGTTTCAATGTCCTTTTTACCAAAGTAGATTGCCAAGTGTTTCATAGAGATAATTATAAAATGGTCTTTACCGGCATACGTAAAGGTGATCTATATATTGTTGATTTCACTAAAAATGCTTAACCTAGAACTTGCTTAATTGCGAAATCCTCTAAAGGTTGGTTGTGGCATAGACGGTTAGGTCATGTGGGCATACGATACCTTGACAAGCTTGATATACAGGTGTTAAAGATGTCATATTTGATAAGGATAGACTTTGCAGCCCTTGTCAAGCAGATATACAGGTAGGAGGAAGGCATCTCGTGAAGAACATCACGACCACAAGGAGGCCACTCGAGCTACTTCACATCGACCTTTTCGGTCCCAACGCTTACAAAAGTCTAGGTGGAAATTCTTTTGGTCTAGTTATAGTTGATGATTTTTCAAGATTTACGTGCGTGTTCTTTCTCGATGATAAATCGCAGGTCCAAAAGATCTTCAAAAACTTTGCTAGGAAGGCCCAAAATCAATTTTAAGTGAAGATCAAGAAGGTTCACAGCGACAACTAAACGGAGTTTCAAGAACGCAAATGTGGACACCTTTCTTGACGAAGAAGGGATTTCACATGAGTTCTCGGTTACGTACACACCTCAACAAAATGGAGTTGTTGAGAGGAAGAACTGGACGCTCATCGAAATGGCAAGAACGATGCTTGATGAGTACAAGACGCCAAAGAACTTTTGGGCAGAAGCAGTTGAGACAGCTTGTCATGCGACAAATTGCTTGTATCTTCGCAAGCTACTCGGCAATACGGCATATGAGCTCCTCACCGGTAACAACCCCCAAGTTGGATACTTTCGAGTATTCGGCTCAAAGTGCTACATTCTTGATAAGCATTGTCGTTCTAAATTTGCTCCTAAATCTCATGAGGGATTCCTACTTGGTTATGGCTCAAACTCTCAAACATACCGTGTCTACAAAAATTTCACCCAAAAGGTTGAAGAGACGGTAGATGTGAACTTTGATGAATCTAATGGCTCGCAAGTAGATCAATTACCAATTGATGTAGGATATAAAGATCCTTCGGAAGCAACCCAGGACTTGTCTATTGGCAAGGTTCGTCCAAAGGAGGTGAAGGAGAGTACCTCGTCAGTTCAAGTGGAAGCTTCTACCTCATGACAAGGTGAACCAAGAGTTGACATGGAAGCATCCACAAGTGGGACACACCAAGATGAAGAAAACGAGGAAGTACACCAAGATGAACCTCATCAACCTCCTTCTCCACCACGACGAGAGAACGACAACGTCAACAACCATGAAGGCCAAGAAGAAGAACGAGATGATGAAGAAGATGTTCCACCCCGATCAAAGCAAAAGCTGTCACGAGTTCGAGCAAGAGTTGCTAGAGACCATCCCGTCGAGCAAATCTACAATGATATCCAAACTTGGAGAATCACTCGCTCTAAACCTCATTTGGCTAACTTTTGTGAACATTATTCATTCATCTCTAGCATTGAACCTATGAAGGTTGAAGAAGCATTGGAAGATCTGGATTGGATAAATGCCATGCATGAAGAACTACACAACTTTGAGATAAACCAAGTGTGGACATTGGTCGAGAAGCCCGACAACAACCACAACATCATCGGTACCAAATGGGTGTTTCCCAACAAGCAAGATGAAGATGGACAAGTGGTCCGCAACAAAGCACGTCTCGTCGCCCAAGGCTATACTCGAGTCGAAGGTATGGACTATGGTGAGACATATGCCCTTGTTGCTAGACTTGAGTCCATTCGCATCTTACTTGCCTATGCTAATCACCATGATATCACCTTATACCAAATGGACTTTAAAAGTGCTTTTCTAAATGGTGAAATTGAGGAGGAAGTTTATGTCAAACAACCTCCCGGCTTTGTTAATCCTAAGAAACCCAATCATGTTTACAAGCTTCAGAAAGCTCTTTATGGTCTTAAACAAGCTCCTAGAGCATGGTATAAATGCTTGACCAAGTTCCTTATTGAAAAAGGCTTTGAGATTGGAAAAATTGATTCTACTCTTTTCACTAAAAGGTTAATGGAGAATTATTTGTGTGCCAAATTTATGTTGATGATATTATATTTGGATCAACTAACCCTCATTTTAGTGAGAAGTTTGGGAAGCTTATGTCGGAGAAGGTTGAGATGTCTATGATGAGTGAACTCAAGTTCTTTCTTGGTTCGCAAATCAATCAAACTAAAGAAGGCACCTTCGTCTCTCAAACGAAGTACACCAAAGACTTGTTCAAGAAGTTCAATATGCAAGAATGCAAAGGTATGAGTACAACCATGCACTACTAGGGAAAACCCTATACACAGAATCTTAGCAGCAACGCGGCTCAAAAAGGAGCACTGCTGCTAATTAGCAGTGGCACGGGTGTGGAAAACCCGCTACTGACAAGTGTTTAGTAGTAGCGAGCTCTGTGTAACCCGCGCTGCTACAAATATCGACCGACAGTGCCCCCCAACTCCATTTAGCAGCAGCGCGGTGCCGCGAACCGCGCTACTGCTAAACCTGTAGTAGTAGCGCGGTTTTTCTGAGGTCACTTCTGCTAATTTTCAAATTGGACACACTTTTTGTCCCGGATAGCAGTAGCTCTTCTGCCGAAAACGCGCTGCTGCTACTTTCTTATCAGCAGCACGTTTTACGTCCCGCGCTACTGCTAATCCGCACCAACCCACCACCTTTTCCCCACCCGTCCCCTCCCCCTCCTCTCTTCCCTTTCCCCTACCTCCCACATCCTCCCACTCACACTCTTCTTCTTCCTCAACACTTCTCCCCCATGACTCTCCCTCTTCTACCTACCTTTCTCTCTCTTCATTACTCCTACCCGCACAAAGAAATTATCGCAAAGAAGTATCGTGACCGAGGGGTATGCAGGACAGACACCAAAGTTACAAAAGAGCACAACTCCACTTTCCTGCATTGGTTCAAAGAGCATATTATTGCTAATCCCCCGGAGGAAGGCTCTAAGGACGGATTGCTCATATACGCCTTAGCACATGGCCCCTTGCTCAACCTCGTACCTATCAGGCATATGATATCAACGGATACACGTTCTACACAGAGGCCAAAGATATGGACAGTGATGATCAGAACTCAGGGGTGACGATGGAATGCATGACCGGCAGCGACAACGGCGCAACTGAACAATTTTATGGAAGGGTCGAGGAGATCTGGGAGCTTGACTACTCTGGACTGCATAACACGACGATGTTCCGTGTCAGATGGGCTAAGAATGTCGAAAGAGAAAACCAGATTTTCACTACCATGACTGTACCCAACACCAAGAGCGCTACCGTGAATGCTATCGCAAAAAACAAGCCATGGGTACACGCTAAGCACGTGACACAATGCTTCTTCATAACCGACCCACGCAATCCCAACCGTGTTGTCGTGAGGAGAGGCAAAAGGAACATCATTGGAATGGATGGAGTCGCCAACGAGGCAGACTATGATCAGTACGGCAACCCAATGAGGGAAGATGATGATGATGATGAAGTATACGTCAAAAGAAGAATCAATACTACATTACCTAAGAAAAATCGTACTCCATGGAAAAGGCAAAGTCACAATGAGGGGCTCTATTATTCTTTGACGAACAAGAAGGGAAAGAAGCTGACTCAAAAATGAAAACATCAACGCTGAGGAACCGTATGTTATCGGTCAAATGATGTAATATATATATATATATATGTTCCTATTTTGTATACACTTAGCCATTATTATGCATGGGTCCAATGATGTAATATATATGTTCCTATTTTGTATACATATTTAACCGTCAAATGATGCAATATAAATCGCCTTCCCTTCGTTCACTGCTCTCGGGAAATAAAAGTGGGAGAAAATAAGTGGGAGAAAATAAAGGAAAAGAAAAGGAAAACTGGTTATAGTAGTAGCATTGTACTGAAAAGAGCTACAGTCAAGCTAGCAGTAGCGATTTCCTTAGAAAACCGCTACAGCTAATTAAGGTAGTAGCATCGCATTTGGTCCAAACCGCTACAACTAGTGAAGGTAGTAGCAGCATGTTTTGTCTAAACGCGCTACCGCTACATCCACTTAACCCAAAATTCTCACTCTCCCTGCTTCATCCCGCCTCTTTTCCCCCAAATCCCCACTCTCTCTTTCCCCGTTGCACTGCCGCGTCCCGGTGCTCGCCCCCGACCCCGGTGCTCGCCCCCGACCCCGGCGCTCGCCCCCGACCCGGCCCCGGCACTCGCCCCTGACCCGGCCCTCGCCCCCGACCCCGACGCTCGCCCCCGACCCCG